>NC_063441.1:14017025-14353097 GCF_020379485.1 Brassica napus
TCAATAAAATTACCAGACCAAAAAGAAAGCTTTCACCATCTAGATTTGGAAGTTTGAATTTTCGCTTTGATTTTCCAATTTGTATAGAAATTTATGATCATTCTGATATTTATAAAATTTATTTTGGTTTTAATCTTTTATTTTTAATTTTTGGTTTGGTACTTCAAATAATAAAATTGGAAATCAACTAATTGCCTAATTTTTAGGTTTAATTCAATTCCAATTGGTTCTAGTTTTTTTCAAAAAAAAAAAATTGAATAATTTTTATAAAAGTTCCAAATAATTAAAAATTGGAAATTTCAGTTTGTTTGGTAGACCAGTGTTACATCCCCTAGAGAATGATCTACGAAGCACCCTCGTGGCACTACACCATTGTTGGTCTATGGGATATAAAATGATAATATTGGAGAATGACTGCAGAAAAGCAATAGACATAATGACAAAGCTTTACATACTCAATGCCAAAGCTTTACATTTCAGTTTATATAACTGGATCAGGGAGTTAAATAGTGGGTGAATCATTTTCGATTCCAATGGGTACAAATAAATGTGCTGATAAACCTGCAAAAAGTAGACTGTTATCATCTAAATTTTTTGTATTTCGTGATTATGAATATGTACCAAACATGTTAAATCGGTTCTTGATGATAATAAAGTATGATGTTATAAGAAAAAGTAATTTGAACATTTTAAATATTTTTGGATTAAAATACTCAGGAGCTAATCTAACCTTTACATTTCTTAACGGAAATTAGATAATTAACTAAAAGATGAGAGGTCTATTTGTAAATAATTTCCACACCCGCCGGCAGTTGCCGTATCGCTTTACACGCGCTGTTTGTTCCTAAATCACCACCACCGTCTTTATCCTTCTTCCTCATTTCTCAAACCTCCCCATTTTTCCTTCTTTCAAAACCTTAAGATCTAGCTAGGGCTCTTCCCCAAATTCAAATTAAAAAAAAAGATCCTATCTTTGGGTAAAGGGCTTTTTCAAATTCTTCAATGGCGATCATCGGAGACGCGTTGCGTCAAGCGTTTATGCCGAAGCAAGAATACGAGAGCCTCAGGGAGGAAGACAGAGCCTGGATTAAGCTCCAGAGGCCTGTGCTAACCTCGATCGTGGCTTTCCTTTGCTTCGTCATCTTCACTTGCACCGTCGTCAGCTTGAGAATCGTGTTCCCTTCGAATGTCCTGAGGAGGCCCTTCTGCAGCGACGTAAAGGTTCAGCCTTTGCCTACGTATGGGAAGGCTCGCGACTCCGATCTGTTTCCTGGGGCTTTTTACTTGACGGATCAGGAGACTGTTGATTTTTACTGGATGGTTGTTTTCGTTCCGTCGACGATTGTCTTCCTTGTGTCGTCTGTTTATCTTGTTGCTGGTGAGTGTCTGTCTCGGGAGCTGAGCTTGCTGTTTTTGTGTGTTTGCCACTGAGTGCATTTGATCATGTGCAATTGGTTACGCGAGTTATCTCTTGATGTTAAGCACGTTTTTTTAGCAAAAGGCTTATACTTTTTTGGACTGGTGGTGAGGTGAAACAGTGCTATAGAGGGTTGGTTGATGTGTCCTCAGTTCTGTAAACAATTAGTTTTGAATGAAGACATGTCTAGTTCTGTGTTGGCTCAGTTTTGTTGGGGTTTAGTGGGTAAGTCTTTAGGAGAGTTGGTATACATTACTTTGGTAAATCCAGTTTATTCCTCTGCTAGATTTTTCCCTTATATATAGTAGAGAGAGAGAGGTTTACGGAAGCTAAGACAAGTGTTCTGCTATGCTTGATTTTTTCACATGGAAGCCCTTCTTAGTTCTAACTCTCTGAGTTTTGAGGGTTCTTGCTTTTCAGTTGAATGATAAGAGTTTTATCAAAGTGAGCCAGCTTTGCTGACCACTAGAATATAGATCCTTTCATGTTGCCAAATAAATTGAAACTCTAGTCTCATCTATTATATCTGTTCATTCATTCCTTCAACAAGTAACTCTGACAACATGGAAACATTGTCAAATGCTATCATTCTAAATGGCTAAACCTCTCTACTATCTCTCCTTTGTATTATCTTTTGTTAATCTTTTCATAAATGTGTGGTATGTCTTCTTCTTATTTTCGCTTATTTTGCTATACTGTAGGAATTTTTGTGGCGTATTCCGTCCCTCACCGTCACTGGTTTCTCAAAGTAGTTGAAAATAACTACTGTGCTTCAAGAAGAGGTATACTCTCTACTCTCTCCATCTTATATGTATATACCTTTCCATATATGTTTTTTATTTTCCATTCCTGCGTGCAATAGATTCATTCGTTTTCAATACCACTGTCTGGTTAACTTTATGTATATATAATAATCCTGTTTCATCTACTATCAGTTATGATGTTTCCACCTTTGAGAACCTTGCCTTCAGAGCTTAGCTTAGAGCTCAAATAGGTTATTGATCTTCTTTATCCTGTCTGCTAAATCCACAGGTGGGGTTCGTTGCTTGTCAATTCTGAATGTAGTGTTTGCTATCATCTATGGTCTCCTCGCTATATTTCTCGGCTCAACCCTCCTGACACTAGGAAGCAGCTGTTCTATGCCATTGTTTTGGTGCTACGAGATATCTTCATGGGGTTTGGTAATCTTGTATGCTGGAACTGCTTTCTGCCTTAGAAGAAGAGCCGCTTTAACGATAGACGAAGGAGAGTTTGGTAACAGAAATCATCAGGGCTTGGAGATGCTTGAAGCCAATCCTTTGGTATTCACGCCAGAGGTTGAAAGACGAGTGAACGAGGGCTTTAAAGCATGGATGGGTCCATCTTTGTTATCATCTGATGAAGAAGAAGAAGATGAATCCGAGTTTTACAACGAAGTTCCTAATGTAACAGCTCGTACTCTCTCTAGCAGGCAAAGATCTTGAATATTGAACAGAAGAATATGAACTATGACACTTTCTTAGTCCTCCAAAGATGGGTTGCTTCAGAGTGTGCTCACCCGAGTTTATGGACGGATCATGAGAAGATTGTAATCGGAAGATAAAATCAGAGCGGTTAGCAATGTCCTAGTTGTAGATATTATTACATCATCAAGAATGGGGTTTGCTTCTGTCATTGACCAGTTATTGGTCGCTTTTGATCCTGTTTACATTAGCTATTTCAGGAGGCTAGGCCAGCTTATTTTTGTTTTGAAACCCATTCATGGAAATTTAAAAGTTAATTTATTGAGAAAAAAAGTATATTTTCACTATTTAATCAAATTGTAATCATGTCCAGAGTTAAAAAATCAACACGTTACAAAAAGAAATCAAGAGAATGTTCATAGTACGGCCAAAAAAATCAAGAAGACGTACATATATGGTATGGCCAAAAAAATATTGAAGGCGAGAATGTTTCTGTTCCCTTCAGAGCTCTATGAACAAAAGCAGCCTTTTCTATCTGCAACTCTTTAGAAGGTAAGATGATGGGCTCGTGTAGCCGCGTGGAGAAGACGAGGATACCTTTGCTTTCCCCGGTGTCACGCAATCACTGAAGTCCAAGGCGCGACACTCCACCTAGATTTCCATCCAGAGTTGGTTCAGACCAAGTCAACTGATAAACTCAAACTGCTATTCCTTATATCTCTCCCAGTTCAAGATTCAATTTTCAACATTAAAGTAGACTAAGAGCAGAAGAAGAGGGTTGAAGCTGCTACCTGGGATCGGTTTTCCAGTTGATCGTGAGGCCAGAGCTGATTTTCTTTCCCTTGAATAGATCTGTTCATCTGTCTCTTCTTGAGTATTGTTTCAGGTGTGTCATTACCCAAGACTTCCAAAGCATCTGCATATGCCGTAGCTGTGTGTTCACTCAAGTGCTTCATCAGTCCTATGGCATCATAACTTCTCTCTCCAGGACTCATAAAGCATCCAATATCCTGAGAATAAAAGAGAAACAACAACGAACATTTGATCATCAGCTAGCGCTTCAGTCTAAGACAAGAAGCAGAATGTCCAGAAACTAGTTTCATTCATAGTTAGTATTCCATCTCACATTACCTCAAATGTAATTTCCGGAGGCAAGTTTGGGCTTTGTGAGAATGAACCAAAGAGTGAAGGGGATTTCCATGGTGATGGGGTATCTAGGAGTTTTTTGAACGGAGTTCCATCAAATCTGTAAAACGAGTGGAACCAAGACAACTTAGAATAATACTTTCCAGCAAATGTATGAATCAACAGAAAAATCAGGTATCAAACACATACAGAGGAAAGGGAAAACTTACATGCTATAGTTTTCAATAATATCAAGACTGCTCTCTGCAGTGTTGGTGTTAATTTCCGCGAATGCTGATAAAGGTATAGAGTCTGTAGTGAATGGAAGTTCTGATGAGATTTCTCCAGTTGGAATAGTACCGACTGACTTTTCGTGTTGGTTCGATGGATCTTTTGCAACTGTATTCACTTCGTTAGCTGGTCTAGATCCAGTTTTATCAGGAGAGCTCAGTTTCATCTCAACATCATTATGATAAGCCAAACTTCTACGAGTTTCTTGGTCCTGATGCAGAGGAAAGCAACAGATTTAGATATTAAAGCCTTTAAGGTTAAATTATTGGATAAGTAGCACCAGGGATCAAACTATGAGCCTTGACAAAAACAGTCAAATAACTAGATGCAATGTGCTTGAACATTCCAACAAGAAGAGATTTCAATAAACTAGATTGATGTGTTAAGCAACGAGAAGTTCACTAGCAGACAATGTAAATCAAACAGTGCACGTTAAAAGTATGTAGAGTAAAAATACGGACTTACAATTTTGGCTGAAGTCACTACTCCTGACTCCAAGGTCTCCTTTGGGTCCTCTTTGGCTTCAGAAGAGGAGGCACCTTTATTGTCATCTCCATCATCAAGCATAACATCTAAGCGTGAAAAATCTTTAGCCAAGGAGGAAGCCTCAGCACTTTTAACCATTTTTCCTTTTCTCCTATCAAGCACAGGTGACAGAAAGTCCCTATGCCGCTTCTTTAAGATGGATGGTGCACCACTGAAACTTTTGGCAGCATCTTTAAGCATGACATCAGGGGTCTTATCATGACACGGTGAATCCCATAACCTTGACGGAGTTGTACAACTCATCGAAGAAATCATCAACTGGCGGATACCAAAGGGACTGTACTCTTGCCGTAAATCACTACTTGATGGTGCAAGATCACAGCTGAAGAAAGGAATATCTGCACTTGGAAAACGTGGAGGTTCATAGCAAAGAGTTCCTTTGTCTTTTTCAGTTGGCTTATCGTCAATAGGAAAATGAATCTTCTTCACTCTAGCAGGAGAAGAAAAATTATTCAGAGGCACTAGCTTCAAAGAATCCTTGGGAATATATGATAGATCCTGCTGTTCTGGGATACCATCATTATCATCAATGCCATGGGAAGTTACAAGTCCATCAGCGTCGATGAAACCATCATTTGTATCAGTTTTACGTTCTAATGCAGTAGAACCAAGAAGGTGAATACCTTGAATAGTATCATTAGAATCATTGCGGAGTAGAAGTGAGTCCTTCATATCAGAATATAACAAGGGAACACTACTATGACCCGCCCGTCCCTCAGAATTTGAAGGATGCCAGGACAAAGCTGGAATGTTTCCAATTTCATTAGCATGAGATCCGTTGGCTTTTTGAGGCTCAACCATGTTCTGACCATGCTCACCATAAGATGTATCGCTATCTTTCATGTTATTTGGGAAAAGAACCATACAACACTCCTCGTCCGTGATCAAAGTTTGAGGTTGTGGATGAATATCTGTGTCCGAGTTTGGCGACGAAGGTTGATCACTTAATCTGACTGAATTTTGAAGATCTTGGCATGCTTCATTTCTTCCTTCTCCGGCCATGTTATGGGTCAATAACTGAGGACAATCACCCTGCAAGTGATCCTCTGTAGCTGTGGTAGTTCTAACCTCAGTTTGATTCTGATACTTCTTTGAGGATTCTGCATGAGATGGTGAGTTTGAGATTTGCTGCTCTTTTTCTGAAGGCAATTCAGGAATGTAGAATTCTTCATCTGCAGGTTTAACCTCATCTAGTAAATCATTGGTCGTCTGTGAACAACTGAAAACAGTTGAAGCTTGGCTGCACTCTGATTCTTCTGCATCAGCCCCTGGCGTGAATTTACCTTCATCTCCACTGCTGGGCGTCCACGAGGAAGATGAAGCGATGGATCTGTTCTGAGGGGGAATGAGTGGCGAGCTTTGACACTGATCTAAAAGTCCTGATGCGTAGTAGGAATCCAACTTCTTCTTAACTGAGCTGTTCCAGTGATTTTTTATTGAGTTGTCTGACCTATGGAAGCATAAAAGCAAATAAGAAAATAATCAGAGAAAGAAGGCTAGACCATAATCATCACCAGAATAAGCATAACAGACCACTGAATTTTTAGGACACAGGTTACAAAAATTCTATAATATTTACCTTCCTGGCAAAAATTTCATTAGATCTGCCCATTTATTCCCATAGATTTGATGTGCACGGATAAGAGTCAGTTCCTCTTCCTGGGTCCATGCATTTTTATTAATGGCAGGGTTAAGATGGTTATGCCACCTACATCAATCACAATATTGTTCATGTGTATCCAAGCAAAACTTAAAAAGTGAAGTACTAAACGTCATTTCATTGGCACAAGAAGTAGAGATTATGCTCATACCTTTCCCTACATTGCTTTCCTATGCGCCCAGGTAAGTGCTGACAAATAGTAGACCATTTCGTTGGCCCATATTTTTCTACCAGAGCAATTATTGTGTTATCCTCCTTTGAAAATATGGAATAAGATAAGATGTCATGAAACAAATTACATAGATTAAACATGTACGACAATGGAAACGATCACTCAAGCTTGAACAAAGTTGAGTAAAGCATATAACGCAATTCAACATAGTTAGAAAATCACCTCTTTTGACCAGGGTCCTTTCACAAGCTCTGGGTTCAAGACCTTTTGCCATCTATGAAGACACTGGACATCAGTGCGATCCTTAAAACACTCAGCTGAAAAGGTGGAACAAATAAAATCACACATTGCTTTCACCATTCATTCAAGGCTACAAATAAACGAGACAGCTAACATAGAGTATTGTTAATTTGTTATGATCTTTAAAACGTTGGAAACTAAACTAGGACAAGAAGAGAATACGCTACTTGACTCACCAATCTTCTTCCAGTTCTTTCCTTGAAAACGCTCAACAGCCTTGCACAAGACTTGGTCCTGTTCCAGGAAAACAGAAAATTTCAGACAGACAAATCTTCAGTACACACCAAGGACAGCTAATGAAACCACAAACTGCACATCTCTGATTGAGAACTTACATGATTCACACAACAGTTGAAGCACGCAAGAAGCAAAGAAAAGAAAGACAAAAGGAACTGACCTCTTCGGGAGTCCATTGCCCTTTGGTGGATCGTCTTGCAGGGCCACATGTCCTCCTATGAAAATGAAAGTGTTTAACACATGACAAAAGAGGTTGCAACAATTAACCTGAGAATGTCTTGTTCGATGCTACTAGTAAAACCTCAGAAGAAAAGAAGTGAGAAGCATACCCGTGACTCCCTTTCTGAGTACCTTGCAAACCATCTTGTGGAAGATTGGTGGGGGCTTTCATCTTAGCAAGATAAGCAATGTCACATTATCCCAAAGTCGGTGCCTTTCGGATCGTAATAAGCCTTCCACAACAAAAAAATTAAAACTTTAAACTTACAACGTAACTCGGAATAACAAATTAGCATACAGTAGTCAGCAAAAGAGTTTTAACATTCCCAGAAACTAAAAAGAAAAAAGCTTCGAATCGAAATGGCAGTGTGGTTTTGAGAGAAGCTTGAAAAATAGATTTTTGATCCTTTTGGTTCAAAAAATCAAATCAAAATAAGACCTTAAGAAGAAGAAGAAGACAGTGGTCGTATGGATCAATCGAGAATAAGGGGGAGCGTATGTAAGGCTCAGAGAAGCAGATCCACTAAATCCAGAAAGTAATCAAGACGAGAGAGAGAGAGAGAGAGGTATTCAAACATGGAGAGGCGGAAATGGAAGTGAGATCAAACGAAAGGGAAAAGATGATCTCAGCCGTTCAACGTCTCCCATTAAAGTTCCTTTCCTACGCCTATATTATTTTATACGTTTTCTTAATTTTCTGTTCTTTTCTTTCGAGATTCTTCATCGTTTTTCCCTTTTTTTATTTAATTAACGCTACTAACAAACAGCTAACAACATTCAAATAAGCATTAGGCATTCATTAGTATATATACTTTTCCGATTCAAAGAGCAATTAAAATGGAACTTGTTTTCTAATTTAGATCTTAGGTGGACAAAGTCAAATACATGAAATAAATCAAAATAAGTTTACCTAATTAAAACATTTTAAGTAATCAGTGAGTTAATTACTTGGACTATTAGAATACTTTCTGTAATTAACACAAGTTTTAGATCCTCACTTGCTTAATAATTTTTGAAAAACTTTCCAAAACATGATTAAGGTCAACCTATAATAGGAAAGAGAGATGCTCATAATAAACAAAGAATAAGCAGCAAATTAATAGAGCTAAACTTCTTTCCAAAAATATTAAAAAAACGAAACCAGATATGATATTTATCCAAAATTTGCCGAAAAAATAGCAACTACTACAAAATTTGCTAGCTGATTTTTCTAGTCATAGCATATCATCACCAAACAAGTCACAAGTAGATAATAAAGGTTTCGACTGCGAGGTTGTAATAAAGATCGCAACCACAAAATATATTAAAAGCAGAAACAAGTCAAGTCACTAGCTAGTAGCTACAAATAGAGACTAGAAAGAGTGTCGTCAACCATCATGCTTCCACCTTCTGAGCTTTGTTCCAGCGACCACCCGGTGAATCAGATCCCCTCTTTCTCCCGAACCTCCCTCTTCCTCCTCCTCGTTTTCCTCCCCTGCACACACACACACACAACCCAATTTTCTCAGTCCGATACCGAACCACACTTCATGTTGAAACCCAATGACCACCAACTTTTTATTAAAAAAAAAACAGCAAGACGAATAAGCGGTAAAATACAATTTCAGCATTAAAAAAGTACATAATATGTGGTTTATGTTCGTAATTTTGTTGTTTTATATAGTTTACAGTTAGCAACTAGTCGCCATAAAACCAAACATAACATATTCAAATACCAAAACATGTACCCACCTTCCTCCACGGCCACCCTTGTCTTTGCTGCGAAGGAGACCCCAGTACTCCTTTTCAGCTTCGCCTGCCACCAAAAAATATACACATTTTAACTGAAGTCGGACAAGTATAGTTAAAGATAAGATGGAAGTTTAAAAATGTGTTTTATTACCGGTGAGAGGTTCTAGGACAGCGATGAAATTCTTCACGGATAGTCCACCTTCTTTAGCCAATACTGCTGCTGCACGGGCTTTCTGGGATGCTTCTGGTTCATCAAACCTAAGGTAACCCGTCTCTGCTCCCATTTTGAAATCCACAAACTTCACAGTGACAAAACAAACAATTTGAGTAATAAAAACCAAAATGCTAAAAAGAACAAAAGATTTATTAGCAATGATAATTCAAATAGGATGTTTATGTACCTTGACATCACCGAATTTTCCAAACACGGCCTTAAGATCTTCACGCAACACAACTTCTTTATTATCTTTATGGGTAGCTAGAGCACCCTTTTCTTCTCTCTCTCCATTCTTAGTTGGAGAGTCAGGAGACTTCTCTTCATCTTCACCCTCTGTTCCTTGGCCCTGAACCTGATCAGTGTTTTCTGTATCCGCAGGCTTTGATTCATTTTCATCCATTGTCTTAGCAGTTGGCTCTTCAGAACTCTTCTCTTCTGTGGTACCTTCTTCATCTGAGCGCTTTAGAGTGAATGAAATGATCAAACCCTTGGGATAGCTACAATATTTTAAAAAAAAAAACAGTCATAGTAAGTTCAAGATCATTAATAGCAACAAAAGACAAGAAAGTTTATAGCAGTACTGAAATTCTTACTTTGCCTCATAATCAGAACCGCTCTTATGATCAGAGCCGTTCTTCTGATTTGCAGAACCCTTTTGAGGACGGTAGTCAGCAAACTTCTCTTCATCTTTCTCCCTTTCATCATCAAACTCTTTCCTGAAAGAAAATATTATCTTGTAAGTAACGCATCCAAACAGAATGAAATGAGAAAGCGTGGATTACTTTGGTTTCATGTCCAAGTCAAGACCAGCAAAGACCAACTTTTGCTTGATAACATTCTGGGCATCCTCTTCTGTAGGGAACTCTACCAAGGCAACGCCACAAAACACTCTCGTCTCTGCAACATGGCGAGGCAACCTCAAACTATTAACCTGAAAATAACACACATACATATATATACAACCAGTTAAAAAAAATCTCACTATTAGTATTTTTCTCCAAATTTTTATAAATCAGTCGGATAATGAATTTACCTTTCCATACTGGCTGAAAAAGGCTTCCACATCATCCCTTTTAACATCAAACGAGAATGGTGAAGCAGCAACGGTCCTAGCATTAAGTTGTTCAATCAAATCTTCTAGCTTCAACATCTCTGTACTCCTACCAACCTTTTGCCCTGTGTAACCAATGGTGGATTAATACAATGTTCAAAGATACTTCTCCAAACTGGGCATAATCATGTTAACAAGGGCTATATAAAAGACAGGTCTGAACGTAGACACTTCTAAATATGAAACTCTTAACACAAAGATGTCACCACCTCGTTTGAATCAGTAGCTATCATAAACTTAACCAATCGAAATTTGATTACATCATGCGTTTATGAGGTCAATAAACTGTTCAAGACATATTTCTCCAAAGTGGGCATAGTCATGTTAACAAGCCTTGTGAGTTCGGAATACAAGAGACATGTATGTCTCAACTAACACTTCCCCTATATATGAAACTCCTAACACACAGGTTTCACCACCTAGTTTGAATCAGTAGATGCACTTATATGATTAAGAAAAAAAAAGAGGAAACTTTTACCATCTTCAGAAACCTTGAGAGCCTTAGAGGTACGAAGAGTATCAGCAACAGCTTTGATGGTATCTTCAGGAATCTCATCTCCTTTGGAATCACCCAACTTCAAGTATCCTCTCATCTTACTGAATGAACATATCAACGCCAAACTAACCACTGTTCTCAAAATCCAAACATTACAAGAATCAAATCATCACTTAGCATAAAATCACAATAAAGCGATTGAACTGTTTGAAAGTTAGAAACTTTACATCCATCTTCACTCTGTGTAACTGTCTTCTTCAAGAAATCATCAATGGGAAGGTTACTATCACTGAAGTAGAACTCCACCTAAAGAATCGAATATCGATGTTAAAAAAAAAACTGATTGAAGCCACAGAGAAATAGAAGAGGAGAGGTTTGAACCTGACGGAGAACAGTTTTGGCAGTTTCTTCTGTGAGACAAGGGATCGACATTGTTGTTAACTGGTTCGAGAGGCAGAGGAGAAGAAAGAAGGAGAGAGAGAGAGAGAGAGAGAGAGAGAGAGAGAGAGAGAGTACTAGGTTTAGTCCGCGACAGCTTCGGTAGTCAAATTACAATTTTATATTTTTACTTTAGTTTCTGCTTTTGATCCTTTATTTTCAACTATAAACCCGGGCATTTTACCCGGACCCGAAGATCCGATCTGAAACCAACCCAAAAAAACCAGATTTGGGTAGGAACCGACCTGATCAAATTACCCTATCGGATCTTGTTGCAGGGGATCCACAGGTCTTAGACCCGACCCGATCCAAACCTGATGGGTATCCAAATTAATAATGTAAATTAAATAAAATGCATCAAGGAGTAATCGAAGATGGGTTATTTGCCTAGAGAACATGGGAGACAATGAATTGTTGTTGTATCTCGCATAGTTTAGTATATATACACATTTTAATATAATGAAAACACAAATTTTGAATAAAATTTTGAATATTTTCGGATATATAAATATTTTCAGATATTTTTTTGTAGTTTTAGATCTTTTTTAGATCGAACCCGAACCTAACCCGATCCGAAACCGAACCAAATTCGAACCGATAAATTCTAATTACCCGAATTGATCTAACTATCTAAGATCCGACCCGACCCGGACCCGGCACGATCCGAACCGACCCGTAACTGAGAATTTAAAATTATCCTATCGGTTCCTAAACATTTAGATCCGAAAGATCCGGACCCAAAAGGACCCGATCCGAACCCGACCCAGCGACCCGAATGCCCAAACCTATTTTCAACTTTACATTCGTGATACCTAGAAGTTTACTATCTATCTGATTTACTCCCACTATGCTTTACAATTACAAAATTTACCTACAGAATCATAACGCAGTCAGTATAGAACGCCCCAGAGACGAGGAAAGGCCAACATCATAGCTAGGAAATTTTGCTTCCTTGGGTTTATCGGTCTTACAATGAGACAGAAACGTGTCTCTTCCTTTGCTTCAATGTAGTTCATGTCAATAATTACATATTTCTTACCTACTTTTTGTTGTATATTTTAAATCTCATATTCATTATAGAATATGTGTTGATATTACAAGAAAAAATAATTTATATCGTCTAAATATATTATGCATAATGTATTTGGCTTATGTTAAGTTAAAAATAATTACAAGAAAATTATAACTCTAAATAATATACGAAAGACACTCAAGAATAACAAAATTCCTAATTAGTTACATGGCAAATTAATGCATTTACTATATAAAACATAAAAAAAAAAAAAATTGACAGCAAGATATTTACAGACTCATACATAAAAAAAATTAAGTTCTAAGATTCTACTGAACTAAAAATAATAACTTACAAGCATGAAAAACCTCATATGCCAAGTTCTTATTTAATACCTATTGGATTCATCTAACAATATATATATATATATATATATATATATTTAAAAATATATATAATTTATGAAATTAAATTTGTAATATTAATGAACATATTTTGACTAAGACTAAGGAAATATTCAATCATAATAATAATCTAAATCAATAACAAATAACAAACAATATCTTGACAAGATATTTTCTATATAAAAAAAATAACATTTGACACCAATGGTAAAGATATTATAAGGTAAGGAATTTATTTTTATATTATTTTGACTACAAACAGAGAAATTAAGCTCAAGGATATTTTGATAAAAAATTTCCTTTTATGCAAATTTATGTTATTATATATATAACAACATAAATAAAAATAAAAAACTAAACAAAAATTAAGAAAAGTTCATACAAAATGGTTTCTCCAAAAACATATTGATCGCATTTGTTTTCACCATTTTCTTGTAGTATCCAATGTTCATTGCTACCCATGTATTTAATTTCACTTGTTTACTTAAATTTATACTCCTTTATTTATCTAATTATAATTTGTAACATTCCAATGATTCTGATTTTATATAGACTTTGACGTAAAACAAGACTACAAAAAATGCTACCTTCCGTGTAAACAAACATCCGAAGGATGTGAGAGGTTTTGTGCAGCTAGAACATTCAGTTGGTTGGCGAATGTATTTCTGATTTATGTTGTTGTAGGTCAAAAAGGCCAAATTAACATTATTAAAGATTATACATTTTGTACTAGTGTCAAGAGTGCTAATAAAGATCCAAAACAATTAGCAAACTGAAGTTACTTTGATAAAGAAATCATCTTTCCTTAAAAGAAATAAAAAATATTAATTCAACATATAAGATATTTAAATGTAAATTATCAAAATTACTAGTGAAACAAGTCCACATGTACTAATGGTGAATTCAATAATTTTTTGGATAACTAGAATATATATATATTTTTTTATTTTGATATTTTTTGGCGCATAACCTTTGATTCTCTTCTTAATCGAATAAACACAATTGGCTTTGATATGTTATATTTGTAAAGTATAACATTTTGCGAGTATGGTTTTGATAGCAATCTTGTAGTTGAAACACCATTAATTCGTCCTCGAAGAAACAATATATATTGTCTTTGTACTTTACATCAAAATATTAAATGGATTAGACAAAACATATAGTCAGGATATTTATTGTTAAAAATAGGTTTTTACTAAACCCATAATTATTTAGATGCAACTAAAATATTTTTTTTGTACTAATACATCTACCCGTGTATCATTTTTCACTCAAATATAATATCAAAAACTGAATGATTTATTTGATAATATAAATGTAGTTCATGTCAATAATTCCATATTTCTTACCTACTTTTTGTTGTATATTTTAAATCTCATATTCATTATTGAATATGTATTGATATTAGAAGGGCAAATAATAGTAAAATATATGTTGATATTACAAGAGAAAATGATTTACATCGTCTAAATATATTATGCATGATGTATTTGGCTTATGTTAAGCTGAAAATAGTTATAAGAAAATTAAAACTCTAAATAAAATACGAAAGACACTCAAGAATAACAAAATTCCTAATTAGTTATATTGCAAATTAATACATTTATTATAAAACATAAAAAAAATTAAGTTCTAAGAGTTTAGTGAAATAAAAATATTAACTTACAAGCATGAAAACCTCATATGCCAAGTTCTTATTTAATACCTATTGGATTCATCTAATAATATATATATTTAAAAATATATATAATTTATGAAATTAAATTTGTAATATTTATTAACATATTTTGACTAAGACTAAGGCAATATTCAATCATAATAATAATCTAAATCAACAACAAATAACAAACAATATCTTGACAAGATATTTTCTATATAAAAAAGAATAACATTTCACACCAATGGTAAAGATATTATAAGGTAAGGAATTAATTTTTATATTATTTTGACTACAATCCAAGAAATTAAGCTCAAGGATATTTTGATAAAATTTTCCTTTTATGCAAATTTGTGTTATTATATATACAACATCATAAATCAAAATAAAACACTAAACAAAAAATAAGAAAAGTTCATACAAAATGGGTTTCTCCAAAAACATATTGATCGCATTTGTTTTCACCATTTTCTTCGTAGTATCTAATGTTCATTGCTACCCAGGTATTTAATTTCACTTGTTTACTTAAATTTATACTTTTTTATTTATCTAACTATAATTTTTAACATTCCAATGATTCTGATTTTATATAGACTTTGAAGTAAAACAAGACTACAAAAAATGCTACCTTCCGTGTAAACAAATATCCGAAGGATGTGAAAGTTTTTGTGCAGCTAAGAACATTCAGTTGGTTGGCGAATGTATTTCTGATTTATGTTGTTGTAGGTCAAAAAGGCCAAATTAACATTATTAAAGATTATACATTTTGTACTAGTGTCAAGAGTGCTAATAAAGATCCAAAACAATTAGCAAACTGAAGTTACTTTGATAAAGAAATCATCTTTCCTTAAAAGAAATAAAAAATATTAATTCAACGTATAAGATATTTAAATGTAAAATATCAAAATTACTAGTAAAACAAGTCCACATATACTAATGGTGAATTTAAATTTTTTTTGGATAACTAGAATATATATATTTTTTTTGATATTTTTTGGCGCATAACCTTTGATTCTCTTCTTAATCGAATAAACACAATTGGCTTTGATATGTTATATTTGTAAAATATAACAATTTGCGAGTATGGTTTTGATAGTAATCTTGTAGTTGAAACACCATTAATTCGTCCTCGAAGAAACTATATATATTGTCTTTGTACTTTACATCAAAATATTAAATGGAATAGACAAAACATACAGTCAGAATATTTATTGTTAAAAATAGGTTTTTACTGAACCCATAATTATTTAGATACAACTAAAATATATTTTTTGTACTAATACATCTACCCGTATATCATTTTTCACTGAAATATAATATCAAAAACTGAATGATTTATTTGATTATATAAATGTAGTTCATGTCAATAATTCCATAGTTCTTACCTACTTTTTGTTGTATATTTTAAATCTCATATTCATTATTGAATATGTGTTGATATTAGAAGAGCAAATAATAATAAAATATATGTTGATATTACAAGAGAAAATGATTTATATCGTCTAAATATATTAAGCATGATGTATTTGGCTTATGTTAAGCTGAAAATAATTATAAGAAAATTAAAACTCTAAATAAAATATGAAAGACACTCAAGAATAACAAAATTCCTAATTAGTTATATTGCAAATTAATACATTTATTATAAAACATAAAAAATTAAGTTCTAAGATTCTAGTGAAATAAAAATATTAACTTACAAGCATGAAAAACCTCATATGCCAAGTTCTTATTTAATACCTATTGGATTCATCTAATAATATATATATATATATATATATATATATATATTTAAAAATAGATATAATCTATGAAATTAAATTTGTAATATTTTTAACATATTTTGACTAAGACTAAGGAAATATTCAATCATAATAATAATCTAAATCAATAACAAATAACAAACAATATCTTGACAAGATATTTTCTATATAAAAAAGAATAACATTTCACACCAATGGTAAAGATATTATAAGGTAAGGAATTAATTTTTATATTAAAACTTTGACTACAATCCAAGAAATTAAGCTCAAGGATATTTCGATAAAATTTTCCTTGTATGCAAATTTGTGTTATTATATATACAACAACATAAATCAAAATAAAACACTAAACAAAAATTAAGAAAAGTTCATACAAAATGGGGTTCTCCAAAAACATATTGATCGCATTTGTTTTCACCATTTTCTTCGTAGTATCTAATGTTCATTGCTACCCAGGTATTTAATTTCACTTGTTTACTTAAATTTATACTTCTTTATTTATTTAATTATAATTTTTAACATTCCAATGATTCTGATTTTATATAGACTTTGAAGTAAAACAAGACTACAAAAAATGCTACCTTTCGTGTAAACAAATATCCGAAGGATGTGAAAGTTTTTGTGCAGCTAAGAACATTCAGTTGGTTGGCGAATGTATTTCTGATTTATGTTGTTGTAGGTCAAAAAGGCCAAATTAACATTATTAAAGATTATACATATTGTACTAGTGTCAAGAGTGCTAATAAAGATCCAAAACAATTAGCAAACTGAAGTTACTTTGATAAAGAAATAATCTTTCCTTAAAAGAAATAAAAAATATTAATTCAACATATAAGATATTTAAATGTAAAATATCAAAATTACTAGTAAAACAAGTCCACATATACTAATGGTGAATTTAAAATATTTTTGGATAACTAGAATATATATATATTTTTTTTTTGATATTTTTTAGCGCATAACCTTTGATTCTCTTTTTAATCGAATAAACACAATTGGCTTTGATATGTTATATTTGTAAAATATAACAATTTGCGAGTATGGTTTTGATAGTAATCTTGTAGTTGAAACACTATTAATTCGTCCTCGAAGAAACTATATATATTGTCTTTGTACTTTACATCAAAATATTAAATGGAATAGACAAAACATACAGTCAGAATATTTATTGTTAAAAATAGGTTTTTACTAAACCCATAATTATTTAGATGCAACTAAAATATATTTTTTGTACTAATACATCTACCCGTATATCATTTTTCACTGAAATATAATATCAAAAACTGAATGATTTATTTGATTATATAAATGTAGTTCATGTCAATAATTCCATATTTCTTACCTACTTTTTGTTGTATATTTTAAATCTCATATTCCTTATTGAATATGTGTTGATATTAGAAGAGCAAATAATAATAAAATATATGTTGATATTACAAGAGAAAATGATTTATATCGTCTAAATATATTATGCATGATGTATTTGGCTTATGTTAAGCTGAAAAGAATTATAAGAAAATTAAAACTCTAAATAAAATACGAAAGACACTCAAGAATAACAAAATTCCTAATTAGTTATATTGCAAATTAATACATGTATTATAAAACATAAAAAAAAAATTAAGTTCTAAGATTCTAGTGAAATAAAAATAATAACTTACATGCATGAAAAACCTCATATGCCAAGTTCTTATTTAATACCTATTGGATTCATCTAATAATATATATATATACATATATATATATATATTTAAAAATATATATACTTTATAAAATTAAATTTGTAATATTTATTAACATATTTTGACTAAGACTAAGGAAATATTCAATCATAATAATAATCTAAATCAATAACAAATAACAAACAATATCTTGACAAGATATTTTCTATATAAAAAAGAATAACATTTCACACCAATGGTAAAGATATTATAAGGTAAGGAATTAATTTTTATATTATCTTGACTACAATCGAAGAAATTAAGCTCAAGAATATTTTGATAAAATTTTCCTTTTATGCAAATTTATGTTATTATATATACAACAACATAAATCAAAATAAAACACTAAACAAAAATTAAGAAAAGTTCATACAAAATGGGTTTCTCCAAACACATATTGATCGCATTTGTTTTCACCATTTTCTTCGTAGTATCTAATGTTCATTGCTACCCAGGTATTTAATTTCACATGTTTACTTCAATTTATACACCTTTATTTATCTAGTTATAATTTTTAACATTCCAATGATTCTGATTTTATATAGACTTTGAAGTAAAACAAGACTACAAAAAATGCTACCTTCCGTGTAAACAAATATCCGAAGGATGTGAAAGGTTTTGTGCAGCTAAGAACATTCAGTTGGTTGGCGAATGTATTTCTGATTTATGTTGTTGTAGGTCAAAAAGGCCAAATTAACATTATTAAAGATTATACATATTGTACTAGTGTCAAGAGTGCTAATAAAGATCCAAAACAATTAGCAAACTGAAGTTACTTTGATAAAAAAAATCATCTTTCCTTTAAAGAAATAAAAAATATTAATTCAAAATATAAGATATTTAAATGTAAAATATCAAAATTACTAGTAAAACAAGTCCACATATACTAATGGTGAATTTAAATTTTTTTTGGATAACTAGAATATATATATTTTTTTTGATATTTTTTGGCGCATAACCTTTGATTCTCTTCTTAATCGAATAAACACAATTGGCTTTGATATGTTATATTTGTAAAATATAACAATTTGCGAGTATGGTTTTGATAGTAATCTTGTAGTTGAAACACCATTAATTCGTCCTCGAAGAAACTATATATATTGTCTTTGTACTTTACATCAAAATATTAAATGGAATAGACAAAACATACAGTCAGAATATTTATTGTTAAAAATAGGTTTTTACTGAACCCATAATTATTTAGATACAACTAAAATATATTTTTTGTACTAATACATCTACCCGTATATCATTTTTCACTGAAATATAATATCAAAAACTGAATGATTTATTTGATTATATAAATGTAGTTCATGTCAATAATTCCATAGTTCTTACCTACTTTTTGTTGTATATTTTAAATCTCATATTCATTATTGAATATGTGTTGATATTAGAAGAGCAAATAATAATAAAATATATGTTGATATTACAAGAGAAAATGATTTATATCGTCTAAATATATTAAGCATGATGTATTTGGCTTATGTTAAGCTGAAAATAATTATAAGAAAATTAAAACTCTAAATAAAATATGAAAGACACTCAAGAATAACAAAATTCCTAATTAGTTATATTGCAAATTAATACATTTATTATAAAACATAAAAAATTAAGTTCTAAGATTCTAGTGAAATAAAAATATTAACTTACAAGCATGAAAAACCTCATATGCCAAGTTCTTATTTAATACCTATTGGATTCATCTAATAATATATATATATATATATATATATATATATATATTTAAAAATAGATATAATCTATGAAATTAAATTTGTAATATTTTTTAACATATTTTGACTAAGACTAAGGAAATATTCAATCATAATAATAATCTAAATCAATAACAAATAACAAACAATATCTTGACAAGATATTTTCTATATAAAAAAGAATAACATTTCACACCAATGGTAAAGATATTATAAGGTAAGGAATTAATTTTTATATTATTTTGACTTCAATCCAAGAAATTAAGCTCAAGGATATTTTGATAAAATTTTCCTTTTATGCAAATTTGTGTTATTATATATACAACAACATAAATAAAAATAAAACACTAAAGAAAAATTAAGAATAGTTCATACAAAATGGGTTTCTCAAAAAACATATTGATCGCATTTGTTTTCACCATTTTCTTCGTAGTATCTAATGTTCATTGCTACCCAGGTATTTAATTTCACATGTTTACTTAAATTTATACACCTTTATTTATCTAGTTATAATTTTTAACATTCCAATGATTCTGATTTTATATAGACTTTGAAGTAAAACAAGACTACAAAAAATGCTACCTTCCGTGTAAACAAATATCCGAAGGATGTGAAAGTTTTTGTGCAGCTAAGAACATTCAGTTGGTTGGCGAATGTATTTCTGATTTATGTTGTTGTAGGTCAAAAAGGCCAAATTAACATTATTAAAGATTATACATATTGTACTAGTGTCAAGAGTGCTAATAAAGATCCAAAACAATTAGCAAACTGAAGTTACTTTGATAAAGAAATAATCTTTCCTTAAAAGAAATAAAAAATATTAATTCAACATATAAGATATTTAAATGTAAAATATCAAAATTACTAGTGAAACAAGTCCACATATACTAATGGTGAATTCAAAATTATTTTGGATAACTAGAATATATTTTTTTTTTTTGATATTTTTTGGCGCATAACCTTTGATTCTCTTCTTAATCGAATAAACACAACTGGCTTTGATATGTTATATTTCCAAAGTATAACAATTTGCGAGTATGGTTTTGATAGCAATCTTGTAGTTGAAACACCATTAATTCGTCCTCGAAGAAACTATATATATTGTCTTTGTACTTTACATCAAAATATTAAATGGAATAGACAAAACATACAGTCAGAATATTTATTGTTAAAAATAGTTTTTTACTGAACCCATAATTATTTAGATGCAACTAAAATATATTTTTTGTACTAATACATCTACCCGTATATCATTTTTCACTGAAATATAATATCAAAAACTAAATGATTTATTTGATTATATAAATGTAGTTCATGTCAATAATTCCATATTTCTTACCTTGTTGTTGTATATTTTAAATCTCATATTCATTATTGAATATGTGTTGATATTAGAAGAGCAAATAATGATAAAATATATGTTGATATTACAAGAGAAAATGATTTATATCGTCTAAATATATTATGCATGATGTATTTGGCTTATGTTAAGCTGAAAATAATTATAAAAAAATTAAAACTCTAAATAAAATACGAAAGACACTCAAGAATAACAAAATTCCTAATTAGTTATATTGCAAACTAATACATGTATTATAAAACATAAAAAAAATTAAGTTCTAAGATCCTAGTGAAATAAAAATAATAACTTACATGCATGAAAAACCTCATATGCCAAGTTCTTATTTAATACCTATTGGATTCATCTAATAATATATATATATACATATATATATATATATATATTAAAAAATATATATAATTTATGAAATTAAATTTGTAATATTTATTAACATATTTTGACTAAGACTAAGGAAATATTCAATCATAATAATAATCTAAATCAATAGCAAATAACAAACAATATCTTGACAAGATATTTTCTTTATAAAAAGAATAACATTTCACACCAATGGTAAAGATATTATAAGGTAAGGGATTTATTTTTATATTATTTTGACTACAATCAAAGAAATTAAGCTCAAGGATATTTTGATAAAAAATTCCTTTATGCAAATTTATGTTATTATATATACAACAACATAAATCAAAATAAAACACTAAACAAAAATTAAGAAAAGTTCATACAAAATGGGTTTCTCCAAAAACATATTGATCGCATTTGTTTTCACCATTTTCTTCGTAGTATCTAATGTTCATTGCTACCCAGGTATTTAATTTCACTTGTTTACTTAAATTTATACTCCTTTATTTATCTAATTATAATTTTTAACATTCCAATGATTCTGATTTTATATAGACTTTGAAGTAAAACAAGACTACAAAAAATGCTACCTTCCGTGTAAACAAATATCCGAAGGATGTGAAAGGTTTTGTGCAGCTAAGAACATTCAGTTGGTTGGCGAATGTATTTCTGATTTATGTTGTTGTAGGTCAAAAAGGCCAAATTAACATTATTAAGGATTATACATATTGTACTAGTGTCAAGAGTGCTAATAAAGATCCAAAACAATTAGCAAACTGAAGTTACTTTGATAAAGAAATCATCTTTCCTTAAAAGAAATAAAAAAAATATTAATTCAACATATAAGATATTTAAATGTAAAATATCAAAATTACTAGTGAAACAAGTCCACATATACTAATGGTGAATTCAAAAATTTTTTGGATAACTAGAATATTTTATTTTATTTTATTTTGATATTTTTTGGCGCATAACCTTTGATTCTCTTTTTAATCGAATAAAGACAATTGGCTTTGATATGTTATATTTGTAAAGTATAACAATTTGCGAGTATGGTTTTGATAGTACTCTTGTAGTTGAAACACCATTAATTCGTCCTCGAAGAAACTATATATATTGTCTTTGTACTTTACATCAAAATATTAAATGGAATAGACAAAATATACAATCAGAATATTTATTTTTAAAAATAGGTTTTTACTAAACCCATATTTATTTAGATGCAACTAAAATATATTTTTTGTACAAATACATCTACCCGTATATCATTTTTCACTGAAATATAATATCAAAAACTGAATGATTTATTTGATTATATAAATGTAGTTCATGTCAATAATTCCATATTTCTTACCTACTCTTTGTTCTATATTTTAAATCGCATATTCCTTATTGAATATGTGTTGATATTAGAAGAGCAAATAATAATAAAATATATGTTGATATTACAAGAGAAAATGATTTATATCGTCTAAATATATTATGCATGATGTATTTGGCTTATGTTAAGCTGAAAATAATTATAAGAAAATTAAAACTCTAAATAAAATACGAAAGACACTCAAGAATAACAAAATTCCTAATTAGTTATATTGCAAAATTAATACATGTATTATAAAACATAAAAAAAATTAAGTTCTAAGATTCTAGTGAAATAAAAATAATAACTTACATGCATGAAAAACCTCATATGCCAAGTTCTTATTTAATACCTATTGGATTCATCTAATAATATATATATATATATATATATATATATATATATATATTTAAAAATATATATACTTTATAAAATTAAATTTGTAATATTTATTAACATATTTTGACTAAGACTAAGGAAATATTCAATAATAATAATAATCTAAATAAATAACAAATAACAAACAATATCTTGACAAGATATTTTCTATATAAAAAAGAATAACATTTCACACCAATGGTAAAGATATTATAAGGTAAGGAATTAATTTTTATATTATTTTGACTACAATCCAAGAAATTAAGCTCAAGAATATTTTGATAAAATTTTCCTTTTATGCAAATTTATGTTATTATATATACAACAACATAAATCAAAATAAAACACTAAATAAAAATTAAGAAAAGTTCATACAAAATGGGTTTCGCCAAAAACATATTGATCGCATTTGTTTTCACCATTTTCTTCGTAGTATCTAATGTTCATTGCTACCCAGGTATTTAATTTCACTTGTTTACTTAAATTTATACTCCTTTATTTATCTAATTATAATTTTTAACATTCCAATGATTCTGATTTTATATAGACTTTGAAGTAAAACAAGACTACAAAAAATGCTACCTTCCGTGTAAACAAATATCCGAAGGATGTGAAAGGTTTTGTGCAGCTAAGAACATTCAGTTGGTTGGCGAATGTATTTCTGATTTATGTTGTTGTAGGTCAAAAAGGCCAAATTAACATTATTAAGGATTATACATATTGTACTAGTGTCAAGAGTGCTAATAAAGATCCAAAACAATTAGCAAACTGAAGTTACTTTGATAAAGAAATCATCTTTCCTTAAAAGAAATAAAAAAAATATTAATTCAACATATAAGATATTTAAATGTAAAATATCAAAATTACTAGTGAAACAAGTCCGCATATACTAATGGTGAATTCTAAATTTTTTTGGATAACTAGAATATTTTATTTTATTTTATTTTGATATTTTTTGGCGCATAACCTTTGATTCTCTTTTTAATCGAATAAAGACAATTGGCTTTGATATGTTATATTTGTAAAGTATAACAATTTGCGAGTATGGTTTTGATAGTACTCTTGTAGTTGAAACACCATTAATTCGTCCTCGAAGAAACTATATATATTGTCTTTGTACTTTACATCAAAATATTAAATGGAATAGACAAAATATACAGTCAGAATATTTATTTTTAAAAATAGGTTTTTACTAAACCCATAATTATTTAGATGCAACTAAAATATATTTTTTGTACTAATACATCTACCCGTATATCATTTTTCACTGAAATATAATATCAAAAACTGAATGATTTATTTGATTATATAAATGTAGTTCATGTCAATAATTCCATATTTCTTACCTACTTTTTGTTGTATATTTTAAATCTCATATTCCTTATTGAATATGTGTTGATATTAGAAGAGCAAATAATAATAAAATATATGTTGATATTACAAGAGAAAATGATTTATATCGTCTAAATATATTATGCATGATGTATTTGGCTTATGTTAAGCTGAAAATAATTATAAGAAAATTAAAACTCTAAATAAAATACGAAAGACACTCAAGAATAACAAAATTCCTTATTAGTTATATTGCAAATTAATACATGTATTATAAAACATAAAAAAAAATTAAGTTCTAAGATTCTATGAAATAAAAATAATAACTTACATGCATGAAAAACCTCATATGCCAAGTTCTTATTTAATACCTATTGGATTCATCTAATAATATATATATATATACATATATATATATATATATATTTAAAAATATATATACTTTATAAAATTAAATTTGTAATATTTATTAACATATTTTGACTAAGACTAAGGAAATATTCAATCATAATAATAATCTAAATCAATAACAAATAACAAACAATATCTTGACAAGATATTTTCTATATAAAAAAGAATAACATTTCACACCAATGGTAAAGATATTATAAGGTAAGGAATTAATTTTTATATTATCTTGACTACAATCCAAGAAATTAAGCTCAAGAATATTTTGATAAAATTTTCCTTTTATGCAAATTTATGTTATTATATATACAACAACATAAATCAAAATAAAACACTAAACAAAAATTAAGAAAAGTTCATACAAAATGGGTTTCTCCAAACACATATTGATCGCATTTGTTTTCACCATTTTCTTCGTAGTATCTAATGTTCATTGCTACCCAGGTATTTAATTTCACATGTTTACTTCAATTTATACACCTTTATTTATCTAGTTATAATTTTTAACATTCCAATGATTCTGATTTTATATAGACTTTGAAGTAAAACAAGACTACAAAAAATGCTACCTTCCGTGTAAACAAATATCCGAAGGATGTGAAAGGTTTTGTGCAGCTAAGAACATTCAGTTGGTTGGCGAATGTATTTCTGATTTATGTTGTTGTAGGTCAAAAAGGCCAAATTAACATTATTAAAGATTATACATATTGTACTAGTGTCAAGAGTGCTAATAAAGATCCAAAACAATTAGCAAACTGAAGTTACTTTGATAAAAAAAAATCATCTTTCCTTTAAAGAAATAAAAAATATTAATTCAACATATAAGATATTTAAATGTAAAATATCAAAATTACTAGTAAAACAAGTCCACATATACTAATGGTGAATTTAAATTTTTTTTGGATAACTAGAATATATATATATATATTTTTTTTGATATTTTTTGGCGCATAACCTTTGATTCTCTTCTTAATCGAATAAACACAATTGGCTTTGATATGTTATATTTGTAAAATATAACAATTTGCGAGTATGGTTTTGATAGTAATCTTGTAGTTGAAACACCATTAATTCGTCCTCGAAGAAACTATATATATTGTCTTTGTACTTTACATCAAAATATTAAATGGAATAGACAAAACATACAGTCAGAATATTTATTGTTAAAAATAGGTTTTTACTGAACCCATAATTATTTAGATACAACTAAAATATATTTTTTGTACTAATACATCTACCCGTATATCATTTTTCACTGAAATATAATATCAAAAACTGAATGATTTATTTGATTATATAAATGTAGTTCATGTCAATAATTCCATAGTTCTTACCTACTTTTTGTTGTATATTTTAAATCTCATATTCATTATTGAATATGTGTTGATATTAGAAGAGCAAATAATAATAAAATATATGTTGATATTACAAGAGAAAATGATTTATATCGTCTAAATATATTAAGCATGATGTATTTGGCTTATGTTAAGCTGAAAATAATTATAAAAAAATTAAAACTCTAAATAAAATATGAAAGACACTCAAGAATAACAAAATTCCTAATTAGTTATATTGCAAATTAATACATTTATTATAAAACATAAAAAATTAAGTTCTAAGATTCTAGTGAAATAAAAATATTAACTTACAAGCATGAAAAACCTCATATGCCAAGTTCTTATTTAATACCTATTGGATTCATCTAATATATATATATATATATATATATATATATATATATATATATTTAGAAATATATATATATATATACTTTATGAAATTAAATTTGTAATATTTATTAACATATTTTGACTAAGACTAAGGAAATATTCAATCATAATAATAATCTAAATCAATAACAAATAACAAACAATATCTTGACAAGATATTTTCTATATAAAAAATAATAACATTTCACACCAATGGTAAAGATATTATAAGGTAAGGAATTAATTTTTATATTATTTTGAGTACAATCCAAGAAATTAAGCTCAAGGATATTTTGATAAAATTTTCCTTTTATGCAAATTTGTGTTATTATATATACAACAACATAAATCAAAATAAAACACTAAACATAAATTAAGAAAAGTTCATACAAAATGGGTTTCTCCAAAAACATATTGATCGCATTTGTTTTCACCATTTTCTTCGTAGTATCTAATGTTCATTGCTACCCAGGTATTTAATTTCACTTGTTTACTTCAATTTATACGCCTTTATTTATCTAATTATAATTTTTAACATTCCAATGATTCTGATTTTATATAGACTTTGAAGTAAAACAAGACTACAAAAAATGCTACCTTCCGTGTAAACAAATATCCGAAGGATGTGAAAGTTTTTGTGCAGCTAAGAACATTCAGTTGGTTGGCGAATGTATTTCTGATTTATGTTGTTGTAGGTCAAAAAGGCCAAATTAACATTATTAAAGATTATACATATTGTACTAGTGTCAAGAGTGCTAATAAAGATCCAAAACAATTAGCAAATTGAAGTTACTTTGATAAAGAAATCATCTTTCCTTAAAAGAAATAAAAAATATTAATTCAACATATAAGATTTTTAAATGTAAAATGTCAAAATTACTAGGGAAACAAGTCCACATATACTAATGGTGAATTTAAAAAAAATTTGGATAACTAGAATATTTTTTTTTTATTTTGATATTTTTTGGCGCATAACCTTTGATTCTCTTCTTAATCGAATAAACACAATTGGCTTTGATATGTTATATTTCTAAAGTATAACAATTTGCGAGTATGGTTTTGATAGCAATCTTGTAGTTGAAACACCATTAATTCGTCCTCGAAGAAACTATATATATTGTCTTTGTACTTTACATCAAAATATTAAATGGAATAGACAAAACATACAGTCAGAATATTTAATGTTAAAAATAGGTTTTTACTGAACCCATAATTATTTAGATGCAACTAAAATATATTTTTTGTACTAATATATCTACCCATATATCATTTTTCACTGAAATATAATATCAAAAACTGAATGATTTATTTGATTATATAAATGTAGTTCATGTCAATAATTCCACATTTCTTACCTACTTTTTGTTGTATATTTTAAATCTCATATTCATTATTGAATATGTGTTGATATTAGAAGAGCAAATAATAATAAAATATATGTTGATATTACAAGAGAAAATGATTTATATCGTCTAAATATATTATGCATGATGTATTTGGCTTATGTTAAGCTGAAAATAATTATAAGAAAATTAAAACTCTAAATAAAATACGAAAGACACTCAAGAATAACAAAATTCCTAATTAGTTATATTGCAAATTAATACATGTATTATAAAACATAAAAAACATTAAGTTCTAAGATTCTAGTGAAATAAAAATAATAACTTACATGCATGAAAAACCTCATATGCCAAGTTCTTATTTAATACCTATAGGATTCATCTAATAATACATATACATATACATATACATATATATATATATATATATATTTAAAAATATATATAATTTATGAAATTAAATTTGTAATATTTATTAACATATTTTGACTAAGACTATGGAAATATTGAATCATAATAATAATCTAAATCAATAGCAAATAACAAACAATATATTCACAAGATATTTTCTTTATAAAAAGAATAACATTTCACACCAATGGTAAAGATATTATAAGGTAAGGGATTTATTTTTATATTATTTTGACTACAATCCAAGAAATTAAGCTAAAGGATATTTTGATAAAATTTTCCTTTTATGCAAATTTATGTTATTATATATACAACAACATAAATCAAAATAAAACACTAAACAAAAATTAAGAAAAGTTCATACAAAATGGGTTTCTCCAAAAACATATTGATCGCATTTGTTTTCACCATTTTCTTCGTAGTATCTAATGTTCATTGCTACCCAGGTATTTAATTTCACTTGTTTACTTTAATTTATACTCCTTTATTTATCTAATTATAATTTTTAACATTCCAATGATTCTGATTTTATATAGACTTTGAAGTAAAACAAGACTACAAAAAATGCTACCTTCCGTGTAAACAAATATCCGAAGGATGTGAAAGGTTTTGTGCAGCTAAGAACATTCAGTTGGTTGGCGAATGTATTTCTGATTTATGTTGTTGTAGGTCAAAAAGGCCAAATTAACATTATTAAAGATTATACATATTGTACTAGTGTCAAGAGTGCTAATAAAGATCCAAAACAATTAGCAAACTCAAGTTACTTTGATAAAGAAATCATCTTTCCTTAAAAGAAATAAAAAAAATATTAATTCAACATATAAGATATTTAAATGTAAAATATAAAAATTACTAGTGAAACAAGTCCACATATACTAATGGTGAATTCAAAATTTTTTTGGATAACTAGAATATTTTTTTTTATTTTGATATTTTTTGGCGCATAACCTTTGATTCTCTTTTTAATCGAATAAACACAATTGGCTTTGATATGTTATATTTGTAAAGTATAACAATTTGCGAGTATGGTTTTGATAGTAATCTTGTAGTTAAAACACCATTAATTCGTCCTCGAAGAAACTATATATATTGTCTTTGTACTTTACATCAAAATATTAAATGGAATGGACAAAAAATACAGTCAGAATATTTATTGTTAAAAATAGGTTTTTACTAAACCCATAATTATTTAGATGCAACTAAAATATATTTTTTGTACTAATACATGTAGCCATGTATCATTTTTCATTGAAATATAATATCAAAAACTGAATGATTTATTTGATTATATAAATGTAGTTCATGTCAATAATTCCATATTTTTTACCTACTTTTTGTTGTATATTTTAAATCTCATATTCATTATTGAATATGTGTTGATATTAGAAGAGCAAATAATAATAAAATATATGTTGATATTACAAGAAAAAATGATTTATATCGTCTAAATATATTATGAATGATGTATTTGGCTTATGTTAAGCTGAAAATAATTATAAGAAAAGTAAAACTCTAAATAAAATACGAAAGACACTCAAAAATAACAATATTCCTAATTAGTTATATTTCAAATTAATACATTTATTATAAAACATAAAAAAATTAAGTTCTAAGATTTTAGTGAAATAAAAATATTAACTTACAAGCATGAAAAACCTCATATTCCAAGTTCTTATTTAATACCTATTGGATTCATCTAATAATATATATATATATATATATATTTAGAAATATATATATATAATTTATGAAATTAAATTTGTAATATTTATTAACATATTTTGACTAAGACTAAGGAAATATTCAATCATAATAATAATCTAAATCAATAACAAATAACAAACAATATCTTGACTAGATATTTTCTATATAAAAAATAATAACATTTCACACCAATGGTAAAGATATTATAAGGTAAGGAATTAATTTTTATATTATTTTGACTACAATCCAAGAAATTAAGCTCAAGGATATTTTGATAAAATTTTCCTTTTATGCAAATTTGTGTTATTATATATACAACAACATAAATCAAAATAAAACACTAAACATAAATTAAGAAAAGTTCATACAAAATGGGTTTCTCCAAAAACATATTGATCGCATTTGTTTTCACCATTTTCTTCGTAGTATCTAATGTTCATTGCTACCCAGGTATTTAATTTCACTTGTTTACTTAAATTTATACGCCTTTATTTATCTAATTATAATTTTTAACATTCCAATGATTCTGATTTTATATAGACTTTGAAGTAAAACAAGACTACAAAAAATGCTAACTTCCGTGTAAACAAATATCCGAAGGATGTGAAAGTTTTTGTGCAGCTAAGAACATTCAGTTGGTTGGCGAATGTATTTCTGATTTATGTTGTTGTAGGTCAAAAAGGCCAAATTAACATTATTAAAGATTATACATATTGTACTAGTGTCAAGAGTGCTAATAAAGATCCAAAACAATTAGCAAACTCAAGTTACTTTGATAAAGAAATCATCTTTTCTTAAAAGAAATAAAAAATATTAATTCAACATATAAGATATTTAAATGTAAAATGTCAAAATTACTAGGGAAACAAGTCCACATATACTAATGGTGAATTTAAAAAAGTTTTGGATAACTAGAATATTTTTTTTTTATTTTGATATTTTTTGGCGCATAACCTTTGATTCTCTTCTTAATCGAATAAACACAATTGGCTTTGATATGTTATATTTCTAAAGTATAACAATTTGCGAGTATGGTTTTGATAGCAATCTTGTAGTTGAAACACCATTAATTCGTCCTCGAAGAAACTATATATATTGTCTTTGTACTTTACATCAAAATATTAAATGGAATAGACAAAACGTACAGTCAGAATATTTAATGTTAAAAATAGGTTTTTACTGAACCCATAATTATTTAGATGCAACTAAAATATATTTTTTGTACTAATATATCTACCCATATATCATTTTTCACTGAAATATAATATCAAAAACTGAATGATTTATTTGATTATATAAATGTAGTTCATGTCAATAATTCCACATTTCTTACCTACTTTTTGTTGTATATTTTAAATCTCATATTCATTATTGAATATGTGTTGATATTAGAAGAGCAAATAATAATAAAATATATGTTGATATTACAAGAGAAAATGATTTATATCGTCTAAATATATTATGCATGATGTATTTGGCTTATGTTAAGCTGAAAATAATTATAAGAAAATTAAAACTCTAAATAAAATACGAAAGACACTCAAGAATAACAAAATTCCTAATTAGTTATATTGCAAATTAATACATGTATTATAAAACATAAAAAACATTAAGTTCTAAGATTCTAGTGAAATAAAAATAATAACTTACATGCATGAAAAACCTCATATGCCAAGTTCTTATTTAATACCTATAGGATTCATCTAATAATACATATACATATACATATACATATATATATATATATATATTTAAAAATATATATAATTTATGAAATTAAATTTGTAATATTTATTAACATATTTTGACTAAGACTATGGAAATATTGAATCATAATAATAATCTAAATCAATAGCAAATAACAAACAATATATTGACAAGATATTTTCTTTATAAAAAGAATAACATTTCACACCAATGGTAAAGATATTATAAGGTAAGGGATTTATTTTTATATTATTTTGACTACAATCCAAGAAATTAAGCTAAAGGATATTTTGATAAAATTTTCCTTTTATGCAAATTTATGTTATTATATATACAACAACATAAATCAAAATAAAACACTAAACAAAAATTAAGAAAAGTTCATACAAAATGGGTTTCTCCAAAAACATATTGATCGCATTTGTTTTCACCATTTTCTTCGTAGTATCTAATGTTCATTGCTACCCAGGTATTTAATTTCACTTGTTTACTTAAATTTATACTCCTTTATTTATCTAATTATAATTTTTAACATTCCAATGATTCTGATTTTATATAGACTTTGAAGTAAAACAAGACTACAAAAAATGCTACCTTCCGTGTAAACAAATATCCGAAGGATGTGAAAGGTTCTGTGCAGCTAAGAACATTCAGTTGGTTGGCGAATGTATTTCTGATTTATGTTGCTGTAGGTCAAAAAGGCCAAATTAACATTATTAAAGATTATACATATTGTACTAGTGTCAAGAGTGCTAATAAAGATCCAAAACAATTAGCAAACTCAAGTTACTTTGATAAAGAAATCATCTTTCCTTAAAAGAAATAAAAAAAATATTAATTCAACATATAAGATATTTAAATGTAAAATATCAAAATTACTAGTGAAACAAGTCCACATATACTAATGGTGAATTCAAAATTTTTTTGGATAACTAGAATATTTTATTTTATTTTATTTTGATATTTTTTGGCGCATAACCTTTGATTCTCTTTTTAATCGAATAAACACAATTGGCTTTGATATGTTATATTTGTAAAGTATAACAATTTGCGAGTATGGTTTTGATAGTACTCTTGTAGTTGAAACACCATTAATTCGTCCTCGAAGAAACTATATATATTGTCTTTGTACTTTACATCAAAATATTAAATGGAATAGACAAAATATACAGTCAGAATATTTATTTTTAAAAATAGGTTTTTACTAAACCCATAATTATTTAGATGCAACTAAAATATATTTTTTGTACTAATACATCTACCCGTATATCATTTTTTACTGAAATATAATATCAAAAACTGAATGATTTATTTGATTATATAAATGTAGTTCATGTCAATAATTCCATATTTCTTACCTACTTTTTGTTGTATATTTTAAATCTCATATTCCTTATTGAATATGTGTTGATATTAGAAGAGCAAATAAAAATAAAATATATGTTGATATTACAAGAGAAAATAATTTATATCGTCTAAATATATTATGCATGATGTATTTGGCTTATGTTAAGCTGAAAATAATTATAAGAAAATTAAAACTTTAAATAAAATACGAAAGACACTCAAGAATAACAAAATTCCTAATTAGTTATATTGCAAATTAATACATTTATTATAAAACATAAAAAAAAAATTCTAAGATTTTAGTGAAATAAAAATAATAACTTACAAGCATGAAAACCTCATATGCCAAGTTCTTATTTAATACCTATTGGATTCATCTAATAATATATATATATATTTAAAAATATATATACTTTATGAAATTAAATTTGTAATATTTATTAACATATTTTGACTAAGACTAAGGAAATATTCAATCATAATAATAATCTAAATCAATAACAAATAACAAACAATATCTTGACAAGATATTTTCTATATAAAAAAACAATAACATTTCACACCAATGGTAAAGATATTATAAGGTAAGGAATTAATTTTTATATTATTTTGACTACAATCCAAGAAATTAAGCTCAAGGATATTTTGATAAAATTTTCCGTTTATGCAAATTTATGTTATTATATATACAACAACATAAATCAAAATAAAACACTAAACAAAAATTAAGAAAAGTTCATACAAAATGGGTTTCTCCAAAAACATATTGATCGCATTTGTTTTCACCATTTTCTTCGTAGTATCTAATGTTCATTGCTACCCAGGTATTTAATTTCACATGTTTACTTAAATTTATACACCTTTATTTATCTAGTTATAATTTTTAACATTCCAATGATTCTGATTTTATATAGACTTTGAAGTAAAACAAGACTACAAAAAATGCTACCTTCCGTGTAAACAAATATCCGAAGGATGTGAAAGTTTTTGTGCAGCTAAGAACATTCAGTTGGTTGGCGAATGTATTTCTGATTTATGTTGTTGTAGGTCAAAAAGGCCAAATTAACATTATTAAAGATTATACATATTTTACTAGTGTCAAGAGTGCTAATAAAGATCCAAAACAATTAGCAAACTGAAGTTACTTTGATAAAGAAATCATCTTTCCTTAAAAGAAATAAAAAATATTAATTCAACATATAAGATATTTAAATGTAAAATATCAAAATTACTAGTGAAACAAGTCCACATATACTAATGGTGAATTCAAAATTTTTTTGGATAACTAAAATATATTTTTTTTTATTTTGATATTTTTTGGCGCATAACCTTTGATTCTCTTTTTAATCGAATAAACACAATTGGCTTTGATATGTTATATTTGTAAAGTATAACAATTTGCGAGTATGGTTTTGATAGTACTCTTGTAGTTGAAACACCATTAATTCGTCCTCGAAGAAACTATATATATTGTCTTTGTACTTTACATCAAAATATTAAATGGAATAGACAAAATATACAGTCAGAATAGTTATTGTTAAAAATAGGTTTTTACTAAACCCATAATTATTTAGATGCAACTAAAATATATTTTTTGTACTAATAAATTTACCCATGTATCATTTTTCACTGAAAAATAATATCAAAAACTGAATGATTTATTTGACTATATAAATGTAGTTCATGTCAATAATTACATATTTCTTACCTACTTTTTGTTGTATATTTTAAATCTCATATTCATTATAAAATATGTGTTGATATTAGAAGAGCAAATAATAATAAAATATGTGTTGATATTACAAGAGAAAATAATTTATATTGTCTAAATATATTATGCAGGATGTGTTTGGCTTTTGTTAAGCTGAAAATAATTATAAGAAAAGTAAAACTCTAAATAAAATACGAAAGAAACTCAAGAATAACAAAATTCCCAATTAGTTATATTGCAAATTAATGCATTTATTATAAAAATTAATAATTTAAGTTCTTTGATTCTACTGAACTAAAAATAATATCTTACATGACTGAAAAAAACCTCATATTCCAAGTTGTTGTTTAATAACTATTGGATTCCTCTAACTATATATATATATATATTTAAATATTTAATTATGAAATGAAATTTGTAATATTTATTAATATATTCTGACTAAGACTAAGAAAATATTCAATCATAATAATAATAATCTAAATCAATAACAAATAACAAACAGTATCTTCACAAGATTTTTTTTTTTTTGTCAGCAGATATTTTCTATATAAAAAAGAATAACATTTGACATCAATGATAAAGCTATTATAAGGTAATGAGTTTATTTTTTTATTATTTTGACTACAATCCAATAAATTAAGCTCAAGGATATTTTGATAAAATATGTGTTGATATTACAAGAGCAAATAATAATATCTCATCTTCATTATAAAATATGTGTTGATATTACAAGAGCAAATAATAATACCTTTTTTGTGTAGAAGAAAACAATCATAAACATATTTTAGTCTAAATACATTATGCATGATGTATCTGCCTTATGTTAAACATAAAACACTTATAAGAAAATTAAAAAATAGATATAAAATACGAAAGACACTCAAAAATAACAAAATTCCCAATTAGTAATATTTCAAATGAATGCATTTATTATAAAACATTAAAAATTAAAGTTCTAAGATTTTACTGAAATAAAAATAATAACTTACATATGAAAAACCTCATATGCCAAGTTCTTATTAAATAACTATTGGATTCATCTAACGTTAAATATAAAATATATATAATTTATGAAATTAAATATATAATATTTATTAACGTATTTTGACTAAGACTAAGGAAATATTCAATCATAATAACATTCTAAATAATCAATAGACTTTACAAAATCAATAAAAAATAACAAATAGTATATTGGCATAATATTTTATATATAAAAAGAATAACATTTGACACCAATGATAAAATATTATAAAGTAAAGAATTATTTTAATATTATTTTGACTATAATCAAAGAGACTAAACTCAAGGATATATATTTTGATGAAATTTTCCTTTTATGCAAATCTACTTATATATAACAACTAAGGGTTTGCCCGGCGCTACACACCAGTTTTTCTAATATTATTTAATTACTTTGATACATAATGTAGTTTTATAAATTAGAAAATTTTATATATTTTTATTATGTTGTATATATTTTTTCACATAATATCAACAATGAGATATGATAGCAAACATACCTAAAATCTTAAATTCGATAAATTATTGTTAATTAGATCAAATGTCTTCTGCTTTATTTATCGTTTATTTTGCATTATTATTTGAAATAGATAAAAAAAATTTAGTTGTCATTTTTCCAATTTCTATATGGGGTTATGCTATATTTTATGCGGCTGCACTGATTCGGTTAAGACCGAATGCATATCATAAGTACTCCTCATTACAATTGGCATCTAGGCAAGAGCCAGATATATCTCATTTCCGTGTATTTGGGTGTGCAGTTCCGATAGCACCGCCACAAAGAATAAAAATGGGTCCACAAAGGAAATTGGAAATATATGTGGGTTATATGTCACCAAGTATAATAAGTTATTTGGAACCGGTAACTGGTGATATGTTTACGGCACAGTTTGCCGATTACCATTTTAATGAGGATGAATTTCCAGCGTTAGGGGGAGGAATTAGTAGAATTTCTAAAGAGATTACATGGTGTACAACGTCATCGTTACACCTTTATCCCCCTACGAATCAAAGAGAGCTGGAAGTTCAGAAAATTGTGCATTTGCATAAGTTGGCAAACCAGTTACCAGATGCGTTCACAGATACGAGAAAGATGACGAAATCTTATATACCCGCTGAAAATGTTCCATCCAGAGTTGAAATTTCTAAAGAACAAAATGATAGAAATAAAATGAATGAACCTAGGGTTCAGTTAAAGAGGGGGAGACCAGCGGGTTCCAAAGATAAAAAAACCCCGAAAGAAAAAGAGATTGGATGAGCTAATAAGGTTCTAGAAGAACCTGATACTGAAAGATGTCTGAAAAAAAGACATAAATGGAAAGGTTCTAGAAGAACTTGTTACTGAAAAATGTTTGAAAGAAGGCGTAAATAATATGATGCAGATGATGAAAAGGAAATATAAAAGTATGAGATTTCCATCAACTACGCCCGAGATGAAAATTTATGGATCAGAAATAAAAATAAAAGATGTTGATGGAATGTTCTTATTTTCTGTGTCCAAAGAGATCGATCATGAAAATGATGATCCCGATCCAAGGTCCATTTTGGAATGCCAGAAAAGACATGATTGAATTACTCTCCTTGAATAAAAGAAATGTCTTTGGACCTATAGACATAACGCATGTGAATGTAAATCATGTTGGGTATAATTGGGTATTCGTGAGAAAAGTAAATGAAAAGGATGAAGTAACACGATATAAAGCACGATTAGTTGCCCAAGATTTTTCTCAGAGACCGATAATTGATTTTGAGGAAATGTATTCCCCGGTAATGGATGCAATTACATTTAGATTTTTGATGAGCCTAATGGCATCTAAAAATCTTGAAATGCATCTAATGGACGTTGTGATTGCATATTTGTATGGATCGTTGGATAATGATATATATATATATATATATGAAACTCCCTGAGGGATTGAAAATTTCTGAAGCATTGAAAGAAAAATCCAGCGAGATTTGTTCGGTCAAGTTACATCTATCACTTTACGGATTAAAGCAATCCGGACGCGCGCATGTGGTACAATCGCTTAAGTGAATATCTTTTGAGTAAAGGATATATGAATGATGTGATATGTCCATGCATTTTATAAGGAAATCGTCATCTGGCTTTGTAATCATTGTTGTATATGTAGATGACCTGAACATAATTAGTATTCAAAAGGAGGTTGATGATGCTCGAACTCATATGAAAGAGGAGTTCGAAATGAAAGATCTCGGCAAGAAAAAGTTTTATCTTGGGCCCCAGATAGAGTATCTCCGAGAAGCAATATTTGTTCATCAATCAAACTATACGAAAAGATTATTGAAACGGTCTTGTATGGATAAAGCGACTCCTTTGAGTACTCCAATGGTTGGTAGATCTCTCGATGTTGAGAGAGATCCTTTTAGGCCATGTGAAGATAGCGAGAAGATATTAGGTCCTGAAGTACCTTATATGAGTGATATCGGTGGGCTATTATATCTTGCAAATTGTATTAGGCCTGATATTGCCTTTGCTACTAACCTACTAGCAAGATATAGTTCTGCTCTTACTCGCAGGTACTGGGACGGAATACAGCATGTATTATGTTACCTCCATTATACAATTGATTTAGGGTTAATGTATTTTAGAAAGCCCGAGTTTGGTATGGTTGGTTTTGCAAATACAGGATACTTATACGATCCTCATAAAGCTCGATCGCAAACCGGTTATGTTTTTAAAATTGGTGGAACCACGATCTCTTGGCGGTCCCAGAAACAAACTCTAGTTGTGACATCTTTGAATCATGCAGAAACTATTGCGCTTCACGAAGCATGTCGAGAATGTGTGTGGTTCTGGTCAATGAGTCACCACGTACAACCACAAGCGAAATAGTCAACGAGAAAGAGCCGATGAAAATATTTGAAGACAATTCGACATGTGTCGCTCAACTTAAAGAAGACTATATCAAGAGCGACAAAACAAATCACATCCCTCCAAGATTTTTCTCATACATACGAGAACTCGAGAAAAATAAAGAAGTGGACATTGAGTATGTACGTTCATACGACAATCCAGCTGACTTGTTTACAAAAGCTCTTCCGACTACAACATTCCAAAAATATATCTATGGTATCGGAATGCGACATTTGCGTGACCTGTGACAAGAAAGCTATGTCTACTATTCTCATAGGAAGATTACATTACAGTACTCTTTTTTCCTTTGTCATAGTTTTTATCCTACTGGATTTTTTCATAATTAGGTTTTTAACGAGACTGTAAGTAATTCATGATGGATAATCAAGGGAAAGTGTTAAAAGATAAAGATCAAAATAGATAATTATCCATTAAAGAGATAATGTTTGTCTTAATGTTTTGTCATTTTGTGGGAAGTAAACGATGTTCTAATAGTATAAATACTAGAAATTATTTTACCAAGAGTCACATTTCATCTTTTTATTACAGTGTGGGTCACTTTTCACTACTGGGACATTTTTCTTTAAGTTTTCTTAGACCATCATTAATCCTAGTATCTTAGCTGGGGTTCTTAACTTCGGCTAAGAGACGGTTCTTAGTTTTTCTTAGATTTTAACTTAAAAAAATTAAAAACCATCTCTTAAATAAGAGATATAAGAACCGTCTCTTAGCTGAAAAGTGTAATACAAAAAAAAAACAAAACAAAAAAGTGTCAAATCATAAGTTAAGAACCCCGACTAAGAGATCCGAGTTAATCATGCCCTTAGAGCAGCATCAACGGGAACGCTTAAGTGGGGGGAGCTTAAAAAAATTACTATAATAGTGGGTGGGTCCCACATAAAAACTAAACATCGTCGCCTCTGCGTTCTATTTAAGCACCGTGTTTTTTTGGTGCTTCCACTGTTTCGCAGGCCCACTAACACGTGACGACCCACGATTGGTTCATTTTCAATTTTTCTTTTTTAAATCAGACAAAAAGCTTTAAAAAGAAAATTAAGCACCCCCATTTGGGGTGTAGGGTTAATGATGCTCTTAGTTTCCCAACTCCTCTAGTTACGTCTTTAAACCAAACACCTAACTAAACTTGTAGTATCTAAGAGCAGCTCCATCGGGAGTTTATTAGAGGGGTTCTATACCAAAAAAATAAAAAATTTAAATGAAAAATGTAATAAAGCGACAGAACCGGTCCTATATTCGGTGATTGTAGAAGCCGTAATAACCCCATACGTGGCAATATGAGATTGGCTAGAGGAAAGTTTACCCTTTCTCTTCTCTTTCGCAATCGATCTGTCTCTCTCTTTTCTTCGCTGACCCCAAGATTTGCACCAGAGACTGTTCTTCGCGACTTGGAGCGATACAGCTGCGTTTGGTAGATCGATCATGGCACGATGCGTACGATGAGAACAAGGGAACGGCAACAGATGAAGCTTGTGGTGGAAGAAAGAGGATATTGATGATGATGATGATCGTGGATGAAAGTGGGATCAGCAGGTACAACTGTGATGAAACGAGGATGCTCGCGTTGTGATATTGCCCAGTTTCCCCTGAAATGAAGAGGAACATGTCCCAACTCTAACAAGGGAGCTGGCGCTGTATAACCCGGCTTGAATCCCTGAATAAAAAACACACATGTCTATATAATTTTATACAATCAATGTTTCAAGAAGAAGATGTTGAGAAGAGAAGGAGAAGGGACCTACCTTGGCAAGATAACGAGAGCATGTATCATTCTACATAATATGATCGTAGAAATTGGCAAGATAATGAGATCATGTATCAAACCGAAGTTCCCATGTGAATTTCACGTATTCGACGATATGCCTTCAAATCTCGGCAATATGATGAGCATTCGGAATCGAATTCGTGATAAAACAATACATCAACAATTGAAAGCTGATTTGGTTGAGCATATTTGGCAAAAATTTAGAACAAATCAAAATTTCGACTAATCGGCTTTTCTCGTTTATGATTTGTATTTGTATTTTCATATGTTTTATGTAATTTTTATCAAAAATTTTATGTATGCTTTTATTTTAAATCATTCTAATTAAAACAAAAAAAAATTTTAAAAAATTTAAGAACCCCTATGGGGTTCTCCCATTGGAGGAAGCAAAAATTAATTCCAATAACCAAAGTTCTTAACTTATCAAGTCACCTTAAAACCAATTAATTTAATCATTAGAACCCATTAGGGGTTCTAATGGATGGAGTTGGTCTAATACTCCTGTCTAGTTAAATGCTATAGCGTTTGAACTCTTTCCTCTCTCGTATTACTGTCTGATTAAATGCTAGAATTTGAACTCTCCCCTCTCTCCTCTCTAGTATTTTCGTATTTTGATGATGGAAAAAGTGTAACAAATGAGAGAAATAATTTGATTTGCAGAAGGGGGAGTAAGGAAGAAAATGAGATGTGCTCATGCCAAAATCGAGAAGGTGGATACCGTCATAGCTCGTAATTCAAGCAGCCGCCGCCGTATCTCTGTTTTCCGATGCACGTAGTCCAATAGGAAAATCTCAGTGTTGTTCCATCGGTGGGTTACTTTTCCCGAGAAAAGTCGTTCTGTTGTTTTCCCCTAATCTATAGATGCTAATAGATATCAAAGTTTCCAACTTTCTGTTCAGCTTTGATAATTTAGCTGATAATATCTATGTTGATTTAAAAGGTTATTGCTTTGCATTTAGCTTTATGCTGTAATCCTGTGAATTTAATCAAGAAGCTTACATCTCGAATTCATATTCAGACAGTGAAAATATTGGTAGATTCAATATTTGTATACCTTGTTGTTTTTTTTTGAAACACTTTGTATACCTTGTTATCTTCTAGTTATTTATATGATTTGTGTTAAACTCCTTGAATTTCAGAATAATTTTTGTTTGCGTTTCAACGAAAACTGGCCAAAGCTTTTAATCTGAAAATCGTTAATTAGCTCCTCCTAGCAAGGTATGTCATGTTTCAAAGTGTTCCTCTTTGACTTTACCTAAACTTATGTCTCCACAAATTCTTGTTCTTTCATGTTCTTCTTCTCTTTAACAGATATAAACTTGTCTTGTCTTGATTTGATGCCACTTGTTAATTTTTGTGTTTTGCTTTTGCTTTTATGTATGTAAACATGATAACATGCAATTGAACGTTTCGAGGATGAAAATTCTCTAGCACAAGATGGAGGCAGTGGTAAGGGTGGCTTATTGGCCGAATGATAGAAAGAATTCACTAGCTTGTTTTAGTTTCATGTATTTTGTAGAGTAATCGTAGATGACACCAAGGCAAAATGCAATGTTATCTACATGTACACAATAAACTAATGGGCTGTTGTCATTTTACCACCATAGAAATGTATGTACATAAAAACTTTGAGTTGCAAGTATCTGAATTTTTGGTAGATTCTCATAGAGTAGAAATATCGTTGGTATATATATAGACTTTATATAGTCGACCAAAAACACAGCCATATGTTACATACTTCCTATTGTACATGTGTACGCCATATTTTTATACATACAATCTCTGTTTAGTAATTCTCTATGTATAGTAGATTTAGCCAACACAAATTTAACCAATGATAATGTCATATATCTACCAGCTTTTTTGTTTTTAACTAGTTAACCAAAAAGAATCACAACATTCGAGTAATCCAACAAAATTCACATGATGTACAATAAACTACTATCCATGTGTACACCTTTTCTGTGCATTGTTTTATGCTATCTACATGTACACCTATGTTCGCGTACAATTATATTTATGTACATGTATTCCATTTTGAAAGGATGTTCTACAACATGCTAAAAATGAACATGTAACCCAAAGGAACAACAATCTGAGGAACATAACACAAAACTCAATTTCGTTTGGATCCACCGAGTCAAGATGATCTAAACACACAAAAAGTCTGAGACTTTAAGTGATATGTCTGACGTTAACCAGAAGCATTTTCTTGTCCAACCTCACAGCCGCGTAAACCTCAGAAGACTCTCGATCGAAGAAATCAGTGGTGCATACACTAACCTTATCCTTCTCGATGTTAACAAACATAGCAGAGACGTAACAAAATCAGTGATGCATTAAAAAAGGTAACCATTAAAAAATAAAATAATAATAATGTGTAGTTGGTAAAGCAACAGAGCAAACTCAAAAAGATGAATTATTTTTCGGTTCCAACAACATGAATAACTTTTGGTATGGGGTCCACCACTAAAACTATTCAAAATCACAATTGTAACTAGGGGTGGCGTTTGGGTTCGGATCGGATATTTTGGATTTTTGGATATTTCGATATAGAGGTGTAGAATCCGTTCGGGTATTTTTGAATTTTGGGTCGGGTTTGGGTATTTTTAGTTTGGATTCGGTTATTTCGGATCGGATTCGGATATTTAGATATTGAAAAAATATATTAAATTTTTCATTTCTCAAATTTCTTGTATTTAAAAATATAACTTTCAATTAACTAATTTTTTTATTTTTAATTGATTGAATGATTGATAGATTTAGACATAACATTTTAAAACTAAAAATACATTAATTTGGTTATTGTTTTTAAATTTTGGATGTAACTTTTTGTTAGCTTTTGAAATAAAAAGTTTGACATACATTTTAAGTGAGTTACAAATCATTTTCTCCGTAATTGTATGTATATGATATGAACTTAAAGTATGTGTAGTATCAATATAAATATTTTATATAAGATGAGAGATGTAAACTAGAAATATAAGATTTAAAGATATTTTAATAAAATTTTCCTTTTATGCAAATTTATGTTAATATAGAATACTAAACACAAATTAAGAAAATTCTATACAAAATGGATATCTCCGAAAACATATCGACAGGCAGCAGCATAATAAGAGACTACAAGTACAACTACACTCAATGGTAAACCCCACACAATCGACGGTCCTCAGTGAATATAACAAAAGCTGCTTTGAGACTTTAACCAAGTATATTTATCTGCTCCAATCCTTTAGCTTCCTTCCTTCCTTTAGCTTCCTTTCTCACTGCTGTGTTTCCTGACAAAATCAAGGTGAAGCTCGTCTTCTAGTTCTGTGTTCTGCATTTTATTTCAATGGCTTGTGAATGGTTCTTTTTTCTTTTGTCGTGGCTCTTATCAGCAGAAACTCTAACTAAATAGCGTAAAGACAGACACATAGAGTTCTACTTTTATATGTACACAACATCTAATTTTTTTCACGCTGTGGCTTATGTATCCTGATCTGTAGACTGTATGTGTATAAGAATCAGTGAGATCGGACTTAAAAATGTCTTAACTTATTTTTTGGTTGATTTGTAATATGACATGTTTCAGATCATGGTGTCGTACGGTGGCTTGGCGGTGACAATGGTGGTGGTCGTGGTTACAGTGCAGTTGTTGGGTTGCAACTTTGCAGAAGGGTATCCGGAAGAAGAACTTGTGGTGAGGCTTCCTGGTCAACCAAAAGTCTTATTTAGACAGTATGCAGGTTATGTCGAGGTTGACTCCAAAACAGGCCGTAGCCTCTTCTACTATTTTGTTGAAGCAGCCACACAACCTGAGACCAAACCCTTAACCCTTTGGCTTAATGGAGGTTTGTATGTCATTGTTTCTTCTAGCTTTGGTTTTTGTCCTGTATGTAACTTTTTGGCTATATATGTATAATATGGTTAAGAAGATGTTAATAAAAACTTAACTTTGCTTTTTTTCTGACATTTTGAGTATCAAAAGGGTGTGAGTTATGGAAATTGAGGTTGGTCTTGCAGGTCCAGGTTGTTCATCAGTTGGTGGAGGAGCTTTCACTGAGTTGGGTCCATTTTACCCAACAGGAGATGGCCGTGGCCTCCGCATTAACCCCATGTCTTGGAACAAAGGTTTTATAATAAAATTAGAAGAGAACTAGGATTTGATTCTACCTATACATCTGATACTTTCTTATATAATGTGTAGCCTCGAACCTGCTTTTTGTGGAGTCTCCGGCAGGAGTTGGTTGGTCGTACTCCAACACAAGCTCTGATTACAACACCGGGGACGAAACTACTGGTAAAGAAAACTTAAAATACCATTATCAGGTTATATTAGAATATTTACAAGACTAGTTCTTATTTCGACACGTTTTGTATATGAACAGCAAAAGATATGCTTGTGTTCTTGATGAGATGGTTCAGCAAGTTCCCAGAATTGAAAGCTCGTGACTTCTTTCTCACTGGGGAAAGCTACGCAGGTGTGTTTGATACATCATGTTGCTGTTTTTGATGTCATATCAGAAATATAACTTTATTAGTTAGTGTCTTCTGTTGATACAACGCACTCTCGCAGGACATTACATACCTCAACTGGCTGATGCTATACTCAGCTATAATAGACAGTCAAGTGGGTTCAAGATCAATGTCAAAGGAATTGCAGTAAGCAAAAATAATCTTCTTCTTTTTCTGGATGTTCAACTCTTTTTTTTAGCTCTTATTTTTTTTCTTAAATATCTGATGATCAGATTGGGAATCCACTTCTAAAGCTGAACACAGACACTTCGGCTGTTTACGAGTACTTATGGTCGCATGGCATTATTTCGGATGAACTTAGACTAGAAATCATCAGTCAGTGTGATTTTAACAATATACCAAACGTAAGCAACGCGTGCATCAAGGCAGCCACTGAAGCTGGCGTCGTTTCTCAGTTTATCGACGTGGATGATGTTCTCCGAGACTTATGCTACCCATCCATTGTCCAGCAAGAGCTGAGGCTCAAGAAAATGGTCCCTCTCTTTTCTTTTTCTTTTTTTAACCAACAAAATATTTGTTCTTCATCTGTCTAGGTGTAAACTTTTTAGAAATTGGTGTTTCAGGCTACACACATGAGCATAGGGGTGGATGTTTGTATGACTTACGAAAGAAAGTTCTATTTCAATCTCCCAGAGGTCCAACACGCTCTTCACGCCAACCGCACTCGTCTGCCTTACGAATGGTCTATGTGCAGCACGTAATTAAACACCTTTCCTATCCTCTTTCATTTTTTAGTTACATTAATTAATGGAAAAGACTTTTTATAACTGATTGGTACTGGCTTTTCGCTAATTTCCCTATGTCACAGCCTGGTAAATTACCATGGCATCGACTCGAACATCAGCATGCTTCCGCTTCTAAAGAGAATTATACAGAACAAAACTCCTGTTTGGATTTTCAGGTAAGAACTCTCTATTTTAAATATCCCCTTTTTATAACTTCTTTTTGCAGCTCTAAACACACCAGCTTTGTTGAAATTGCAGTGGCGATCAAGATTCTATAGTTCCATTTCTTGGTACTAGAACCAATATACGAGAACTTGCTCATGATCTTAACTTCAGTACCACACTTCCCTATGGACATTGGTTCCACAAAGACCAGGTAAGTTCTCTACTAACACTGAAAGTCAGCAGAAGCCAATTTTCCCTACTGATTGCAAACTTGTGGTCTTGTGACTAAAAGGTTGGCGGCTGGGTCACTGAGTATGGAAAGCTATTGACGTTTGCAACAGTGAGAGGAGCGGCTCATATGGTGCCCTATGCGCAGCCCGCAAGAGCTCTCCATATGTTCAGTTGCTTTGTGCGTGGACGAAGATTGCCCAACAACACACATTACCCTCATGATGAATGAGAGAGAGGAGATTGTCTCTTTATTGTTAACAACCTATATAAAGACAATGGCATGGCGTAGTTATCATTGTAATAAGTTACTATTGAGAAGTGTTACTTTTCTAGAGTAAGAGATATTGGATTCCAATTTGGGATTTCATAGACTTAAGGGCAACATTATTGGTGTCCTTAATTTTTGGATCCTTAGATTAGTTTAATCTTATTTTGATGTTAAGGACAAAAGTTAGGGACAATCCAAAATAATAGGATTATTGGTAGGACTTTTTGGAGTATCTTAGCAAAGTAATAAGATTATTATAATTAGTAATGACATATAAAAGATAAATTTAGAATAAAACATATAATACAAAACGACTGATTACATGAGAAAATTAAAAAAGTGAAAAAAAAGGACAGAGAACAGAGAAGAGCACATACCTCGTCTATATTCGATTCGGCGGAGAAGTCTTCGATTACACGACTGATCGGTGTCGCCGTCGAAAAAGAGAGAGAGGAGTCGAGATCGCCGTCGGAATAGAGAGAAAGGAGTCGAGACCAAAATTATTCGAAACAGATCTTCGTGTTTCCTCTACCCCTTTCGGTTTTCCAATCAAACTGTGCCACGAGCTCAATAAGGACGAGCTCGGACGTTCCTTGATTAACCCACGTCTCTCTTCTTTTCTTTTATTTTTTATTTATTTTTCGGCCCATTTCGCCTAAGGACGGCCTGCTGGGACGCCGATAATGTTGGCCTAAGAACCCATTTTGAATAGTTCTGTTGTTGGCTCTGTTCCCATGTCTCTAAAACTGTAGTCAATTATTTCTTGTTGGTCTCTCATCCCAGTGTCGCTATTGCATTGAGTTGATTTCATAGTCTTATGGAGAAAACTGATTATTGCAATGACTATGAGAGTCCTCAAAGTCCTTATAGATAATTTGTGTTTCTGGAACAATTCCATGGCGTAGAGGGTTCTCAGTGGGGTTTCAGATGAGCTATACGTCCTGTTACTCCCCGTCTCTTCGAACCATACATTTACTAAAGCATACTAGATCAATAAAACAGAGAACATAATGAACCAATACATTTACTCTTTTGGATCAATGAGCACATCATATTGAGAAAAACATTAAGAGTATTTACAGTGAAAAAGAGAGAAAACTTTTCCTAATCTTTCTATATGATTTTTGGTTATGTCAAAAGTCACTGTCTAAGTAAAACTGTGGAAACTCTTAATGGTACTTTACAGACTCTCTTTGAAGCTAAAACGAAGAGCCCTCAGAACACAGCAGGAGCAAATATCCCTTTGGAATGGTCCGTTCCTCTCCACCTCCATATTCAAGCGATGAATGTCACAAAGAAGCAGCCACTGATATCATTTATCTTCATCACTTGAAGATGAAACAGAGCATACCGTTGAGTCAAGCTGTGGTGAATGTGGGAGCATTTTGAGCCATAAAATACACATGTGAGCGAGTTGCTCAAACAATCCGAGGCTCTTAAGCTGAGATTTAAAGACACTGATATTTTGCTGATGTCTTTAATCAGCCTGAAGCGGCTCTAAAGAACCCCATGTTTTCCCAATCTTCAGCTTCACATGTAGGGGGACTGATAATACATAACAGAATCAATAGTCAACATATAATATTTATAAACATGACACAGAAAAGGAGCATGGTATATGAAGAACATACCGAGAAGTGAAACCGCATTTTCCATGCTGGATTGTAGCAACATTGCAGCTTCTTTTGCGTAAGAAGGATCAACTTCCAGCACGAGCTCATCATGTACCTGCATAATGAATGTGCAACTTTAATGAGCTATACAGACAATATGAACAAACATTAACTTGCAGGCAGAAGTAACAACTAAAGAAAGAAAACTCAAACAATAAAAAGAGGTGGGCAACTCTCACCTGTAGAAGAATTCGGCATCGTCCCTTCAACATGTGAAACCTAGCCTCAGTTGAAGAACTAGATGCTGAAGTATTAACATCCTCAGAAATAGCTGAATATATGTTTATCATCGCAATCTTGATTATATCAGCAGCAGATCCCTAAGTAAAACCATAACCAAGTAAAAAAATTATGGTCTAATTAAACGTCACATCATAACATAAAAGTGTCAGGGAAAAAGCAAAGGAAGAGAAACAAAGGTCAGACCTGGCACACGGAGTTTACAGCTTGCCTTTGAGCCTTAGATTTCTCTTTGGCATTCCCAAATTTGATTTTTGACAAGAACCGCCTTCTTCCCTTGAGAGTCTGAATGTATCTGCATATCAAAAATGTTCTTGGATTTGTAATTATAGTTCACAAAGAAGCAATCCAATTAATAATAAAGCTGATCGTGGACCAGCCAGTAAAACACAGCCAAAGAAATAAAACAATTAATCAAAATCTAAGTGTAATATCTCAGTAATTTTTAGTATAAGAAGCATTAATGAAGATAAGTGTAACATGCTCACCCTTTTTCCTGGCAAAAGGAAACTGTTTCGTTAAGCCAAGACGTGACTGCAGGGAAAGAACTTTTAAAGCTTCTAATTTTCTCCTTGGCTTCATCTGAGCTGCACTCAAGCTGTTCAGCAAGCGTGTTGGCACCCATTCCATAAAGAATTCCATAAATCAATCTTTTGGTTTGATCTCTATCATGTGAACCAACAGAATCCTCGGTCTTTCCAGTCCATTTTGCAGCAATCATCGTAAAGACATCACCTTCTGGCTGACTGAGCTGCGCAACCAAAGAGGAATCTCTAGAAAAATGTGCCATAAGTCGCAACTCTATCTGTGAATAATCTGCCGTCAAGAGTAACCAATTCTCCTGTGGTGAAAAGATATCATTATCGAGTCTTCATAAATGCTTGAAGACCAAAGACAATAAACTTTTAGAAACAAGGAAATTTACTTGAGTAGGAACAAAGAAATCACGTGCATTGATTTTGTAGCGATCTTCCTTTCCACTTTTATCCAATATAAACTCTACTTCGTGCTCAACAGACTGCAGAAAAGCAACATGCTGTTTAATTTGTGGATACATGATACAACGAGAAAGGAAAATAAAAGAATCATACTTGGAGATTAGGTTCCTCTATGGAAAGCCTTCCAGTTGCTGTGGATGTTTGAAGCCAGTGGCCATGCAGAGTGTACCTTTGCGTGCTTAAGCGTAGTTTAGCAAGCGAACAAATTGATCCAAGTGTACTATTTAAGAGTTTTGCCAAAGTGCGGTGCTCTTTGATAACTGGGACAACAGGATGTTCATTCCTGAGACAAAGTCGTAATCCCAAGTTCGATCAGACCAAAATAGAATCACATAAACTAGAGGAAATCTTATTCTTAATATCATAACCACATACTCTTTGTAAAGAAAAGAAAATAGCACTTTGGAATACCTTAATAGATCCAAGCAATGTTTATCAGTACTTGGATGGAGTTTCCCTTTATTGTGGTTTTCAGGTATGGGCAACTTCAGCTGTCGAAACAGCACATTTGAAATATCAGCTGGGCTGTGCAATGAAAATGTCATGCCAGCTAATTCAAATGCTTTCTTCTCAAGGGACCGCAGTTTATCCCGCAATAAATTCCTTGCCTTAAGACATCCCTCTATATCAACGCCTATACCCCATAGCTCCATGTCTGCAAGGACATTGACCTGAAACACAGAATGAACGCATTATGATGCCGGAAAAAACAACTAATCAGCAGATGGCTGCTTGAACAAATAGTTTCACATAAATATTTGACTTTGAGCATGACATGCTGGATGCTGGTGCAGTTAAGATAAACTCAAAAACAATTTAAAGGGGATATACCAGAGGCATTTCAGTGGTTGTCAGTGCTTCGATAAGTTCTTCTGAAACAAGGATCTTCCAAAGAGCTGAACAAAGGGCTCGCGTTTGAGCAACCCGTCTGCAGCAGCCATTGTGGGCAACCCTTCGGATCTGATTCCTCCACCTGCCACTGCGATTTGCAGCTTCAGCTGCCTCTGGGGACAGTCTTTTCTTTACCTCCTATAACAGTTTTACAAAATTTTAATGAGCAAATACACTAAACAGGTATGAGCAAAATCTGTGTGTGATGATAGATAGTTATACTATGGTGTTTTTCTGGTTCAACACCATCATCAGGACATATATGATATACAAATCATTCATTCTGCTAATAGTCAATCTGGAATTACCTTATCTATGTTTGGATTTGAGTGTCTTTCCTCATCTGGCCAAAGAATCCATGACACGATGCCCATGTCAATGGTGTGGCTTATGCGAAGTGGAAGCATCACCAACCAAGATCCATCCACCAACTCATGGTCCCTGACCACTTCTGCAATATTCAGGCGAGCGCATCTTTGGATTGAAATGGCAGGACTCTTGAGAACTTGAATCTGGTTTTTCAAGTTCCAAGTGAACTTTCTCTTTTCTTCATTCCCCATTATTTTACTGATTCTGTTCCACCTAGCTTTAATAACATCAAGCATGTTTTGGGTACCCAAAACCTCTTTCTTGTCAATAACTGCATCCTTGAAAAGCTTTTCTTTTTCTTCACATTCCATATTGGGAAGATCCTTGTTAAGATTGACATAGTATACAGGAGAGCTATTCCAGCAGATCGCAATTCCATGTATCTCATAAGAGATGCGAGAATTCAAATTTTGTAGCTTACTATAGTGGATATCAAAGAAAAATTCCTCAGCAGATTCCCAGAGCTTCAGGAAAGAGTCAAATCCGCCACTAATATTTCCTGCAGTTAGTGGACCCTTTTCACCTGCATTATCCTTATTGCTAAGAGGAATATGGGCACTCCTGGTCAATTGCTGCTCAGCATTATCCTCATTTTTGATCTCTCTGTCATCACTAGAAAGAAAACTAACAGCATTAGGTCCATCAGTGCCAACTGTAGTTCCTATCGGTTGGATTTCAGGAAGAGGATCGGCCAAGTTAACTTCTGATGAAACCCCTAAGGCAGTACCTGCTACGTCCCTTGGCTTTTCTCTGTGATTATCCGTGTCAAAGTTCCCACGTTCCATGTGCCCCTCCATGCTTGATCGTCCTGGAATATGTTGTGGTCCATTAGGACCAACAGAGCCTCCAGAGATATCTCTCTCAATAGTTACTTGTCCATTGGGACTCCTAGCAGGAGGCAACGGCAAGGGATTTGAAAGGTCATGAACATCCAAACCAAGCGACTTAAATGCAGAGAATGCAGCAGCCCTCGCCTCTTCTGCTTTCTCAAGAACAATTTTGCGCGCCCCATTCTTGATTTTCTTGGCTAATCCCAAGTGTATCCTTCTCTGTCCAGTACCTTGTACACCATATCAACTCGAGCACATTAGATGGAAGTGGATACAATATTCTTTCCAACAAACGGCCAACTTATCATTCCTATTATAAGCTGGAGAGACCTCAATGAGGCAACAAAAACATAAAAAATAAACTGTCTAGGAAAACTGATTACCTTCTTCAGCCCACGCTGAAGATTCAAAGAGAGCTTTGACAATTTCAGGGATGGATGCTTCAGCTATCGCCTGACATGTACGCAAGCCAGCTTTGTACAACGCTCTAGCTCTTGAACCCTATTTATTCAACACCATAAACCATCTTTGTCAATAGCACTCCTTATATCCTAGCTATAAGTTCCTGGAAGTTGCAAGTACCTTTATATATGGAATGCTAGTAAGTTCAACAATTTCAGCTCGGACACCAAATGAAACACGGTTCTGGAGTTTGGCAACTAAGCCTTCTAGATCATGCCATCCAAGCCTTTCACAGAACACCGAAACCATGGAAGAAAACCTTCCAGCGTTCTCCTGTAGCGCTTGAACCATACCTCTAGCCACTTTATAGGCTTCACAAACCTCAGACACAGAAGCTTCCTGCATTTCATAGTTAAAAATGATCTATTAGAGGAGTCAATCATCACCTGCAACGGGTTTAGCAAATATTTTTTAAGAAAATACAAGAAGCAAAAAAAGCAGTAGGGGAGCCACCTGAACTAATTTTGACAAGATGAGAGCAACAAAAAATCGTTTGCACACTCGAAGCATCTCTTCATCTGAAAGCATCTTACTGCTAGTTGAACCATGCCGATTGTTATATTCTCCACGCAATTTTTTGTTCACATCTTGTGGTTTCTTTAGAGTGCGCACTGTTGCACCATGTGCCATGCGCATCAGAAAAGGTTCGACCACTCCAACTCTATTGCCAACAGACTGAAATTGTATGATCAAGTAACAGATCAGCTTACAAGATTTTCTGGAATTGTGTGCCCAAATAACTAGACCTAGAGCTTTTCAAAAAGTACTGCAGAAAACTTGGAAGGTTTCCACTACAGAAGTAAATGAAGAATAGAATGCCTAACTATTGTGCAAAACATTAAAATTTCAATAAGAAGAATGACATTAAACTAGAGAAGTCAAATTAGAGGAAGAAGTTATCTGAACATACTTCTTGTTTTCAGCACATTAATGCCGCATATTAGTAGAGGGTACAATATTACCTGTTCTAAAGGAGACAGTTCCATAAACCGTTCATAATACAGCTCCCAGTTTGGTTCAACACCAACATTAATTGGTGTGATTAAGTAGACCAAATGCAAATCAGAAGCCATAACTAGTCCGTCACGTGCTCTTAGAAGATCATCCAGCACAATCTGCAGCAAACCATTACATACACGTCAAGCATGCTCACTTAACCCTATGAAAAATGCATTTTCAGTTATAGAAAGATTAAATTACAAGTGACTCCTCTGGGCAGAGTGAACTGCCAAAAGCTCCACGTCCAAGGGGTGTTGTAGTGTATAACTTCGTCTCTTCATTCCACTCAAGAAATTTTCTGTGGCACAGCCACCGAAGGGAATCCTGAGCTGATTTGACCACATCTTGAAAAGGCTTTGTAGAATTCAGAAGAGTACACCTAACATAGCGATGTATATCTTTGGCAGTCTGAACAATTCCACCTGCCACAACTTCTAATATTGCATGAGTCATTCCATTCTTGTCCTCAGATAAACAAGACTCCAAAGGTGGGCAGCTCTCATTTAGAAGTGCCATTATTCTCTTGAGTTCTCCTGGTTTGCATATCAACACCTGGAAAGAAATGTAAATTTAGATCAAGAATCAAAAGCCTAGACCATTAACCACTCCAAAGAAGAAGAAAAAATGCCTGTGAATTTCACTATGAGGAACTGAAACATGAATTATAACATCATTATTTCTAAAGAAATTAAAGGCATACACTTTCTCCTTTTGTATCAATGCCAGTCCGCCCAGCTCGACCAGCCATTTGCTTGTACCTTGTTCCATCAAGAAAATCACGGCCAATCATTGGTTGCCGAAAAATGACTCTCCTTGCAGGCAGGTTAACCCCCGCCGCCAGTGTGGATGTAGCTGTTAAGACACGTACAAGACCTTTACGGTAACAGGTCTCAACTATCTCTCGTTCTTCTACCTGTAGTTCAAATATAATAATTATATGTCCTCATAAATAATTATTATGACTTTTGCGTAAAATTCACCATCTCACAAAAGATTACAATCTAGCAAAAAACATATCTAGAATAGATTGTGTATACATACCGTAAGACCAGCATGGTGGTAGGCAACCCCAGAGGGAAGAGTTTCTTCTAGTACAGGATCTACTCCAGATGGAGACCTTCGCAGGGCATCAATCGCAGACTGAATATCCATAAACTCACTATGTTCACCATCAACGTCTATGGGCACTCTTTTAATGAGCTTTGAAATGTGTCTAGCAGTTGATTCACATCCTTTTCGACTCGAGCAAAATATCAGCACTGAGTTGCCCTCTTGAACAACCTGGATTGTGATAATACATCTGAGTTTTCCTTCTTGAACCAAGTTCAGTACATAAAAAAATGCAAGTACTTAGGACCTTAACTCCCAAAAGATATTACCTCGTTACAAAGCTCAATGATATGGTCTGGGTCTTTTCCTCCCATATCAGCAGCTTTGGGTATAGTCCTCACAACTTCCATCTTCTTATTATAAATGGTGTTACCAACTTTGATATACTCCTCTAGCGGAACTGGTCGAAACTCTGTCTGATATAAAGCTGCCTTTCAACATGTAAAGCCACAATAAGTTTTTTGATTAAGAAGGCCACAATAATTTTACGGAGTTTCAAAAGAAGTGAGTACAATAGCTCCGGAAAGTAACAAATACAGAAAAATTATCATCACCCATATAAGAAATCTGGAGATATACAGGTCTTCATTTTACAGAAAACGTAACGTTTATTTGACAATCACGAAGAGTATTTCTGCGCAAAATATCATATTCTTATAATTCTCAGAAGCATGCAGGTTTATCTATGAATACACCTATACGCCTAAAGATAATTGTCATGCAACTAGATGAGAGCCAAAAAAATAATACATAGATCAAATAGTGATTCTGTTTGTCTTACTTGAAGCCAGTCAGCAACTGCTCCGACATTCGGCATTGTAGCACTCATACCCACAATTTGTAGGCCATGAGCAGGATCAGTCTTGCCACTGCTATTCCCTGAACTCTCACCACTACTAGACTCTGAACTGCCTTCACCGGCAGCATAACGAAGTTTAGTCAGCATAAGTTCCAACAGATAACCCCTATGTTGGTCACCCACCTGTATAAACCATGAGCACAATAGGTTCCTTTTAATGCATTCATTATTGTATGCAAAGATAAAGTACCAAGAAAATAAAAGTGTCAAAAAGTTATAAGCTTGTCCGAGATCCATATAGACGAGATATGTGAAAACCATACCATGTGTAATTCATCTATAACAATTATCCCAAGTTCAGACAAACGACCCTCTTCAAGCAAGCGATTTATCAAAGAGTTTGCCTTCTCAATCGTGCAGACAGCCACAGAAGTGCCTTTAGGAAGTGTTCCACCACCCTGATTTCCAAAGTAACTACGAACTTGCTTACCAAGTGGTTCAAGAAGGAGCTCAAGGTGTTCCGCCTGCATCCAATTGTTATACGGCTAAATTAACAGCAAGTAATGTTATACAATGTGTAGGATGCTTGGAGAGAATAATAAAAGAAACCTTCTCAGCGCAAATGGATACATAAGGTAGCACAAGCAATGCCATTTTTCCTGTTGTTATGACCCGGCGCAGCATCAAGACTTCTGCAACAAAACTTTTACCAGCACTGCACAAACAGCATGATTTTGAAATTGAGCATAAATTCTTTTCAGATAGAAGCCTGCTGGCGAGTTAATAACACTACTATCATGATCCGGCGGAAATGTATGAATGAAGCAAACTTTTAATAGGCAGATTCATAGAAAACCATGAAGATACCTTGTGGAAGCACAATATACCAGATTCCTTTTCTCCAAAACACCATCTACTTGAAGGCACTCAACCTATAAAATTAAACTTCGATTTGTATTCAGCTAGGGAAAGGACGTCAGAAGCAATAGCATACACACAATGACACAAACAGGTATAACAAACAGAATAAGAAGTTCTTCCAGATGTTATACCGACCAGAGAAGCTATAGTTGTGTATCAGAAGAACAGATGTAGAACGACATCACTCTTTAATAAGCGGCAGATATTTAAGAAAGTATAAATACAAAACCGAAGGATAGAGCAGATTAACTTTGGATGGCATAAACTAGTTGCAGGTTCTCAACTGAACTTAAACTTTCTAAACTGCAATAGAGAAGCAAATGCACATGTATCTATCTATAGGAGACGAACAATGAAAATGTTTCTCAGCTGTGTACTTAAATATAGTTGACAAATAACGACATACGCATCAACGAACAGTTATGTACCTGCCATGGATAGAGTTTAGATATTCCCTTCTTATTGTATACGCTGCAAACTTCTGAGGGAAGCCAGGTGCTCAGACTTAAACCATCTTTGTTATGATGAGAGCTTGAAGGAGTATAGCTTTCTTCAGATTCACTAGAATCAGCTGGTTTCCTCATGTTGCTTATCATAGAAACAGATCTTACACTATGATTGTCCTGGCACACTAAAACTTGCTTTCCTTCAGGTTCTGGATACTTCCTGCCTATCAAATGTTTATTTGCCTGAGCATTACTGGCAATATCAAGAGTTCCACGTCCTTTATTTTCAACAAGAACAGATTCAGAGACCGTAATGTTTCCTCGAGTAATGTTATTTTGATCCAATGAAGCACATTGCTCTCGGGTACCTCCATTTGTTTTTTTATCTTGAAACAAAAGTTCCAGATTCTTGACAGGAAGCGGAGATACTTCTCTATTAAAATCTCTCCCATGCTTCTCCCCGACCTTTGAATAACCAATGGCATCTTTATCCTTGACTCTGCTTTCGTCTAAGCCTAAAGTTTTCTTTAAGTTTTCACTGCAATTATCTGCTTTTTCGCTATTCTGACCTCCATCTTTAGCTTCTACGGAACCAGAGTTTTCAGTTGGCATTGACAAACCATCAGCAAATAGAATTGCTTCATTCCAGAAAGAATCTCCAGGTGAGAACATTATGCTACCGCTTCCTGACTTAGGGGTTCCAACAGGACGTGACTTGACGACTGATCCAGGCGTGTGGCATTCAGTGAGATGAGTCGATGATTCAGGTGCCTTAGTACACTTCCTCAAGCCCATTGAGATTTCAGCAGATTGATTGCTTGGAATCTGTGAATATATTAGACCAGAGGCGTCAAAAAATTGAACGTGAATCAGTTTAGCAGGAAGATAAGTAACCATAACTGTTGACTCCATTTTTACCTTCTGCATAGGTTCTGAAACAGATGTATCTCTCTTGTCACTGATTGATTCAGGCTTACTACCGAGAGGATGTGCAAGTTCATCCAGTGATGGTATATTTTGGGAATCACAACGCATCTTGTGAGAAACTTGCATATCTTGAGCAAGTAGTGATGAACTGCTTGGACGCTTCCGTTCATTTGCATTCTGATGTGGAGGTGGGCCAACAACAGACCGCACTTCACTACATAAACCAAACAAGCAAAGTTTACAAATTCCTCTAAATCTCAGAACATAAATGGATGTTCACCAATCAACTCCTTGATGATAATTGAAAGAAGAGTCAAATCGAGAAAATGAAGGCATATTACCTACAATACAAGGACAAGAAACCAGTGGCAAAGTCTCTTAGATCTGAATTATCTTTCTGGTTGGCACAAAGCAAACCATCTGTTGCAACCGTAGCAACACCTTCTTTATCCAAGACTTGAGATCCGCTCTGTTGGTTCAAACATCCTTTAGAAGTTCCAGCGCTGGCAGGTTTAGGCAGGCGCTCCAAATCCAGTTTTTTCGTAAACGCTTCCTGCCTTGCCTGCAACACACTGTTGGTAGTGTTCTTGTCATCTTCCAGGGAAGATGCTTTCAAGTAACTGTCCAAAGTTCCTTTATCTCCAGGAGACCTTTCTCCAGTCACCTTCACATGTTTCTCGTTCCTCCCAGACTTCAAATTTGGTGACGGGTGTTTCCTCTTCTTCGAAACATAAAACTAGGGAGAAAGTAGAAAGTAGAAACATACTTTAGCTTCAATATCACAAAAACTCCCTAGCTATAACTATCTTCACTGTTCATAAAAGCATCCAAAATCAATTCTTTTTAACCTAATTGGGGGACCCGTAACAAAGTTTTTAACTTTATTCATAGACAACCAAAAAAATATATCAAAGTATGGGATTCAATCAAAATGTGGCATCAATTCAAGTAATGGGTCTTCTCAATGAATCAGATACTCAACAAAAGTTGATGCCTTTGCATCGAGTAAGATGTTGCAGCAGCAAGCCTAGAAACAAAGAAGAGGAAGAAGAAGTAGAAGATCGACATGCGTCTCCAAGAGAAACGGACCTGGTCAATCCGCGACCTTGAGGAATCTGAATCCATGGGGGCGGAGGAGGAGGAAGAAGAGTAACCACCGGAGAAGAAAACCCTAGACGGCGATTTCAGCGTCGAAGGAGTGAGGAGAATCCGTGCGTTTGAATTTTGATTTCCTCCCTTCTATACACAGTCAGAGAGGTCTCTCTCTCTCTCTATTATATATTCAAACTTACAATTTTGAACCATAAAGTTTTTGCCTTTTTGGTATACAAATATTTGAGTTTTTTTTTCAAAAACTGTTGTGCCGTTGGCACTCCATGACAAAGAGCAACCTTATCAATATTATTAAAACTGAAAGGTTTTTTTTGAGGTCCCGTTGAAGTTTTGAAATATTTACAGATCTCTGCCACTGATATCTTTTTAGTCTATGCTTTTAATTAAATGTTTTTATTTTTTTTTTGTAAATCACAGTTATTATCCTCTATTTAAAAGATTTATAGTTTATTTAAACCATGATTATTCAACCATATAATACAAACAGAATTTGATATTGCAAGAACCGACAGGAAAATAACAATTACGAAGCAAATATGGAAATAAAACCTAGAAAGAGATCGTAGCATCCTCTTCGCCACCATACTGTTCTTCACCACTTCATCATCTTGACATCTTCCTTCTTCACCAGTTCATCATCAACGTTTATACCTGTAATGTTTGAAATTTAGTACTCATGTAAAGCACAATAGTCTACAACTAATTCACGTAGCAAAATGTACACCAAAAACAAAAACAATAGAAAAATGCAATAATTATTCATTTCAAGTTACACAGTATTAATTTGCTATGATTTTATCAGATTTGTTTATTTTATAAAATTCACATAATATAAATTCTGAGATTAACAACTATGAAACAAACTCGCTAAAGCTTATTTGCAAATCTTTTTCAAATGCAATTATTTTGCAAAATTTTTAATATATAATTAAGTATAAACTACCCTGTATAATCGCAACACATTGTGATATTCTATCTAATAAACTGGTATAATATCGCAACTATATTGTTATATCTTATCTAAATTGAACAACTTTAATCATCCAAAAACATAAAGAATAGATTGTTGTAACTTATAAGATATCGAATAATATATATACCTAGAATATTCCTAAATTAAAACGATTTAGTTGGTTTGCTATCCTAATAATTTACATGCGATAAGAAGTATATAATTATCCTTTCAAACCCAGCAAAAATAACCATTTTAAACCTCCAAAACTGTGATATACACTTATGGGTTCCACAATCAAAATCAGCAATCTAACTGTTCTTAAGCCTTTCAAATCTGCATGGAGCGTTCATGTGAAAGTACCACCTGGAAACATCCGAATGCAGATAAAAACGTAAATATATATCAACTTGAACGATTACTTTTTTTATGTTTGTTATTGTAGCGAAATCAGGTTCATCAAAAAGCGTCTATGTTTTCGTTAATTAATGGAAGAAAAACTTAAATAGTTCAATACGTTTTGCTGTTTTGCGTATGTTTTCTTTTCATGTGATCATTGTTATAATTTTTGCAGGGCTTCAAAATTCAAACTACATTAAAAAAAATTTGATCGGACAAACGATCGTGTTTGCAGACAACAAAGTTTAAGATAATTCAAAAACAAAAATATTTAACATTTTACAGTTTTAGCAATAGCATATTGATCAAATAATTTATATGTTTTCAATCTTTGTAGATCCTATAAAGTTCAATGGTACCGAGGGAAAACTTCATATCATAGATTTCTAGATTCAACTACATGAGGTAAAGGAAATAATCTGATTATTTTATAGATACACAACAAACGATTATTTTAGATATACATTTATGATTATAAATAGCCACCAGTCCTTCGTTTTTTGAGCATCATTGCATATTACTTATTTCTTGCAGTCCTTTTCATTTGAGTAGTACAACGGCACAACATGTTAACTCCTGTGAATGCTGCAATAAAGAAAACATAACTAATATAGCTGAATCACAAATCATTTTTATATAAAATTTAATAGTTCTGTTCGATTACAGACTAATCTATATTTTACAATGAATGTTGCGAATATCAAATCTTAGAGCAGGAAATAGAGTATTTTTTTTTGAAGAAAGAAATCATTTCGATTACAAACCTTTAATGGTTTTGACAAAGTTTGAACAATATCAAACTTTATTGCTTATTTTTGTCAATTATATCTGAAACCATCAGAAGTCACTCCTATAATCCGCACAACCCATCGTTCGACATGCAACATTTCGAAAAAGAAAAACAAAGTTAGATTTCGATTTTAAACTTTTTTGTAAATCGGTCAGATTAACCTATTATCTTTAGAATTTCAAAAAGAATTTAGATTATATTTACGTGACCATTTTGGAGTAGTTGGATCCTTGAACTCTCGATCTTCGTGTGATTTTTTGATGGAGAAATGTCTTTTCTTACAGATATTTTTTGGATATACAAAACAATATGAAGCTCATCCGATTAAAAAGTTATGATATCAGATTCGACATGCAACCCTTTTTTGGAAAGACAAAAAAAAAATTATATATATAATATATATATATATATGTGTGTGTGTGTGTGTAAGTGCGTTTCGATTTATCAAAAATGATTCAGATGAACGTATGATCTATTGATCAAAAAAAAAATAAGTGAGAAGTGAAATGCCTGTAAAGATTGGTGTCGATGGAGGATGTATCTCCCAATTTTCGTTTTCTATTTCAAGAAAGTAATCTTTATTTCAGAGCAAGACTTTTCTTGAAGAAGACAAAAAGACAGATGAATTTTTGTGTGTTTGCCAAAAAAGGTTTTGTGGGCATGGATCATATTAAACAAATAATCAATCAATACTATTAAAACTGAAGGCTTTTTTTGAGGTCACCTTAGAGTCTTAAAGTATTTACAATACACAGCCACTAACTTTATTTAAACACATGCCTTTAATTAAAATCAATATTTTCGAAATTCTTTTTATTTAAACAGAAACACCTACATTACAGCTACGTAATTCTTTTATTTTAAAAGTAACATAGTGTCTTCCTAATGAAACATAACGTATCATTAAATAACAAAGTAACATCTACATTTTAAACAAACTTCAATTGCATCAACACTAATTTTCCTTTTTTATAGATTAGATATACCATCTCTTTGTATATTGAGAATGATGTTCCAGCAATACCAAGCTTGAACGTTTATTGGATTCTGCAAACTTCAAAATAAAAACAACTAGTGGTTTTCCGGCGCTACGCGCCGGGTTTGTATGTTTTATTTTTAAATAAATTTATAATTTACTTAATGGTTTTAGTAAAGAAAATATGTTAAAAAGAATGAAGACGAAAATATGTTAAAAATGATATTTTTTCCCGATCCAATTGATAGTGATTAGTGACCATAGTGTATGACTTTGGTTTGAAGTTCTTAGTGGCCAATACCTTGGACGCAACGGTTGTCGTGTTTTTTTCAATGTTATTGTTTTAAATCTTATGTGCTTAAAAAGTTCGGTGTATGAACTTTGGATTGTATAATTGTGAATTAATTATTTTCAGTTTATTATTCCTAAGCTTGCCCTGAACATCATAGATGTTGAGGCAAAAATGTGTTGCGAGCCGCATGTTGTTTATGGGTGCAACTGGAAAGTAAACATTTTTCTGTAGCCTAAACGGTTTTATAAGCATTGCAAGTTTGAACGTTCTATGCAAGGGTGCATGACTATTGACTTCACAGATCCAATTCTGAAAATGACTTGCATTACTAATTGGAACAACCACCACCACCACATAGAGTTTAAAAAGGAGAAATAAAGCTAAAGAAATTTGAAAGTCTAAAAGGAGAAATAGAACTAAAGAAAATTGAAAATATGACTTATTACTAATTAAAACAACCACCACATTGAGTATTATAAAAAGGGAAATTGATTCAAAGGAAATTGAAAGATACAAAAGCAATTATTTGATAAAGAGAAGACGTGGTTGTTTCTCATAGTAGACTCATTCCAAACGTGGTTTCTTCGGTGCATTCTCTTCCAAAGCGACTTGCTCACTGGCTGATGCTGTATGTCCGGCAAGTGAACCATCCAATGTAGATGGCACCTCTAACAGAGCAAGTGTTATCAACTTTGACATCAGATCCCGTTGTCACAACTTCAGGCTGCGATGCTTCAGGGACCTGCGCACCTTCCTATTAATAAGGTAACAAACACATAGATTATATACAGATAGCAGCAGATTCACATTAAGAAAAGAGACCAACATTCACAACAAAGGCTGGCGCAGGTGCAAGCTCTCTCGAAGGAAAGACGCCAGAAATGGTGAAGGTTTGGTGCTTTGAAGTAAAATTGAAGTCCTTTAACTTGAGCTGGAAGGTGTATGTATTCCCAACAATCTCAGCAAGGGACCGAGGCAGTTCAGTGTCTACCTGAGCATCAACACCTCTTTTCTTACTTGAGTGCAACCACAACATTAGTTTCATCACATGCGACACATTTGAAGGAATATATCTCTTGGACAAGTTTCTTTGAACATCCAGTCACTTTAGCTGTGCAAAGAAACTCAATTATCTGTAAAGTGCAGAAGAAGCAGACAAAAAAGAAGAATAATCTCAAACAATATTAAATTTAAATCGACCAAACTTCACCTGAGGATCAACAGTAATAACCTATTGGCTAAGCCCAGCAACGGTTAGAGGTTCAATTTTTTGGGCATGAACCAGCTTTAATGAAGACGCTGTCTGGTCTGTTCCATCGCCTGTCAATCTGCAATGGGCTGAGCTTGAAAAACAGTGAACAAAGTAGAAATTCCATTCATCAGGACAAGACCAAAGTTGCGATTATCTAATCAGAATGAGGGGACTTACTTGTCAAATTCTTCTTTTCCTGCAGCTGTCTCAGAATCAAAGTAGATATGTGTGCCAGAAGTGGCCTTCAGAACTAACCGGCCTGACATCGCATATGGTTTTTTTTTAAGAGAATGTCAGTTCAAAACAAACACTCTATTGTATAGATTTGTTGAACCTATGTTAAAATGCAACTACAGTGAAAAAAGATTGTCTCTTACCCCCAACTATCTTAGGATTAATGTTGGTGGCAAGCACAATTTTAAGCTCTTTCCTGTAGCTATCATTTTTTTATGAAATGCAAGAGCCAAATAGTCAAACATACTAACACGAACATTTACATCCCTGCGAAAAAAAAACAAAAACCAAAGTTTTAGAGTCGCAAGTATACATTAGAGTATCTATTGTAACAAATGGAGGTTAAACAATTCAAGGTACCTTTTTAGACGCAGAGTTAGCATTACACACTGGACCCGGATATACTGTCGGTGATTGTGCTCCCGATTGAACTTAGCACACCAATTATATATGAGAAATGATTTAATGGGATTAAGTTAACACATGCTATCACAAAAAAAAACAAAAACAGTACTCAAACTAAAGACACATACCACGAAGTTGTTTGTTGACTGAAACTGGATACACGTTCACACTTACAGAACCTTGAATAACAGTTGATTGTTGGAAAGGAGCCAATTACATGATCAGACAATCTGAATGGATGTTATCGCCGCCAGGTTCAATCGAAAACAGAGGTGCTTACCTGCTCATCGTACCATGTCAAGACTCATGAGTTCACTGACTTTCCTAACGTGTTCCTCGCCTCCCAAAAAATGCAGCAAACGAACCTCAAAAGTGTTGGGGCAGCGCCAGGCTTTCACATCCGCAAAGAGGGTGAAGGAATTGGCCATTGTCGGAATCAATATTTCAGACAAACTGTTCTTCTCGATCTCGTTGAAGTTGTGCTGTTCATCGGTGCAAGGTGTGATATTTATACTTGCAGCTTTAGTTAATTAGTTTGGAATGCAAAGAGGTCGATTGAATGCTTTAAATTGTGAGTAGTGGGATAATCGCTTTAAAGCTCGGATTTAAGGGTATTTTAGTGGAAGGTGGAGGCGCAACGGTTCGTCGATGGAAGCTTCACTTTCTGAGAAAATTGACATAGAAGAAGAAGGTAGAAAGACGATGAGAAACCTAACTCTTAATTGGGCTGAAAAAAAAAAGTTTAATAAAAAGCCAATAAAACATACGAATGGGCCAGCAGCAACATATATGAGATAAAACCCCAATCCAATGAACGTAACGAAAACATACGCTCGTTGTGTTTTTATAAGGGACACGTGGCATCTTTTGCCCTCATAAACCTGATGACGTGGACGCCTGTGGAGATACTAAAGTCTACTTTATTTATAAAGATACATATCTGTTAATATCATTGTTTTTACCAGTCGTCACTTCCAAACAGAAGTTTTGCTTACAAATGATTGCACCATAAATCCTATATGTTGCATTATTCAAATATAGTTGACCAAATTATTTAAATCCTAAACTTTCCCACTTCAAATACCAAAAATATAATCCACTAAATCAAAACCGCAAATAAACTTGATTGCCGGAAGTATTCGGTTAGTATTTGACATAAAATTGAAAACTTTTGTATTAACGACGGACTTTTCTTTTTGAAACATTTTTTTAAAAGTCTTTAATACCTTGGCCAATGTATGCAGAATGTTTTTGAAATAAATATGATCAGCGTTTTTCAGAATTAAATGTAATAAAGTAGAAGACTTTGCATTTATTTTTTTGTTCCAAATTAAACATTCATGTAGCAAAATTTTTACTTATATTTAAACTTTAAGCATTAAATTTATAATTTGTTATAAAATTTATCATTAAAAATATTTTAAAATCAGTTATGAGAAATGTTTTAAAACCCAACCCGGACACTGAACCGGATGACTTACCGGATTGCTGGGTCACCGGGTCGACCGCGGGTGAACCGTGAGTTAATAAATAAATTAATTTTATTATATAATAATATATCAACTATGTAAAACAAAATATAGAAACTAAAGTTTAATATTTTCTAAATGTTTTTGAAAACATAAAATAATAGTTTGGATATGTATATATTTTATGTTTAAAAACATTTAGAAAATACTTAACTTTAGTTTTTATATTTTTTTATTTTCAATTGACATACAAAATATCAAAAAAATAGTTTAGACTATTTAAAATTTTCTCTAACAAGGTAAGAGTTATGATATCTTTAAAATATCAAGACATAAAATTTATAAATATTTAAATGTCTAATGTAAATAATAAATTAAACTTCAAATACAAAATAAACCAAAAGTAAAAAATCATTGTAATAATTGTCAATAACGGAAATAAACTAACACCAAATCACATCAACTAATTTTGGTTCTTTCTACCATCTTTCATTTCATTTTCTACAGGTGCTATAGTGAAATCTTCATCAAAATCTAAAAATCACAAATATAAAACTGAAAAGGGAAAACCTAACTTCTTTTTTTTTGTCAGCACCTAACTTCTTAATTGGAAACTGAAAATATAAAACATAATCTAAAAACATAATTTAAAACTAAAAAAAAAAAAAGTTATTTATTGGTTCACCTGGTGGTTCAACCGGTATCGAGTTCTAGGTTGGGATTTTTGCAAAATTGACCTATAACTTAAAGTCAAACACAAAACTAACCTCCTTTTTTTTTGAAAATTGGTTTTGCCCTATTCACCCCACAAGTTCATATAATTTACGAAAATGCCATCCATTTTTTTTTTTATTTTTTTTTCGAAAATGACATTTTTACTCTCTCACCCTCATCATCTTCAAGTAATTACAAGATTGCCATTGTCATCAATACCACAACCACCATGAACAACCAATTTGAAGCTCTTAATGCTCCTAAAATCGATTTACCCTTCTTCTTTTTCCATTCTTGTGACCTAAACACAACATATCTCTCACTTTCTCTCCACAATGAGCTAAAAAAACTCAAGATTTTGATTCTAAAATTTTCATGGTTCATAGAGTCATAGAAGCTAACGATTATGGGTGGGTGACTTCCGTTTGTGATTCTGTGTGCTTGGAGAAGCCTTATGTATGCCAAGGAACTTATCTCACTAATTTAAGGTATGACATCGAGTTTTTTTCCAGATCTGTTCGTCAGACGACTTACTTGGGAAGTCGTCTGGCTGTAGACGACTTACCTTTCAGTCGTCTGGCTGTAGACGACTTACCTGGAAGTCGTCTGGTCAACGCAGAGGTTATTTTTGCAATTGACTTTGAAATCTGTAACCTGAGACGACTGAAAGTTAAGTCGTCTACTATTGTTTGGTTTCAAAAAAAATTCCAAAGAACCTAGACGACTTACATTTCAGTCGTCATAGGTTAGTTTTGTATTTGACTGGATAATTTCAGAAGTTTGACTTCCCCAGACGACTTACATTTCAGTCGTCTGGCGAAAATTAAAATAATAATATTTTTTTTAAAGTAAACGACTTACAATTAAGTAGTCATAGGTTAGTTTTGCAATTGAAAAAAAAAACTTCAAGATTTAATTATACACAGACGACTTATAATTCAGTCGTCCACCAGACGACTTAATTGTAAGTCGTCCAGGATTTTTTTCCGAGATTCTGGTCAAACCTCGTAAATCCTGGACGACTTACATTTCAGTCGTCTCGTGGACGACTGAATTATAAGTCGTCTGTATATAATTAAATCTTGAAGTTTTTTTTTTCAATTGCAAAACTAACCTATGACGACTTAACTTTAAGTCGTCTACTTTTAAAAAAATATTATTATTTTAATTTTCACTAGACGACTGAAACGTAAGTCGTCCAAAAAGTCAAACTTCTGAAATAATCCAGTCAAATGCAAAACTAACCTCTGACGACTGAAATGTAAGTCGTCTAGCTTTTTTGGAGTTTTTTTTTTAACCAAACAATAGTAGACGACTTAACTTTCAGTCGTCCGAAATAACAGATTTCAAAGTCAATTGCAAAAATAACCTCTGCGTTGACCAGACGACATATAGTTTAGTCGTCTAGACAACTTAGATTGAAGTCGTCCGCGTCTTCTCCACTAGTTTTTAAGTCTTCTACGTTAGTTTTTGAATAACTTGTATTTTTAAGAGTGATAAGTAACTTCAAGATATGTAAAACTCATATTTACAAAATATGTTCTCTCCCTTAGTTTTACTAAATTTGACTAAGTTTTTCAATGCAAACTTATAAAAAATATGATATGCTTTGACTAGTTACTATTGTTTGTTTCCATCTCTTACCAACATTCTTGTTTATTAAGATGAGAAAAAGGCCATTGGAGTTTATTATTGCATATGAGAGATCCAAAGATAAGAAAAAGGCTACTGAAGTCTATTATTTCATTGATTTGTAAATGTGTAAACACATTGTTAGCACATTTAATACATCTTGGAAAACATTATTACTGATTTTACAAAAAATTCACAACTAAAAGAGTATACATGCAATTCATAAAACAGATCACAAACAAAACTATTATAGATCATTCATCTACAAAGACAAGCTTGGATTCCACTTGAGTAGACAAGACCAGACAACTTTTAAGAAGTTCAGACGACTTCTAAGAAGTCCAGACGACTTCCAGGAAGTTCAGACGACTTTGCCAGAAGACTTTTAGGAAGTTCAGACGACTTCCAGACGACTTTACAGGAAGTCCAGACGACTTTACAGGAAGTCCAGACGACTTTTAGGAAGTCCAGACGACTTCCAGACGACTTCCAGATGACTTCCAGACGACTAACAAGTAAGTCGTCCCAGAAGTTTTCCAGATCTGAAAAACCTGCATATTAAATCCAGATCTGAAAAACCTGCATATTCAAAAACGTTCAAATGGCTTAAAAACAGAAAAAAATGAGTGGAAGATTATATAAATCTACCTTTACAGAACACACAAAAATACATATCTAAAAATAATAGATCTACCTTTAAATTAGTGGAAGATGAGTACCAAATAATTAAAAACCTGCAAAAAAAAAATAGATTAGTAACAAAGACATGAGACAAAATTGAAAAATTCATATAAAGTTTGGTGTTTTCAAGTCAAAGAGATTAGAGTGGGTTTGGAGAGTTTTAGTTTGGGAAAAAAGTAAGAACTTTATACAACAAGAAGTTACCAAATGAAGAAAAATCAGACATAAGAACTTACCAAAACGCTCAGAAAAATCCAGACGACTTCCTAGAAGTCCAGACGACTTCCTGGAAGTCCAGACGACTTCCTGGAAGTCCAGACGACTTCCTGGAAGTCCAGACGACTTCCAGGAAGTCCAGACGACTTCCTGGAAGTCCAGACGACTTTGTCAGAAGACTTCCAGATGACTTCCAGACGACTTCCAGACGACTAACAGGTAAGTCGTCCCAGAAGTCTTCCAGATCTGAAAAACCTGCACATCAAATCCAGATCTGAAAAACCTGCATATTCAAAAACGTTCAAATGACTTAAAAATAGAGAAAATGAGTGGAAGATTAGATAAATCTACATTTATAGAACACACAAAAATACATATCTAAAATTAATAGATCTACCTCTAAATTAGTGGAAGATGAGTACCATTTGATTAAAAACCTGCAAAAGAGATAGATTAGTAAGAAATACATGAGACAAAACTGAAAAATTCATATAAAGTTTGGTGTTTTCAAGTCAAAGAGATTAGAGAGAGGTTGGAGAGTTTTAGAATGATGAACATTACATTTTTGTTGCAGCCATTTGAGAGGAGGAGAGAGAATGTGTAAATTTTTCTTTATATAGGGAGACAAAAAATCCAATTAGATTAAATATTTTTGACTCAGACGACTTCCTGGACGACTTACATTTCAGTCGTCTGGTGAAGAAATTAAAACAGACGACTTACATGTAAGTCGTCCAGAAGAGTTTAATATTTTTAGCGGGAAATTAAATATTTTTAGCGGGAAACTAAAATAGAAGACTTTCCAGACGACTTACAAGTAAGTCGTCTGGACGACTGAAATATACGTCGTCCGGGTAAATTATTTAACAGACGACTGAAATATAAGTCGTCCACACCCTAAATATAACCCCTAAACTTAATTATCTAATTAAACACTTCATAAAACCAAATCAAACTTGAAAAGTGTTTACTATACACAGAAATAAACACATATAGGTGAAAACTAATTTTTGAAAAAAACATTTTAGTTTTCCAAAATCTAACCCTAACAATACATACAATACTACAACATATGTTTGCCAAACTCCTAAACCAAAGTATTTCATGATTCACTACTTCCACTCATATATCTTCAAAACAAATCAATTTTATCATATCTTAATTTATATCAGTTAAAACTGTTTATAATTACTTGATTTTTATTTTTTACGCATCAAAATATTTTTTTACAAGATTTATAAATTATTTTTAAAATAAACTGGTACCAGACGACTTACACTTCAGTCGTCCAGACGACTTACACTTCAGTCGTCCAGACGACTTCCAACATCTCAGACGACTCAGACGATTTACTGGGGCTATATTCGTAAAAATGGCTTCTGTTTTTTTGTTTGGTCACAAGGGGCTGAGCTGTAATTTCACTAGGCTTTTAGGTTAGTTTTGCATTTGATTCAAGTTTGGGTATAGGTTTGGAATTAAAATCAAGTTGTGGGTTAGTTTTGGCAAAAACCCCTTCTAGGTTTTACTGGATTTTTGCGGGTTTCTAAATATTAATTTTTCACAAAACCCAAACCAGACTTTTTCTGGGTCACCGGGTTTACCGGTTCAATCGCGGCAGATCCGGGTCGGGTTTCAAAAACACTGGTTATGAGTCAAATGCAAGACAAGTTTTTTTAAATAAATTTAAACCTCCACATATAAATCGAATCAAACTAAAACATACCAAACTCAAAATACAAAAGTAAAGAAGAAGAAAATGTTCATATAAATCGGAATGAATTATATATTTATAGAACATGAAAAATTGAACTAAATTATAACTAAACCAAAACCGAATCAATGTACCAAATATCAAAAACTAATCACGTCAAATAATTTGAGCCAAATCTATACATAATCGAATGGTTTTTATATCTTTTTAATCTAAAAAAAATTATGACAAAAAAAATCCTGCGCTTTGATTTATATATTTGTAGAACATGAAAAATTAAACTAAATTAGAACTAAACCAAGAACAGAATCAATGTACCAAATATCAAAAACTAATCAGGTCAAATAATTTGAGCCAAATCTATACATAATCAAACAGTTTTATCTCTTTAACCTAAAAACTTAAAACAACAATCGAATTAGAACCGAAAAGAAAAATTCCGCGCTTTCAAAGCGCGGATCAAAATCTAGTGTTATATTAAAACAGCCAAATCCTTCGATAGAAATATTTATTTTGCTGATTATTTTATTCAGGACTAATTACCCAGACTACTTCGAATATAAATAATAAAATATTTTTTACCATCCAAAAAAATGTTTTCATCTATTGTCGAACAGAAAAACTATTTTCATCTAAACTATACTATAGTATATGCTTGAAAAATGAAAAAAATAAATGTTCTTTGTATAAGTTTGGCTCAACTATTATTCTACAATAAAATATTTCATCAGCAATCGTTATTTTATTTTATTTTTTCATTTTTACTTTTCTATCATATGTTATACTATATATATTATTATTTTTCTTTAAAATTATATTTTAAATATAAGATATCTTCATTATAGAATAATTAAGATTAATTTTTTAAAAACGTGCAACTCACTACATTCTATTTCTAGATATTTAAATAGAACATAAATTATAATTTCATATTTACGTAAGATAATGATCTTATCAAAGCTATCGCAAAGCCATCAGCTTGGCCTTCTCTCAAGTTCTTCTATTCGAAGCTTATTCCGATATTTCAAGATTTTTTGAATTGGCGTGTGTTGTATGCCTCAGGCATTGCTCTCGAAAGGTCTTTCCTAATTGCTAACAGTGTCACTGAGGATCTTTTTCAATCTTATATAGCTTCTGGTTTTCCAGCTTGGCTTGGTCATTTTTTTTTTGTGGTCAAAATGTGCATATAATTTTGTCACTGAGGATCTTTTTTTTTTGAACATCTGAAACACCTGAGCAGACATTCTACACAGGCATATAATTTTGTATTACTCGTGGTAGTTCTCGTGATAAATATGATCAAATGGCTTCCAAAATCACATACATGTCAAAAGAAAAACATGATGCAGTTGCAATCTCTTACTCATCCATCATACTGTTAGTTTTTTTAGCTTTGAATATATAAAAGAAAGGTGAAAAAAAAAACATTTGAGGATTTGGGTGACAAACAAAAGGAAGAATAAAACTTGAAATCTCTCTCAACCACGTCTTTTGCTAAGACGCCATGAGTTAGGCTCGTGATAACGATCATACAGAGGCTCTATGCGTTCCTGGCGCTTACGCTTGCTCATATGGGTTGGATCAGCCACTTTGAAAAACCTTGGAGCTAGCTCCACAAGCCACCTTGGGTCAATCACGGTCACTTGTCTCATGTACTCCTTGGTCGTCATCACAAGATCATGATATATCACCCAATCTGGTTGTCTTTGGAACAATGCACTGCCCGGGTGTATGTAAACCGGTTGGTTCTCCACTAGCGTCCTGTAACCTTCCTGCGGATCTTTTCTTGCTCCATGGAAGAAGAATCCTGCTGTGATTGCTTTCCTTATCTTCGTGAAGTTCTTCCCCGCGCTCACCACGTCTAGTTTATGTTTGTCCATAATGCTGAGAAGCTGTTTCCTCACGTCTTGAGCACGTCGTAACGATCGTGACTGTATGAAGTTCTCAGAACACCATGGGCCTGAGAAGTTCTTAGCCTTCCAAGCTTCATACACAGCTAGCAATGTGAAGTGATCACCTTCAGGCTGGAAAAACTTTGCCCTCTTCTGGTCTGCTTGAGCTTGCTTCTCTCTTGGTCTATAAAATACGTTGTCCGTCTGGATCATAGCAATCATCGTCAAAATCTCATCGCTGCACCCAAGATCCACACTCGCTAGCAACATCTTAGAGAGAGGTGGTTCGAGAGGAAACTCAGCCATTTTTCTACCTAGGTTTGTCAACAGTCCTTCCTCATCCAAAGCTCCCAGGCTGTACAACTGTTCCATAGCAGAGATCAAGGCTTGCGGTTGGGGTGGATCCATGAAGTCAAACGACAACAGGTCATTGATACCCATTGCTTTCATGGTAAGGGTTGTCGTTCCTAGGTTAATCCTCTGGATTTCAGGGATTGATGTAGGAGGCATCTCATTATGGTAATATGGTATGCGCTCTTCGTGTAGAGACGGTAACATTTCCCAGGACCAGTACGACCAGCACGCCCAGCTCTCTGCGTTGCCGATGCCTGTGAGATTGGAGTTATGACAAGCGATTCTAGTCCTTGCTTTGGATTATACACGTTCTGCTTTGCAAACCCAGGATCAATAACATAATATATTCCATCTATTGTCAAAGAAGCTTCTGCAATATTTGTAGCTACAACTACTTTCCGGGTACCAGGAGGAGGAGGATCAAATATTCTAGACTGCATTTCACTAGGAAGGGCACTGTAAACAGGATGTATGATGAGTTCAGGAACGTTTTTACCTAGAATTTTCATTCTCTCGTACAGAGACTGACATGCAGAATCAATTTCTTCCTGTCCCGTCAAAAAGAGAAGAATGTCACCCTCTGGCTCAGTCAAGTGAATCTCAAGAACTGTGATCAGGGCTTCATCCAAGTAATCGCTCATTGGCTGCTTGGTATACAGAAGCTCTACAGGGAAGGCTTTTCCAGGAATTGTAAAGATGTTGCAGTTGAAGAAATACCCAGAGAACTTCTCTGCGTCTAATGTGGCGGATGTGACAATCAGACGAAGGTCAAGCCTGCGTTTCAACAGCTTCTTTAGAAGACCAAACAACACATCAGTGTTAATTGTCCGCTCATGAGCTTCATCAAGCATTACAACAGAGTACTGAGAGAGGTTTTCATCAACCAGAATCTCCCTAAGAAGCATACCATCAGTCATGTACTTGATCACCGTATCTGGTCCAGTACAATCCTCAAACCGAATAGCATACCCTACCTCCTCTCCCAAACGACAACCAAACTCCTCAGCTACTCTCTTTGCAACAGACGTTGCTGCGACCCTACGAGGCTGCGTACACCCAATCTTTCCTTTGGTAGTGTAACCTGCTTCGGCAAGATACTGAGTCACCTGTGTCGTCTTACCTGAACCAGTTTCACCAATGACCACCAACACTTGATTATCATGCACAGCCTGTATCAGCTCCGTTTTCAGCTTGTATATAGGAAGGCTCTCCCTTTGCTCCTGGATAGAAAGCTTTGATCTTTGTCCAAGAGTTGGAGTATTCCCGAAAGCATCCTTCTTCCACTCAGGCATGTCATAAGCGGATAATCCAACACCTCTAAGAGCATGAGCATTGGTGAACCCACTGGGGTTCACCCAATTTTTTAAATATTTTTTGGTGGGGCCATAAATAGTTATGAACCTGTATTTGTTGTTTTCTGCATTAGTAAACCCGAAGAAAGAGTTCATAGGAATAAAATAAAAATATAAATTAAAAAAAAGAAAATTTCGAAATAATTCAGAATACATGAATAAAATATTAAAATATATTATAAAATTATGAAAATTTTTTATTCAATACATTAAGAGTAGATTACATAAATAGAGAAATTCAAAAACATACAAAGCTTATTCATCTTCATCACCAAACTTTTGCCAAATATTTTCCACTAAATCAGCTTTCAATCGAGCATGCGTCTCTAAATCTCGAACTTCTCTGCGGATGCCTAACATATAACCGACATGAATACTATCTCTGCTTCTCACCCTTGAACTTCTGCTGGACTCTCCTGACTCAAACTCAGATGTATTAATTTGAGCGTATCCGTGTCGTTCGTTCTCTACTATCATATTGTGCAATATGACACAAGTTTTCATTATCTTTCCTATCTTTGCCTTGTCCCATTGTAGAGCTGGGTTTTTAACAATTGCAAACCTCGATTGTAATACTCCAAAAGCCCGTTCGACATCTTTTCTGGCGGATTCTTGCTTTTCAGCAAATTTCTCGGCTTTACGACCTTGAGGAAGTGGGATGGATTGGATAAATGTTGCCCAATTTGGATAAATTCCGTCAGTAAGATAGTAGGCCATACGATAAGTGTGGTTGTTGACCTTGAACTTAACTTTAGGTGCTCGACCATGTAAGATGTCATCAAAAACATGTGACCGATCTAAAACATTGATATCGTTGAGGGTACCGATCTAGAACAAGTAGAGGTGGTGATGTCTATGCAATCGTTGCCTCATAAAAACAAAAGAAAAGTTTGTATTTTACCTCTATGGATTGGTTTTTGACAAGTAGAGGTGGTGATGTCTATGCAATCGTGGTGAACCCCCGTGGTGATGGATGAGAAGTGTATCAGAGCAAGTGGTGATGGTTGATGAGTGTATCAAAGCAAGTGATGAGGGTATCAAAGCAAGTGTATCAACGAAGTTTACAAGTTTAGAAGTTTTGGTTTTCAAGTTTACAACTATTGTGAAACACTTTGATGCACAAAAATAATAGAAAGACATAGTTTATATATATAGAGATACATGAGTCAAGTTGCTCGGGTACATACACCCGTGAGTTTAAAAGGCAAGTCGTGGGGACATACACCCGTGACTTGAAAACACATCCTGTGGGTACATACACCCATATTAACCGAAGGTCCTAAAACGAGTGTAGAAACAAACAAAATACTACACTCTCCCGTGATTCAATCTGACATAATACTACTACAACCATCAACCTTACCCGTGACTTGATATGATACATAAAGAAACCGAGACCTACAACCACGTCCACACGCATCCTCCTCCTTGAACCCGTGACCTACAAAGAAAAACGGATACATATCAATAATCTAGATACCAAATCATATACAAACATTATCAATATACAGAAACCAAAACATATTCAAAAAAGCACAAGAGAGTGAAACAAGAGAAAAAAAACGATTAACCATCTGATAAATGCACAAAAAAGCTTCCACTGACCAGGTTAAAGCATTTCTGAAATGAGTTTGTTTTTTAGAGCTCTTTCTTGATCAGATAGAGTTTCTTCATTTTTTCCTAGCAACCTATCTAGGAGTTTTTTTTTGGATAAGTTATTCTTTGCCTCTAAAATGCTCTCTATCTGATCAAACGCTGGTTCATTCAAGTGTTTCTTGCGTTTTGCTGCTTTGGAAGCCTTCACACCGGGAGGCCTAACATCTTCCTCGCGACCCACCTCCTCTGCAGGTTCCTTCCTCTTCTCCTTTGCACCATCTCGTATCGAAGTGTGGGATCTCCATTTTTGATCAAACCGAAGCTCCCTCCAACAATGTTCAAGAACGAACTTGGCATTGTAGTCATTAAAGAAGATGTCATGAGCCGCCTTCATGACATCATTCTCAGTTTGTCCACTGGCTTGCTTCTTCAAAGCAGCTTCGTGACATCCCACGAACTTGCAAACCTGTTCGTTAACCCTACCCCACCTCTGCTTACATTGACTCCACTCCCTAGGAACGGAGCCAACTAGCAGAGGGCTTGCATTCAAAAACTCCTCTATGCGCTTCCAAAATGAGCCAGCCTTCTGCTCATTACTCACGATTGGATCCTTGCTGGTGTTCAACCAAGCACTGATCAGCACCACATCTTCTTTGGTTGTCCATTTCCGCCTTTCCGCAGATTTTGGAACCTCAGAACAACCAATATCTATTGGTTGACTGCTCTGGGAGGCAAGGAGGTTAACGAACCCGTGAGAGTTAAGGGAAATTGGTTCCATTTAGTTTTAGATAGAAGTTTTAAAAGTTTGGTGTGTTTTGAGATGTGGATCATGCCTATGTTTTAATACTAGTTTTAGTGTTAGAAAGTACAACAAATTGATTACGTGTGTGTGTTTGTCTAACTACCAAGCATTGATTAAACTAGTTTAAGTATGGTGTGTGTTTTTGGTTTTAATTACTATATACTAGTTTTAGTGTTTGGTGTGTGTGTTTTAATGACTCTACAACAAGTACAACATAGGTATAACTACACAGATTTCATTGAATGAACATCAAATAAATTTTAAAAACTCAACTACACCGATTTGAAACACAACCACTCACTACCATTGAATTCGCAACTACCTATAATTTTTAAAACTCAACTAACTGTGGTTAAACTCTAGCTAGCTACCACTGTAGTTAACCAGTGTAGAGTAAGGGTTACCTTTTGTTTTCAGTCGAAGCAGAGCTTCTCCAAGACCTCAACCTGCATAGAGAGGTTATAAACCTGCCCAGTGAGGTTATCAACCTCCCGAGTGAGGTCTTTAACCTCTGCCTGTACAAGAAAGAACAATCATACAGTGTTAGTCAATGCATAAAAAATTAAGAAATTTTTTACAAAATTGAAATCAAATTAGAATCTAGTTACCTCCAGTCTCTGAATGTGGTTATTGACCTCCGGCACCCAATTTATCACCACCTCCACCTCCTCCAGACGCTTAGTGAGGCGTTCGATCTGCTCCTCCACACCAATGACCCAAGGCTGACGATAATGAAACCCATCAGCCTTGGTAACAAAAAAAAAAATATTTGAATCAATAGTCTATCTCGTTTAAAAAAAAAATATTTCAAACTGCAATTAACAACAACCGTACCTCGTAGTTTTTGCAGGTGAAGAACCGCTTCCCAGGAAGAGTGTCGTAGTCGTCCTTCCCACGAACCTCGTGAATGATACTGCCACCGCAGGGACACCTCGTCGGAATCCCGTACTCTGAATCAGCCACAGAAGAGAGCATGTTGATGTACTCCTTAGTCCTCTTTGAATCTCTTATCTCTGTTGCGGGATCCATCTGCATCACAAAATACGATTCCTTTTAGAACCCTGACTATAAACTAAATCGATTATAAATCCCAAATAAACGTACCCGCATGACGATTTTAAACCAGAAATCTATACCCCCTTTTCGATTTCGAACCCTACGACAAAACCCCCAAAATCATAAATCAAAACCCCCAAATCGATTTTTAACCTAAAACGCTTTCGACCCCAAACGATTGAATCAATCGGTGAAACTAGTGGATACTCACCTCAGATCGTCTACGAGAGAGTACGACGTTGATTAGATCGAAGAAAGAAGAGAAAATGATCCGGCTACCGCGTCGCACGAAAAATCGCCAGAGAGAAAACGAAACCCTAGCTTTAGAAGAGAGAAGTGAAAATGAATGATCTATCGCGCAACCCTTTTTTTCTCCGTCTACACGCGGACTCGCGTGTCCACTCTGCTATCGACGCGTGGCTTGACCCTGTATCATACGGGTTCACCCGCAAGAGACGGATCACGATATTAAACCCAATAAACATTTTCTTTTAATCGAATGGGCCTAGGATCCCGAGCCCGTGATCCGGTTATAAACCGTCGATGCGGCTGCTCTAAGCTCCTGTGCAAGATGCCTTTCACCAGTTTCAGGCATAGGATCTTCCCAAGGACGATTCAGATCCTTGGGGATAGAGTCAAGCATTTTTCTTTGCTGCTGATCCCTCATTTCTCTCTTCTCCTTGGTGAGCGCAGACTGAAGTGCAGCAGCACGACTCAAGGAGCCTTGTGGATTTCTGAAGATCTTGACAGGAGACATGTCAGCAGAGTGCCCTTGTAAGAAAGCAGGTTCTTCTTCGTTCATCTCAATCTCGAGCTCTTCTTCAGCACCTTCCTCCTGATAAAACATCCCATCTCCATCCTCCTCATCATACTCAGGAAAGTCAGTGGCTTTCAGAGCACCAGAAGCAATGATCTGCTTCGCTTCCCATCTCTCAGGGGAGCTCATCTTCTTCTTCAGTGGCCTCCTACGTGAAGGACGCTCCTCCTCAAGAATCCGGATGGTATCCTTTGTTCTAAAAGATGGATTACTCCTCCTCGGCTTGTTCAAGACTCTACCCGTGTTCTGATCAACATCCTTCATGGAAAGACTATACTTAGCACCACCAGATAGAACTTTGACGTACACTTGCATATCACGCTTCACCAAACTCTCTTCAGCCCCCATCTGAGAAACATGAACAAGACCTTCTTTCCCTCTGAACCTATCAAACTGAACAAAGCAGCCAGACTCCATCACCCTACTCACTCTACCTTTGTAAACCTGATACAACTCAGGCTCCCTATCACGTGATCTCCCCCTCCTATACCTATCACCACCTGATCTTCCTCCCCTATCTCGACCCTCCTCTCTCTGAGCTTCCCTCTCAATCTCCTCCTTGAATCTCCCTTTCTCCTCGGATTTGGGCGGGTAGATCCCGTGGATTACAGTGAGCAGCGAGCGGACGAAATAATCAGGAAGCTCCGCGTCGTCCTTCTTCAGCTTCTTATCGAGTTCATCGGCGGTATCGGAGTTGCGGCCGAGATGGATGATGTACTCGGCTAAATCCTTTGGCTCTACAACTCCAACATGCGTTTCCAATTCGTTGCAGATGTTGGAGACGAGTGATAGGTGCTTTAGTTTCTCCATGCCACCTCCTCAATCAATGTAACAATCAAAGCCTAAGAACAAGTTTGTTTCTTTCTCTCGATCGATTTCTAGGGTTTCTCTTCTTTTTCACTCTGATATTTCTTGTTTTGGGTTTCCTAAATTATCTAGTTTATATAGGGACTACAAAAACTGCCATTGCCTTTTTCATCACGTATTAAACCGATAAATAGAAATAAGTTATGCCAAACCCAATTATTTCACGCTTTTTGTATTGCCTCTACAAAATCAAATCTTATTTTTCCAAAAATCACTTCACTACTTTTATAGATCCCATGTATATTACAACATGTTTTTGTAGTCATATGTCATCATCACAATCATTCTTAGAATCCTTAAAAAAATATGTTAGTCCATCAAAATATATAATAAGTTTTTTATTAAACTAATCATAATTAATTATTAATGTTCTTCATTGTTTTCTTAAATAAAAATAACGGAATTACCAAACGTGTCTAAAGTATATATGACGATTAATAATTTTGAATAATAAAGATTTGATAAATATTAGTTTATTCTCGATCATTTTTAAAATTTTAACATATTAAAATAAATTAAACAACCACATTAACTATATAGTAAAAATTTAGATTTTTCTGTGTATGCTATATTTTGAATTTTTAAAAACGACTATAAATGACTAAAGTTGTTAAAAATCTCACATTGAATTTTTTTTATCCATGGTTTAAATTTTTTGTTATAAAAAGATATAAATGATTACAAAATTAAATAATAAAATGTCTCATTTATTAATATATTAATATTGTTTAAAATAAATTATGTAGCATATAAAAATACATATGTATTTCAATTTTGAAATTTTTTTTGTTTTTTTTGATAAAATTTTTGAACAAATATTGACAACTTAATATTTGGTTTTAAAACTTTTCATAATGTTTTTAAAATTACAAATGACTAAAACTATTAAACATCCCACAAAAAAAAATTGTTATCATTGATTCAATTTTTTTTTTATAAAAATACAAATTATCAAAAAACAATATGAGTATAAAATATTGAAAATGTACTATATATCTATGTTATCATTAAAACGTAATTTTATATCATATAAAATAGAAAAAAAATTGTTTGAATTAATAAAATTTATTTATGTGTTTGCACCAATTTAATCACATACGTAATGGTTACTGAATTTTTAAATATCAATATATATGTATTATTTAATAACATGTAAAAGAACATATAATACGTAAAATTAATTTATATATCCAACTTACAAATGTACTCAAATAAACTTTTCAATATAGAAGAAGGAATTGTGTATATAATAAAAATACATATATTGAAAGATCAAATGTACGTAATTAAAAAGTTGAAATTTAAAGGTATGTTATAAAAATGGATCTTCATAAACTCAAAACTACAAACAATAATACGCGAAAAATCAATAACCACCAATACACTACAAAAAAAAGCTTGTTTCACATCATTTATTTATAATATATGTATCATTTATAAATGATGTTAAGAGCTTTTGCATCATTTAAATAAGTGACTCTAAAAGTGGTGATGCAAATAATTGACATCAATTTACCAATAATTGTTGCAAATATACAAAATATTCATGTCATTTCTAGCAATTGATGTGTATATGTGTCAGTTACAAAAAAATGATGTTAACTTTTACATCAATTTATTTAAGTGATGTTAAAATTAGTATCAATTACAATAATCGATACAAATTATTTATATTGCTTATTAATAACTGATGTAAAATTAGTATCATTTTTCATAAGTGATTTTAATAATTATATCATTTATAACTACTGATTTAAAAGATTTTTATCACTTGTACATAATTGATGTTAACAAAAGATTAAGATATTTTTTTAAACAATTAAAAATGCAAACAAAATAATTAATTAAATCAGAAAAAATCAAACTATATTAATAATTAATATATTGAAAAGTAAATTATATTATTTATTCACCGTGCAAATTTACAAAATAAAATAAAATAAATAACAAATTTTGCTACGAGATACCACCTAAACTAAGGTCGATAATGACTTTATCAATGAGAGCCCCAAGACAATCTTCAAAACTGAATTGTAAAATAGTAGCTTCAGGGCCGGCATCCTGGTTTACTAAAACCATTGGCACTCAATGAAGTCCTAAGCATTGACTCTTCCAAAATGAACGAAGTCCTAAGCATCCTGGTAGATATTTTTTCCTAGCCAACTCAAATTAATCTGTAGCCTTGGTGGCACTACAAAACAGTGAAACAGAAAATGGTCACCAACATTTATCAATCAAATGATCAAATCCTGGTACTCGTGAACAGAGAATACTAAACACCTTAAGTAGTGGATTCTTGATGAACTTTTGAATTATAAAACTCATAATAATTCTGCAAGGCTTCCAATACAGCTGTAGGCTTCTGAGAAGTTGCAGCACTGTATAAGTACACACGCTTAAAACCATTCACTTCCTGAAACTCAGTTTCAAGGTCAAATGGTTGCTTAGCGTTATACAATTTGATAAGAAGGCCGAAATATACAGTGGTGTTAAGATTTGATACTTGGTGTAAGATTCGGAAATCTTTACGAGCGCAACGACCTAGAAAGACGGATTTGGAATCAGCGGTAATTGTTGCAGAGGAAGAGGGGCTGAAGTAGACGGGTAGTGAAGAGGAGCGGCGGACGCATGAGAAGCTTCGTTATATGGAACTTCCATAATGGAAGAGGCAGAAGCAATGGAGATAGTGTTTAGGAAAAGAACCAGAACGAGATGAATCAGATAATTGATTTTGGCGTTAATTGCAGTTATAAAAAGCTATTATTGGGCTGAGATCTCCATTAGTTAAGGAGGAAAAGTTAATCTTTTTACGAAGCAGTTATATAGATTCAAGTTAATCTTTTCATTCCTAAATATTAACTGATGCAACCTAAGGTAAAATAACATCATTTTTGCTTAGTTGATGTTAAGGAAAAAATTAGTTACCTTCACTTTCGCAGTTAAGGTTAATTTATAATATATTATTTTAATCTATTTTTTTTATTGGCATCAGTTTTTTTTACGTTAGTTTTATATCATTAGATAAATGATTTTAAACTACGAAATAGGTGCATCATTAATATAACTGAGATAAATTTATATAATAACATCAGTTTTGTTAGAGTGATACAAACTATTTTTATTGGCATCAATTTTCTTTTTGATGTAAGTTTTATATCATTTAGATAAGTGATTTTAAACTACAAAATAGATGCATCATTTATTTAACTGATATATATTTATATAATAACATCAGTTTTGCTAAAGTGATACAAACTAATAAAAATACATCACTTAGCTGAACTGATGTCAAATAATTTAATTAAAACATCACTTTTTTGCAATTGATGCAAAATTTTACATATTTGTATCATTCTCAAATAAGTAATTTAAAATAGAATCATTTAATTTTGTGATACAGTTTAAGTGATTTAATTCACCTCTTTTTTTGTAGTGATAGATCCAAAAAACTAAAAAGTTAAAACATAATGTAAAAATTAATATATTATTTAGCATAATATAAGCAAATAAAATAAACTTACAAAGCAAAATAAATATAAAACCACACATGTGTACACCATCAAATAGAAGATAATAATGTACAAAATGTTTAGGATATAAAATATAAATAAAATGTTTAGGATAATTAATATTTGTGTATGCGTGGACAAGTCTCTAGTAAAAAAATATAGCAAATTTGTTGTTTAGTTGCGGAATGAATATAATAAATAAAGCAAAGCTGTTGTTGTTGAATATCAAAATCTAGTCCTTTTGACGTAAAAAAAAAAGAATATCAAAATCTGGTTAACTGAAGGTTTATTATATATTTTGTTCAGACACGTCTTCTATGGAAGCAAAACAAGTATGCATGTGGATTCAAGGTTGCAAGTTTATAATAGAGAATAAGCTCTAATGGTGGTGAAAGTTGGTGTGTACAAGTCGCTTGCCAATTTAAATGGATGCTTACATATCTTTATTTATTTGCTTGACATTTTTCTCGATGATCAGCGACATGATTGGATCCGGATCTCAATTTCCACCACTAAGGAATATGCAAGAACTGACAATGTTGTGAGTGTCAAAGCTTATATTTTAGCACTAGCCTTACAAAAACAAATTTGTTGGTTCCAAAAGTTAAATGTTCACTCTGTCTCACTGTTTTTCTACAGAGTTCTTAGAAACTTGAATTTTGCTGGAGAGTTACCATCATACCTTCGAATAAATACCACTAATTTAACTCTCTTGTGATAGTGAACAAAAAAATTCTCTTTTGATTAGTTTTGTATCTTTCTTCGATAGACTCAATGATCCCAAATTCAATTAGATTGATTTGTGTGTTTTTGTTTGCATTTACACAAATTCAAAATAATCATTCTTTCATTTGTTTTTATAGTAAAATAGATAAATCTTGATCTCAACCAAATATATTTATGGACCAAATAATTTATTATAAAAAATATCTAAATTTTATTAAAACATAATTGTAAAAATTACTAACAGAATATTTCTATTTTAGATTTTGAAATATCACAATATTAATTAAATTTACATAATATTTCTAGTATATATGATAATCCCACTTCTGTAAAGAAGCACAACTTTAAATCTAACATTTAATTATGTATAATATTTTATTTTTCTACTTAATGCATCATATATAATTATGCAGATATCATATAAATACTACACTTTAATTCTAGCTACAATTTATTTTAAGCTATTCAAAATCACTTAATTAATTGATATATTGCTTATGTTTATTATTGTTTTACTACTACTTAATTTACAAACCATAGTCCATAAAAATAATATTTAAACCAAAAAATAAATTACTTTATTCTATATATTTTCTCTGCTAGTATATATAAGATCGTATAGAATAAATTCATATATCACGAGTCAAATGTTTTATACATCTACATATTAAAATTCTTAGACTTTATATTTAAAATGTATATAAGAAGACTTTTTATCCATTTTACTAATATAAATAAACTTACTAATCGGTGTATTAAATTATAAATAAATACATCAGAAACGGTTAATGTAATTAAAAATATTATTTGACAAATATGTTATATAATATATCATTTTGATTGGTTTAATATCCAATCACAATATAAACAACTAAAAAATTACAGAAAATTAAAAAATGTTGATTTATCATAATGTTATCACTTGTGCTCTCTCTTCCTTCCTCCACATCAGCATTCAGCATGGGGCAAAATGCGCCACGTCATCAGTTTCTCTTGAAAAAAAAAAAAGGACTTCGTTCTCTTTCTTTCTAAACAAAACACAGAATTTCGCTATCTTATTAAATGACACTATGCTGGACTATTGGGTTTAGTTATTATTTTAGAAAAGCCCATATAGCTTTTGTGACATTCTTCCTCAGGATTGCTTATCGTGACCCAGAAGGACGATTGAAGATTCCCTTCTTCAGCTTTCAACGGTGACGGCCAGTAACGCTTTCTTTAGACACCTGGCAACTCCTCCTGATTCTTCAGCTCACTTAAGATCAATACCAAAACGTATTCACATGCCTTTCCAATGTCCTCTACCTGATATAAAAACGTATTCATATGTCCTCTAAGATCCGAATCATGCCTCAATTTTATGACGATTCTGTAGATCATCTCCCTCAGATTCGGTCGACGATCTCTGGAATATTTGGTCCTTTCTCTTCGAAAATAGGTGCTTGGAGCTTTCGGCTCTTATGGATTGAAACTAACCGTTCGATTTGTAGCGATGGTTCTCGGTTTGGTTTCGGAGAGCTTTGGAGGAGATTCCGAGACATCAATCAAAGTCAATCAAAGCTTTTCACCATACAATCTACTTACATGATTTACTTCAACAAGGACGCTTGGAAGTTTCACATGTCAGATTCTGTAAACTCGAATCAAGTAAGTAAAAATGGAAACTGTTATATCTCTTATACGTTTGTCTTTGCTATCGTATCGTTTGACTACTGTCTTAAACCGCCATGGAGCACCTCCTATCATCAAACACTCTCTACCTCATCTTAAATCTGGTAAGTATTTATTCAATTTTTTAAAAAAATTTCCCCTTTATATCCTACTTTTTCTAATCGTTGGTAAACGAATGTTGCCCAAATGCAAAACCTTAGTAAAAGAGAGAAATCAAGGATTTATATCAGGAAACAACTATGAAAGATAGGAAATACCAATCAAATGAGAAACAGTCTGCTGCAAAGGAGCTTCTTGAAAAGGCATGTGCCATTTAATTAATGAGAACATGAATAGTGAAGTCAACGTAGATCCAGAAAAACACAGATATTTTTTTTTACAGAATATAGATAGAAACTTAAGTTGTCATCCTATTATAAAAACAATGTTATTTCATTGAGTTCTGAGTTGTTATTTTGAATATTACGTATTTGGTTCTTCTAATGTTGTGATATTAGTCATCATAAAGGATGGGACAGTGAGAAAGTAATGTTTTTCGTTCACCCCTCTAGGATTGATATGATTCAGTATCATTTATGTTCGGTTTGTGTGAATCATTACATCCGTCACTTTTCTGCACTTTTTGGGCCCTTAACTCTCCCTCCTTCATCTTTTGCAGTTGCCCCTTTTTCGGATTGTGTTTGTGGCGTTTTGAGAAGAAATAGAAGAAAACCATGGCAGGAGCTGATTGTGCTTGATATCAAAGGCCGTGTTCGCGTCTGGTGTGACTACCACGGCGATGTGCCGTCGTGGAAGCCGAGCGCTTCTTCTCCAAGCTCTCAGGGCTTGGAAATATCTTAAGGCAGCAACATGTTGCAAGTCTCTGGCTGTTGTCTACAATGGTATGCTGCAAATCGGGATGCTTGCTAGATAAGCTGATCAAAGGATCGATGTAAGAAGGCGTAATGAAATCTAAAGCATGTAAGTAGTACCAATTTTCGGTTTATATTTCTGCGAAAATATGCATTTATCTAAACAAAAAATTGGTTGTTTTGTCAAAAGGTTATTTAGCCAGTCTTTCTCTTTATATCATGGGAGATTAAAGCTACCATTTCTACATGCGAATACACAGGTTTGTTGAGGATTGAGTGCTATACTTCATAGGTTGTAGAATCAATGACACTTTGTGGACTGTGTGAAAAGATATATTAGTTTTCTCTCTGCAAGGTGGTGATTTTGCAGCTGCTTGGTGATAAGGGAATCACAAGTATTGGTGGAAACATGATTAGGTGCTTCACATCTCCAGACCAGGTAAGAAAAACTCACGCTTCTTTATATTGTTTGTAGCTTGGAAATACTAATAGGACAATTAAAAGAGTTGGTTTGCTCATTATGTTTAGGCTTACGTAGGCTTACATTCCTTCAATTGAAAGAAGCTGGATGCGGGGAGGTGTTGTATTGGTTCAGCTTATATTTCCCAAGAAACAGATTGCAGTGAGTACCCAGCCCCGTAAAGCAGAGAAAATTCATCACATGCGTCGTCGCGTCGATCGGTTCAAAGAACTTATGAATGCGTGATCATGTGGTTTAAACACGGAGTGGAAATGTAAATTTTCTCAAGAAATCATGAACTAAACACTTATATATCAGCGCCGAGTTCTTTTTTCAATATAAACAAGTAATCTTCTTCACAGGATAAACTTCAAACTTCGAAGTGTTGTCTCAATGTAGACATGTGTTTCGTTTGTGGGTGTCATTTTGAATGATCGTTCAAGAGACTAACAAATCAGTGGAAATTACGCTGAATGATGTCTCTAGACTCGAGGACAAAAAATTGCTTCTCATAGAGGTTTGTATTATTTTTAGTTTTGAGCTTCTAAATGTAGATTTATTGATGCTCGCATAATCTTTGACTCACAGTTTTAGAAAAGCTTGTGATGTGTGATTATTATGATTTAAACGTATGGAATAAAAGAGAAGATTTCTCATCATACCTTTACTATTAGCACACATGATTTTATCTTGATATGTTTGCAATTAGTTCGTAGGGATTTCACAAATATGTTCGAATGTTACTTTCTTTTGGCAATATCTATTTGGGCCACTTGACCTTATGTCTTCTCTCTTCGGTTGATGGAACTTGAGGAAAGTAAAAACAGCCTAAGCTTATGAAGCTAATTTATGAGGCATAACAAATACATGTTCAAAAGACCAGGAGGATAGGAATTCACAAAAGTTTTTTGCAGAAAATGAGTGGATGGAGCTAGAGAAAGTTAACTTCGTGATGCAAGGTCCACAAAAAAAAAAAAAATAGAAAAAAAAATGTTATAAGTTAGGAATTTTTTAGTATCTTTTTGCTAAAAAGGTCTTTTAGTAGGTATGATTAGTTAACTCTTTCAATATATCAATTTAATAATTTAAACATTTTCATTACAGTTTAAAATATTTTATATTATTTATTCATTTATATATTAAGATAATAGCAATGTAGATGATTTATGCAACTGAAGGTATAGTTTTGACAACAAGACAAATTGAAATACCTGAAATGAAGTTTGTATAGGTTCATTTGTTACCCTATACGCACAAATGTTCATTTACAATATATACATTAAATATTATGTCATAAACTTAACAAACAAATTCAGCGCGACTAAAACGTAACTACTACCACTCAACACTATCAAAATGGATCAAAAAACAATTTTAAACTCATTAGAACATTAAACATACGAATCCGGCGCGTAGCGCCGGAATACCACTAGTATATTATAAATTGAACAAATACTCTTACAAACACATGTTTGTGCAACCAATACATTTATTTTTATGTTGTAAAAAGTTTCATATTCTATTTGAACCTATAATCATTTGAAGGCATTTGGCCCATTTAAGCTAAGCCACACTATACTTCGGCCATCTAGCCCATTTGAATTGGCATTTTAAGCCCATGACTTGAAACGCTACAAACTCCTTACTGAGCGAGATTTAGGGTATGACTGGTTTTTCCGCTACCACCCGCAAACGCAGCTTTTGCGGTTGGTAGCGGTTGCTGGCGTTTTGCAACAATCGTTCAAACCGCTCTGAACCGCTCCAAATCGCTCCAAATCGCTCTGAACCTCATAAATTCAAAAGCTGGTTCCAGCTAGCGTTTGCGGTTGCGGGCGTTTGCGGGAGGATAAAAAAAAATTATTTTTTTTCCAAAACAATATAAATACAAAAATAAAAAAATTCAATAAAAAATTAAATTGAAATTATAAAAATGCTAAAATATATCAATTAAATTTTAATTAATATTATAAAACTTTAAAATAAAAATATTTTCTATATTTTTAAAAAATTTAAACTATAACTTTCTAAATATAAATTTTATATTTATTATAATATTATTATTTTTGATATTTTTATAATTGTATAAAATGTAAATATTGTTAATTTATTATTTAACTGTTGCTGCATTTGGTAGTTAACCAGTCATAAGTATCCCGCAAACGCACAAATTTCTAACCGCATAATCAGTTGTACAAATCTCTTAAAACCGCTAGAAACCGCAACCACCCGCATCCGCAAACTCCCGCAACCGCAACCGCAACCGCTGCGGTTAAACCAGTCAGGCCCTTAAAATCAGCGATCAAGCTGACCCACGGAGTCTCTCTAATCCCTCCCAAGGCAATGGCGTCGAACAGCAGAGAAGCGAGGAGGCGGAAGATCTTAGAAAGAGGATCTGACCGTTTGGCCTTTATCACTGGTCAGATCAACGGCGTTCCTCCTCCTCCTCCTCCTTCGTCCGATCCCACTTCCCTGTCTCAATCTCCTCTCCGCACTAGTGATTCCTCACCGGAGACGATTCCGCCTCGCGATCAGATACCTACTGATGGAGAAACAGGTTCTCTTTCCCCCCCCCCCTCTCCCTCCAGTAGGATCATCCTCGAATTGTTCGTTCCGAAAAGTTTTTCGAGTTCGAGTTCATTAATTTGAGCATAGGAAGCAATCAATTGGCGTCTTTGATCACAGTTTATGTGTACGAATCAGTCAAGTTGATGATCACAGTGTATGTGTATGGCTAGTTATAGATGATTCGAATTCATATATGGAAGATTAGAAGATGCATTTGTCTAGCTTCATAAGAAGAGTGGTGTGAAGGAACCATCTCTTCCCTAGGTGTTTCTTTAACCTTACCTTAACACTACCTTGTTAATTAAGGGTTTACTTGTTGTATCCACATTTTTACAAATGTGTGTTTGCTTGCTTAACTTGTTATATTCCGAACAAGAATCGTGATGTGTGTAATGGTGGTAGCATCACTGAGATAAGCATATTAAGAAACACCTACCTAGTGTATTGGTTTTGATGATCCTGGTTGTGACATTGCAGCTTTCACTAGTCATCAGGAAAACATCTCTGAGGCTTCGATGCTTGCTAATATGGACCCTATCATCCATCAAAGCAGAGCAGACTCTCTGAAGTATACTGAAACATTGGCAGAAGCCTCCTCCTCTTCAGTTCCCAGAGACACAAGGGTACAACCGTCTCCTGCAACCCCATCCGTCGTAGATTTAGGCGCTTCTCAAGCATTTACTCCTCTGGTTAGTTTTGTCAACGCCATCACTCCAAAACACGTTGGAGCCGCCATTGATGCTTCCGAATACGCACGGATGTTCTCATCTCTTGTGATTGCGCTTCTTGTCGTGCTATCTCATCTCGGGTTCTCTTCCCTAGGCAGCAGCATAGTAAGCTTCAGACCTGTCTTCTTGCTTCTCTTGACCGATGCCACGATTGTGCTGGGACGTGTTCTGCTGAGCCATCATGGAGATCCTTCCTCAGCTTCAAGACGAGAAAACTCAGTAATGAATGGACAAGGCATAGCGGACCAAGTGGGCAACGCGCTGGAGATGGTCATGATGATGAAGAAGATAATGAACGCTGTTTCTATGGATTTTAGCTTGTACGCTGTGTTTCTCATATGTGGCCTCTTGTTCACACAAAACATCTTTGCTTAGGTCCTCTTTGTAGGTTTCTGATTTCTTTTTTTTTTTGGACATGTGATTTCTTATTCATTTCTCATACTATTATAGACTACGCTTATGAGTAACATATTTATCAAGTATTGGTTTGTTTGATAATAAAGACGAGGTTTAGTGTCTTATGATTCATTATGTTCTGTTTATGGTTTTCATCATTTGAGTAGAAGAAGATATAATGGATGTTTTCATCTTTAAGTACAGAGTTATTGAAGCTAGAAGATTTTGATTAAAAAGCACAGAGTGGTATGGGCATTATCCATCAGGTTTGCATTCACTCTTTCAAGCTTAGTCTAGCATTTTGCACCTTGAGAGACAGCTGAAACTTGTGTTCTTCCATATCTCTCAAAATAGACAGCAGGTTTGCTCTATAAGCTTCGCATCGCTGACCTGTCCTCTCCAGTTCAGCTGTCAGTTCAAGTATGGTCCTCTCCTTTTCACCCTGACATTGAAGTGGATGATACATTCCATTGGCAGTTTCTTGAGTTTCGTCAGACTGGTAAGAATCCCCATTAGTTGCTCCTCCTCTAGTTTTACTACTTGCAGCAGCAACCTTCTTGGCAGCTTCATCTAAGGCAACCACTGCAGCTTTATAAACCTGAATAGACTTGGCTCCCTCCTCCACATACTTGGTTGCTTCTTGGCGGAGATTGTCATAGCAAACAGTTAAAGATGATTCTTGGCAACCACTGTTCGAAAACTCGCCGCTACTCTTTGCTTCCTTGGTCCATCTCCTTAGTAGATACCTAGACGGAAGAGTAAAAACATTCCTGGCACTGAACACAGCCAATATATGTCTACAAACAATCCCTGAATACTCAAACATCCTACAGCTGCAATTAGCTTTCACCTCCTCAAGAGACTCAAACTCAACAGTGTGACCTTGTCCAAACTTCCCCACACGATAAGTGGAATCACTCATCTTACTCACAGGATTCGCGGAAACCTCCAAAAACTCCTCCTGAAACTTCAAAAACGCTGCTCTCGTATACAATCCAGCAGCTTGCTTCTCCATGGGAGAAGCCGTCTTCAAAACAGGAGTAGAGTTAGTCGATTCATAATCAGCTCTCAGCTCTTTCACACGCCAGCTTTCAACAGCTTCCTCGTACCGTGCCATGACCATCTCCATGGTGGTTGACCCGTCCACAAACCCGTGGAAGAACGAGTTCGAGTTCTCACTAGACAGCTCTCCAAAAAACGTGTCTTTAATAAAAACAGGGACCCACTGCTGCCTCACGTTATAAATAGACTGAAGCCAGTGATCCTCCTCTAGACAGTATCTCCTCACAACAGAGTCCCAAGCACCTTCAAACTCACCAACCGTCTCCGTCTCCCTAACACAGCTCAAGAACTCAGACTGAAACCCGGGGTGAGACCCAAACACGTGAGCGAGCTTCTCCATGATAAGAGGGAGGCTGAAGCGAAGACGCGCCTGGGGGAAAACCTGAGAAGCGGCGAGGTGGATCACGGGGTCAGGCTCGAGGGTGATGGAAGGAGGAGGAGGAGGAGAGGACATGGCTTGAAGCCAAGAGTGGAAGAGCCAGGCGAAGGAGGATTGAGATTGGTTGAGGATGAGAGCGCAGCCGAAGAGGAGAGGGTGGCCGTGGTGGTTGAAGCCTGTGAAGGCGGCGAAAGGGACTTGACTGTTTCTCAGGTAGGTAGTGTCGAAGACGAGGGTGTCGCCGAAGTGAGTGTAGTTTAATCTGCAAGTGGGATCGGCCCAGAAAACGTTTCCGACATTGTCTTCGTCTTCCAGTGCGTAGGAGAAAGATGGGTTCTCGAGGTGTTTGCGTTTCAGATAGTTCAAGACGTGCTCCAAACTCATCGCGGTACCAATCCTGCGGAACAAAGTTTGTAACTTTGCAGAAGCTGGAGATGAATTGAGACGAGAAATTAAAACTGCACAGCGATGGTGATGATGATACCTGTAAGACTATAACCCTAGAACCTTGTTCTGTCGACGGAGTAATCCAGAGAGATATGTGTGATGCAGTTAACGGTTAGGCAATGAAACTATTTGGGCTTATTAACTTCTTGGGCTTAGTCCATTGAACAGGTATGTAGATGAGATAAAATGATTAATGCTGGATAATTATGCTAGAGAAATATTATGATTTTACAACCAACATCTCTATTTATTTTATGAAACTTCCCAAAATAAAATTAATTTATAATCTGCATTATTTTGTGTTCTTTGAGATTTAAAATGTAAAAATACTAATGAAGCCTTATTTAAACCACTAGACTGCTTCCATTTAACTTTTACTTGCTTTTCAGATGAAGTTTTATATCTTCACAGCATTTTATATTAAAGCTTATTGTCCCCCTATGGCAACAAAAAAAAAAGTGAACGTTCGAGCTTAATTAACACACACAGAAAGTAGATGTACTAGGAAAAGACACATTTGTGTAATCCTTTATTATTTTTATAAAAAAAAAAGTGTGAGAAAAAGAGACTATTATCTATCTAACACAACACCTTCAAAATGAAGTTAAAACTTTTTAGAAACTAGTCGAATTCAATACGATGAAAACTTCTCAAGCATCCAATAAAAGCGATGAACAATGTTCTTTTTCCCTTCGTATACGCCTTTCTACTGTAAATTCTAAACATGATGCATAGGACATTAATAGAGACTTTTGTACGGAGCCAGTAGAGAGGATCAGTTCATTTTGATCTGGATTTGGCGATGGACGTGAACTAGATGCTCCACATATGATGGGCCGCCTGCTGCTATGTCCTCTACCATATACGACATAAACATCATTCCTGAAAAAGGTACCAAAGATTATTTACAAACAAAGTTTAACAAGAAGTCATTCTCTTATTAATCAATCAAACTCACAAGTTTCAAATCACAAAAATCACTCTCTCAATTCACAAGAGATGCATCTCTATTTATGAGACTAGATAACTCCTAATCCTATTAGCACAACAAACTTTCATTATTTCCTAATCCTATTACAAAACCATATTTCACTAGGATTAGGATAGCTTGAGTCTTAAGCTATTGTCAAGCTTATTCCAACATTCTCCCCTTTACGCTTGATTCCAACTTCACTCGCACTATGAACTCCAATAATACTTCTAGTTTCTTTGAATCGAATTCTACTTAGAGCCTTCGTAAGTATGTCAGCTCTTTGTTCATTCCCCGGAACATGTTCAATTTCAATTTGCTCATTCTCTACGCATTCTCTAATGAAATAGAATCTCTGATGCATATGCTTGCTGCGACCATGGAACACTAGGTTCTTTGTGAACGAGATAGAAAGGTACATAGTCATTAAGAGAGAATTACATTATACACTAATAATACCTGTATATGCAATATATTAATTATATTAATGTCCACACATGCGTGCAGACGGTCCACCTAGTTATATTTAAAATAGTTTTTCAGAAATCATAATTCTATATAGCATGATTACTTCCCAGTTCCCACAAAATAATGTACACAGCTATATATAAATATTATAAACATAAAATTTCTAATTTTTTGAAAGAGAAAAAGACCAAAATAACACTAAATCAAGTTTTTGTTCTCAAACTAGCATTCAAGGCCAAAAGTCACAAAAATAACACTCAAGAGGTGGGGTTTATAGTTTAGAATTTAGGGTTTAGGGTTTAGAGTTTAGGTTTTAGGGTTTAGAGTTGAAAAGTGAGGTTTTGGGGATAAGATTTCAAATTTTGAAAAATAAAAAAATTTAAATTTTTCAAAAGATAAAATGCTATTTTGGTCATTTTAGTTTTTGAGTGCTATTTTTGTGATATAAACTTAGAAATATGCTATTTTGGAGATTTGCCCTTTTTGAAACTCACAAAATAAGAGTATTCACTATGTTATTTATTGTAGGAATTTTTTTTCTTATGCTAAAGATTATAGTATTTGTTGCAAAAAAAAAAAACCATATAAATAAATGATGTTATTTTTGGTTTTTTTTTCGGGTTCTGTTGTAATTCAAAAACTAGATTTTGACCCGCGCTTCGAAAGCGCGGGTTTTATAGGCTATATACGAAGTTGAAAATGTGATAGTATTTTGAGTATATTGTGTATTATTATGTTATAAAGTCGTATTATATCGAATACATAAATTTGTTTAAAATTATATAACTTATGTATAAGTTTATTCGGGATTTTTTATATACACTCTTATGTAAATCTTTCTTAAGTATGAACATTTTACCTAAATTTGATAAATGAACCAAACCAATACGAAATACATGTTGAGGTTCGAGATTGGGAAAAAATTACCTATTAGATTTTTTTGGACCTGTGGGTCTCTGTCGGGTACCTAAAGTACCCTGAATGTTTTGTTCATATTATGTATATTTGAGTAATTCATACGAAATATTTGGGTATTTTCATGTTTTGATTTTTTGACTTTTCGGATTCTTTAAATCTTTTTGTGTGAAATACTCGAACCGAGCTAGACTCATTACGTAGCCAAATTACATAGTAAATTTTATAGATACTTGAATTATTGACTCAAACTGACCTGGAACTAAAAGGAACCGATCTGAACAAAAATCATTCAAATACCTAGTTGGATATAAATCCCCAAGACCCAAAGAACTTGGATCTGAAAGAAACCGATTTATATTTGACCCGCAGATCCGAATGACCAAATCTAACATTTCACTATATTTTTGTGCATTTTATAAAAGTTACATTTGTTAAGTTGGTGAAACTTAAGATTTATTTGAGAGGTTTTTGACTAATTTAATAGTATAGATTTGTAGGTTTTTTGTTGATCAGTAAAAAAAGATTTGTTTGGTTTTTGATAATTTAAGCTTATCTTAAATATTAAATTGTTATTTATCAATAAAATAAAATTAAGATAATATATAATTTTTAAATTTATCTTAATTATGAAGTTAATGAGACATATTTAGAGAAGAGTATAATAAAGTGTATATGATATTATATTTTCGTGAACCAAATTTATGTGGTAGTATATATATGGTATAATCTTTTCGTTTACAAAAAGATATGGGTCCAATAAATAAAAGCTTTGACTAAATGATTGTTAGAGAAATTAAAGGTAACATATTGTTTGTCCAAATCAAAGTAAGACCAGAATATTATTAGTTAATAAAAGAGTTCAAACAACTTTTTTTAAGTAGATTTATTAAAACTCCTTCCCTTTTAATAGTATTGATGAAAATAATTTGAATAAAATCTTGAAAATTTCAAATTTAATAATTATAGTATAATTTATTTATTTTTGGTTCTGTATTTTTTTCGGATTCTCCCGTGATTCAAAAATGAAAATAGTTTGAATAAAATCTTGAAAATTTCGAATTTAATAAATATAGTATAATTTATTTCTTTGTTTGGTGATTAAATATCAAAAGAAAGGTGAAAAGAATCTTTAATGTATTAAATGATAAAGGATCGGTTTCGATTTGCTTTGCTGAGTTCCAATTTCAGATCGGACCCGGTTCGATATTCTAATCCAAATATCGGTTCGACACATAGCCGGAAATAGCTACATCCTTTGTCGTGTAGCCAGTAGCCCTACCCTCAAACGATTTCCACCTCTTTTAAGAAACCCTAATCATCTCGCTGCGTCCCCATCACACAACCAGCTTCCCGAAGCTTCCTCTACCTTCTCCCCTTTCATCTCTCTATCAATCCTCAATCTATCCTCGAACCCTAATTATCAATCGCTTTCCAGAATCTACTTGTAGAAAAATCAATTTTTTTTCCTATCTCCCCCGTAGAAAATTTGTGACGATTGTATCCCTTATCCACTGCTTGCATCAGATCGTTTTCGTGTTCTGGGTTTTGTAAAGATCGCACCTTTTTAGCTGTTTGTTATCTGAATCGTTGATTGTTTGAGAGAGAGAAGGAAAGATGTTTGGTGGTGGAAACAGGAGAGACGAGGGATCGATGCCGATTCAGAACACTAACTTGTTCGCTGCTTTGGACACTCGCAAAAAGAAGAAGAAGTCGGACAAGGCTGGTGGTAAGAGCAAGGGTTCGTCGTCATCGCGGAAGGAGCCCGAGCCTCAGGTCTTCTGGGCACCTACGCCTCTCAAAGCTAAGGCTTGGGCTGATATCGACAGTGATGATGAAGATGATGACTATTTCGTTACCACTGCTCCGCCCCAGGCCTTGTGGAATGCTTCTGAAGCGTCTCGTTCGGATGTGAAGGAGACTCACGTTGAGGTATTATAGATGTCAATATCTTTCATACGCTGTCGTTTTGTGTCTTAAGCGTCACTAGTTTTGCTTTGGAGTTGGCTGTTTTGTAATCTGAAGGTCTAATTGTAAACATTTGAATTTGATGTTGTAGAATTTTCTCTAGGCACTGTAAGTTTGCGCCTGTTTGTCTGTAAATCGTGGTTGTGAGTGTATCTGTATTTGTTATTGAGATGAGTTTGCTTTTAATGTAGCAGGAAAGTGAAAGTGAAGAGGATATCCTTGATGAAGGTGATGATGATGATTTGGAGGAAGAGCAGGAGACGCAAGTGCATCCGGAAGCAGAGCCTGAGGTGAAGAAGGCTCCTGAAGTTCCTGCACCACCCAAGGAGGCAGAGAGGCAGCTTTCCAAGAAAGAGAGGAGACAGAAGGAACTTGCTGAGCTTGAGGCTTTGTTAGCAGATTTTGGAGTTGCACCCACTGGTCAAGACAACACTCAAGGTATCTATCACACAGTCTCGCAATGATGTCTTACTTATGTGGACAGCTTTCTACACTGGCTTATTATTACGGGCTGAGGTAGTCATTTTTTGCTAATACCCTAACAGATAATCAAGAGAAGAAAGAAGTCAATGGAGAGGGAGAGAAGAAGGAGAACGCAACAGGAGAATCAAAGGCCTCAAAGAAGAAGAAAAAGAAGGATAAACAGAAGGAGGCAAAAGAGTCTCAGGAAGAAGTGAAGAGCAACGCAGATGCTGCTGGAGGTGAGTCCGCTGAGCAGGAGGAGCAGGAGGCTTCTTCTTCCATGGATATTCAAGAACGGCTCAAGAAGATTGCATCGATGAAGAAGAAGAAGTCAAGCAAAGAGACTGATGCCGCTGCAAAAGTTGCTGCACAAGAAGCAGCTGCGAGGAAGGCAAAGCTGGCTGCCGCAAAGAAGAAGAAAGAGAAGAGTCACTACAACCAGCAGCCAGTGAGGTGAAATCAATCACCCACTCAAACCTGTTTTGATATATGAACATGTGTTTCCCTCTTTCTGTTCATATGAGACTTTACTCTTTGATAAAATCTGTTGAAAGGAGGGGGATGTGTTTGGGTCGTACTTTTAGAGATATGACTTTGATCTTTTTAAATTTTATGTTATACAATGGGACATAACCATAAAAGATTTGTCTTTGAGTTTGTTTTGCTCTTCCTTTTGTCTTTTTATTCTCGTTTCCGCTAGAATCATGTCAGGTGCATATGCTTTAATTGCTAGTCACCCATGGTGTAATGATGTGTTACTAAAACGAATATACACACTAACCCCTCATGATGTAATGTGTTATTTTTAAGAATGTCCTTGCGGGATGAAATCCACAACCCCAAAACCGTCAAACAAGTTTCATTCGGTATATGTTTCGTATATAATCTTCAACTAAGGTTTTGTCTTAAAATTAAAAGTGAAGTGTTTTTAATCGGCTAAGAAAGAGGTTGGCAAGGCCAATTCGCGGGAAGTAGAAATGTTGAGAAGATGGATCGGTAGTGTTGCTGTCCGGCGTCAGTTTTAGCTCACGGAGGTGATGATGATGAGGATGAGGATGATAATGGGATTAACCAGTTGTTCCTACATGTAGCTGTCTCAAAGCAAAAGGCAAGCTGATTCTCTGCATTTTCTTTGCGGACTTTACCCTGATGCATTAGGTATTCACTCTGTTTCCATGAGGCCAAAGCTCGAGGCTTTGGAGTTGTCTGATGATCCTACTCAATACACAGGCCCTTCTTTTGAGTAAGTGTGATCCTCTACAAACTTTTCTTACAACCTTTATTACAGTCTTTTTTAGCTTTCAAGATTTGCCATCTTATGTTTGTATCATGAAGCCTGCAAATAAAGGATTAGTCGTTGGCCTGCTCTTTATTCATTTCTCAATTCTAAAAAAAAAAGATGTGCGCTGTTGGTGTACATATGCATTAAACTGTATGTTATGTTAAGAAATATTCATTCCAGTCGACTCTGTGAGCTCTCTTTTGAAACGCATAGCTATGACCTGACCTTATCATACTCACTCTACTCTCTTAAGACTTTTGAAGAATAAGTAGAATACATTCATGGTCCAGTATAAAGTATCTATTATAGACTATTAACATCTATACCAGTCTATTGATAAGGGCAATTTAGCTGCACAAGGTATCGAAAGAGCCCTGGCTCTCGTATAAAGGTTCTTCTGTTCGTGATAAGATTCAGAGAATAAACAAAAAACAAAGTATGTAGAACACACGCAAACTCAAATCACTGATTTTCAAAACTCTCCTACGTGTTCAGAGGGTTTTAATTTACAAAAGCGAAAAGGCATTTCTTCTTTCTTCACCTTCTTAACGATGAGGCTAAGAAGCAAACGTCGTTTTGTGTAAGAACAATCGCTGTGTACCGTTTTCTCTAACATCGAGCAAATGTCTAGATGATGCTGTGCGCCAAACCGTTATCAACTCTATGTTCATTCCTTTGTTGTTGAGTATTATCGTTTTCACCAGAAGACAGCGAGCTCAAGACCCCCTGGCTCGTTAAATCAGAGTTCTTCTCTCCAACTTCACTCTTGCAGAGAGGGCAACTCGCATTGATCTTCAGCCACTTGTCAACGCACTCTTTGTGGAAGAAATGCGAACAAGGAAGCTCTCTTAACTCTTCGTTATTCGCATACTTCGCTAAACAAATGCAACAGACCTGCAAAAAAAAACAATTGTAACTATTCAAGAATACTTGAACTGTACGTATGCAGAGTCAAAATTGTAAGCAAAAACTCACAGCGTCTTCTCCTGAAATGGCACGCTCGTTATCTGTTCCAGCCGCCACAACTCCACCTTCGATACTACTCGAACCACTACTCCTGCTTTTCTTCAGCTTAAACTTATGGGTAGGCAATGCGTTTATCGACTCAGGTGTAGCACCTCGGGGTTGAGTTAAATCTTCTCTGTATCCGAGAATCGAGATAATGCACGGCAAACAACAACATATAGTTGTGCAGAGGATGAAAGGCATGGCGTAGCCAATACAGCTAAAGGTGAGAAACACTAAACATAACCTATATAACATTCAAAGAACCAAAAAAAAAAGTTAAAGAGTCTTTGACAAATGTACCCAAAAGGTTTGAAACCCAAAAGAGTATTACCTGTACAAGTTAGGAGCCTCGGATGCAGATGAATGCCCTCCGAATATCCAGACGTTACCTACCACAAACCATATCGCAAAGAAGCAATCCAGAGCCATTTTGAAGTACTCCATAAGAACTTTTAGTCTACAACCCAAAAAACAAAGACTCAAATGAATGCAAACAAAGTACATAAGGCGGATAAAGACATGTATGTATACCTGGCAGCGCTTATGAAGCCAGGGTATCTACTACTACCACGAGAAGAAGACGTGTTGTTGTTGTTGTTGTTGGTCTGTCGAGCATCTCCTCCTTCTGATGACCTGGATATCGAAAAGGCGAATGGTCCTGCTGCAACGTTAAGATTAGGACGATGCTGTGTAGAAGAATCCTGCTCCGAGGGGTGACTGGAATGGTAATATCTCCAGTACAGGAGAGGGAGCGTTGCAACGCATCCACAGGCGTAACCAACAATCCAAGCAAACAAGGGTGCACGTGGATGCTCGTGTTTGGACAAAGACAAAACGACTATAGCTGCAATGATCTGGCCGAGAGTGAGGAGTAGCTCAATGGAAATCCATAGGCCAGAGTTCAAAGGACTGCGTCTGCGACGTGGGGTTCTAGGATTTGACCGCACAGAAGAAGAGGAAGAAGCTGTAACTGGGTGAGAAACAGAAGCAGTAGAAGAAGAAGGTCTCTCCTCCTCATGGTGTAAAGGTTCATGAGAAGAGGAGCTTGGAATGTCAATGATGTGGTCATTTGATGAATGTTCCATGAATGGTAGATTAAGGGTATGAGCTTTAGTTGTCAGAAGAGAAACACCCATCTAAGGTTTTGTAATACCATGGAAACTCAAAATTTGACTTCCTGCAAAACCCATTAAACAAAACTTTCTCAGTTCATGAAATTGAGAGAGACAAGTAAGCATAAACCCTAAAAACATCAATTCATTAACAAACCCTAATTAGCAGATGGAATTTGAGAAATCAGGGAACAAACCTAATTCTTCAAATGGGTGAGGTTTCCTTCTTCAATTGGAGAGACCCGAGAAGAGAGAGCCCAGAAAGAGTCTGACTTTTTTGAGCTATTGAAAATCGTAATCGTACTACTTCTTCTTCTTCAATTCTCTTGCGATTAGATTTTGTTTTTTTTTTCTTTCTTTTTTTTTGTGTGCTCACCGATCAACTAAGGAGATACTAGATACGGATGTTTGTTTTCACTTTTCTATACATAAATTATTGTTTTAGAACATAAGTGGTATATATTTTTAATGTTAATCATATACTTAAATATTTATATAACTATTTCAAATACAATAATTTTATAATTTACATGTTATAATTAATTAATTGTTTAAACTTTATGTATTTTCTACTTCTTATTATATATTTATCTTATTGTATTTGCATTTAGTTATTAAGCAAATTAATATATTCATGAGAAAATATATTTAAAAAATATTTTGTATTTAATTTATGTTAAATTCTGACCCGTATTTCAAAACTGGATTTTTTTTTACCAATATTTTTATGCTTATTCATTTTAGATAATTTATTATTGTATATATAAAAGTGTAAGATATGTTAATTTTTAGACATGTATTATATAGTTTGTTAATTTTAAGTCGTTCTATCATCATATTATATTTTAAATAAATAGTTTATATTTATGAAAATAAAATTTATAAATTTATCAATTGAATATAATTTTATCATATTTATTTTAGTATAATAATTATATTTTAACATGATCATGACTATAAAAGTAGATAAAATATGATTTAATTTATTTATTTTCATTTCTAAACGATAACTTAAAATACATTAAGTTATTGTTTAAATATTACACAGATTTATTAGAATTTTTAAAATATAATATATAAATATATATTATATTTAAAATAAAAATATATTATGATTAAAGTAGTTACAAAGATTTTATATTATTAACTTTAAAGAAATACATGTTAATTTTTATACATGTATCATATAGTTTGATAATGTTAACTCATCTTACCAACATATTAGATTTTATTTTTGAACATAAATATTTTATAATTACAAAAATAAAATATATAAATATATAAATTTAATACAATTTTATTATATTTAGCTCAATATAATAATTTTAATTTAATATGATTGATTATGATTATATAATAACTAAAATATTATAGATTTTTTTATTTTTCATTTTATATAACTGAATATATTAATGTATAATAATATTTTAAACTAATTTCAAAATTAGTGAAAATATTTAAATATAATTTCGAAAATGAAGATCTTGTAAAAATCTTTTAAACAGATTTGTTAGAATTTTAAAATAAATATATTTATATTTAAAATGAAAAGATATCAAAAGATACTATGATTAAAATATTTTAAAAATTATATTTATTATTAGTCTGAATTAAAATATAGTATGAATTTCTATGAATAGGTCCATTAGGTCCATTTTTTAAAAAATCACACATGAATCAAGGTTGTGACTTCTGTTTTAATATATAAGATAATAATTTTTTTTTTTTATATTCGGAGCCAAACAGCAATCACACAAACAGAAGAGTATGTAAACTACAGGCGTAAGATGATGGATTCAGGTTTCAGATAGTGATGGGGTTCTTTGGCTCCTTGCTTTTTAGTATTTTATTTCAGAACTAATAAGAAAATGTGTAATAAAAATGAGAAGAGATTGTTTGTGTTCTGACTGACTTTACAACCTCCCCTGTTTTTCGGTGCGGCGCGTAATAGCTAGACTGAAGGATGCCTTTTCTTGTTGATCACTTTTTTTTTTCTTTCTTGGATATGGGCTCTTCTTGATGTATCCAGCTATTGTTTCTCTTGCTAATATTTGGTGTGAGAGAGTTAGAGACTTAGGGGGCGACTGGTTTTCCCGCTACCACCCGCAAACGCAGCTTTTGCGGTTGGTAGCGGTTGTCGGCGGTTTGCAACAATCACTCAAATCGCTGTAAACCGCTTCAAACCGCTCCGAATCTCATAAATTCAAAAGCTGGCTCCAGCTAGCGTTTGCGGTTGCGGGCGGTTGCGGGAGGGTAAATTTTTTTTTCTTTTTTTAAAACAATATATATACAAAAGTAAAAATATTTAATAAAAAATTAAAATTGAAATTATGAAAATATTAAAATATATCTATTATATTTTAATTAATATTATAAAATTTTATAATAAAAAAATTTCAATAAATTTTCAAAAATTAAAATTATAACTTTCTAAATATAAATTTTATATTTATTATAATTTTATGATTTTTGATATTTTTATAATTATATTAAATGTAAATATTGTTAATTTATTATTTGACTGTTACCGCATTTGGTAGTTAATCAGTCATAAATCACCCGCAAACGCACCAATTTTTAACCGCAGTACCAGTCGTACAAATCTTTTAAAACCGCTAGAAACCGCAACCGCCCGCATCCACAAACTTCCGCAACCGCAACCGCAACCGCTGCGTTTGAACCAGTCAGGCCCTTAGAGTGTTTTTGTTATGTTGTGACAACATTCTCTTTTTGATAAGAAATTTAAGGTGCGAGTCTCTATTCTTCTTATTCTAGCATGACGTCAATCTTCTTGTTTCCACACAAAAAAAAACGATTTTTGTAATCCAAAGACAAGGATGATCCAGTAACATGGCATTTGCCACCTGCAAAAGTATTTCACGAGAAAAAAAAAACTATTTAAAAAAAGATTTGAAATTTTCCTTTCCCATGATGTAAACGCAAACTTAGAGATGATTAATGTCTGAAACAATCTAGGCCTTAAAGTAGGTACATTCCCTGAGTGTTTTTGTTCCTACTGTTGTCTGACATGCAAGTCTCCAAGATTCACTTTTTTTTTCTCCTACTATTGTCTGACATGCAAGTCTCCAAGATTCAGGCTTCTTCACAATACTTAAACAGTTCCCAGGTTCTAATTTTAATCTGAAGTTGTATTAACCAACCTTTTGAAGATACATGGTTTCTGTATTTGTTCTCACGCCATCAAGTACGTCGTGCACATAAGAACACCAAATGTGCTCGAGTAAACACAAACTCGAAGGATCAAACCATACAAGCACAAGTAGAAAAGAGATAACTTGACATCTACGCATCAGATCTCTTGCATCCCCAAACATACTATGTAGTCAATAACATAATCTATAGAGATATCATAGTACGAAGTCACTTGCCTCCACAAATCACAATGCAAGTTCCACAGCGTTATGACTTCACAAACACTTTTTCTTGCAAAAGAAATCATATGAAAGAGGCCATCCTTATTAGTTATCAGTATTTTAATGATTCTTATAAATAAATCAGTCATAACCCAAAATCGGAATCCTAACCCTAGGGTTGGCACAAGCCGAATACTCACTATTTTACGTGTACTTGCTATTTGACTTACTTTGTACGAATAATAAAAATTTTGACTTGTACTTGACTTGCTAAAAACGAGTACTTATTATTTCGAGTATTTGATCTAAAATGAATTACTTATAAGTTACTTGTCTCGCTCTATTACTTGCTATTTACGAATACTTGTGAACTATTTACAAGTACTTAGTACTTATGAACTATTTACGAGTTTTCTTGAATATTTCAAACTACTTACTAAATAATAAATATTCTATTAGAAATAGACATAAAAATTTGTTTTGTTTATTCTATTAAAAATAACATGTGAATTACTTTAAACGAAATATTTATCCATATTTTAAAGAAGATAAATAAAAAATATATGTAAGCAAATAATGGATCAAGTAACGAGTCAAATAATAAAAATAATAATGATACTTGATATTTGACTTGGTCTTGCAAGTAATAAAAATTGTCGACTTGTTACTTACCTTGACAATACTGAGTATTTAAATTTTCAAAGCGGATATGAGTCAAGTAACGAGTTTAAGGCGAGTAACGAGTAATGATGTACAACCCTCTTGAAACACGTGTTCCTGTACAAGCGACAATTATACTTCTATATCGACCCCAATCAAACTTAATTATTTAAAAAATCAGCGAATATAGTTTGATGCTTTCTATAAACATCTTAAAGGTGTATGGAACGGAACCAGAGGGATATTTTTGAAAAAACACTGACATTTATCTTATTCTAATAGTCTCAAAATTAAACGAGCTTTTTTTAAAGTTTAACAAGAAAATAAACTGACTTTTTATTATTCCTTCTGTTTCATTTTTATGTTTTGGATTAGTACACAAAAATTTAGAAATTTACATTTTTCTAAAAATTTACTTTTAAAGATATTCCCTATGTTCCCGAAAGTAAGATTTTCTAAAATGTTAACGCTTATTAAGAATTCAATAAATATTTATAATTTATTTTTTCTTTTACTTTATTATACACTTTTCAATAATTTTTCACCAATGAAATTTAATCAATAATATTTTCATTTAATATTTTTTAAAAGTATAAAAAAGTAAATTAAACATATAGAAAATCTATCTTTGTGAAACAAGTAAAAAATCTAAAACATCTTACTTTCGGAAACAGAGAAAGTATAATTTTAAAAGTCATTCAACCAAGTATAAAAAAATATAAAATATTATAGGTTAAACATTTTTCAATAAATTTGAAATTTACCTTAAAACCTCAAAACAACTTATATTTTGAAACAACATAAATCTTTTAAAGCATTGTATAATTTGAAACGGAAAGAGTATTCAGGGCCGGCTTACAAGGGGGGACAAGCGGTGCGACCGTTCCGGGTCCAAGCCCGTGTCCCCCCGTATAATAATAAATAAAAGGTTCATTTTTTTATAAATCTATATTTTTATGTATAAAAAAATTATAAATATAATAAATAAAATTGAAAAGGGTCCGAAATCATTTGATATTTATATAATTTTATTTTCATTACAAAATATATAAAATATTATTCATTAAATTTTAAAAATATTTTAAATATTATCTACATATAAATTTAAAGAGTAAAAAGAAAATTTACCCTAGGTCCCTAATAGTGTTGAACCGGCCCTCGGAGTATTGGAATACGTTGTACTATAAACATGTTGTACTATAAACATCTTAATTTGAAGGTAAGAGCGTTTATTGATCACCAAATATAATCTTTAAACCTTTTTTCGTTTCAGTTAAAAATTTGCAAAAAGTAGAAAAATATCAAATGAGCATTATGAAGTGGGAAAATAGTCATGATGAGTAGTTGTAACATCGAGATATCATCAGAAATAGGTAATGTCTCTTTTGGAATTCTCTTTCATACTCAGATTAGGCTACGAAATTAAGAGTACTAGAACACTTCACCGAAAGTTCAACAACTCCAATCTCTAAACCAAATATTCCACATTTTGATAAATATCATTTACAAAGTAAAAGGGATTAACTAGACTGGAACTTTAGTGGTAAGTACATTTTTACCAATAAAAAAGTTAGCAAATATGGTTAAATACATTATCACCAATATGATTAAGATAAGAAAATTTAGGTTTTATGAACTGATATTAAATTCGTTTAATATGTTTTGAACGGAAATTATTTCAGTATTGATAAGAATACATACGTCTACGCGATTTTCATTTCATAGTTTTAGTATATTCATATAATTTATTATCTAGGAAACTATATTATTGTTTTCTTAACAAAATTACTTAATTCATTAATCCAATATTTTTTTGGAAAAATATGGATTTGATAGCACATGGAGAAATAGAGTTAACCACCACATCTGAGCAAGTACTTTTACCAATGTACCAGATGAAAACTTTTACGTAAAGGGGTAAATGACAACCTTACCAACTGTCCCACAAACTATTTTTTGTAGGTGCGGATAGGTTAGAACTTTGAAGTGTGGTGGTTAGATTATACACACACCATATTTTCTCTAAATCATTAAAGTGTACATCTTATAACAGTTTTAACTGATAACATCATGAATCTATGACTCTACCTTAATACAAAAAGCAGTCTACGATGTCATGATTTTACAATCTTACTTATGTTCTTTTTAGGTGAAATTTTTTAATTATATTTTGTTTGAAAAGATATGATTCATTATTACATGTACTGTAAGAGAAACCCAATAAAGTAGAACCAAAAGAGACACTGTGATCTCTCTCTCTCTCTCTCTCTCTCTCTCTCTCTCTCTCTCTCTCTCTCTCTCTCTCTCTTCTTTCTGGTTGTGTGTGTCCATGAAATAATACAGAGAGCAAACTGTAATGGAGGAAGTGGTGGCGAAGTGGACACACTGACACATTGGTTTGAATTTGATGATGGTGAACCACAACAATGACGATCGTACTACTGATGTTGATTCTCACCTCCGCCAAAAAGAACAAGACAAGCTCTTGTTCCATGACTTCCTAGGATCCAAGACCGAAACTTTAGCTTCCACTTCCATGGCTGACCACAGTCTACCTCTGGATAAGGCAGTTAAACTGGCCATGACTTCAGCTTCCTCCGTCGGTGGACGCGGTGGTCTTTCCTCAACCTCCGATCTTGGTACTTCTCTCCCTTTCTCTCTTGATGCTTTTTTTTTGTCTTTTGATGAAGTGTCCTTCCACTGATGTGGTTTAAGCTGGTTCCTCTGTACATTTAGGGTTTCTATTTATAGAAAGTTCGTCTTTTTACATAGATTCAAGTTAGAGTTCGATTCTTTCATCGAGCTTTGATTCACTATGATTTTGAAGTGTAGAAGAAGATCATGTGAATTAGTTTCTATAGTTGGAAACTTTTCATCCATTAGATCTCGTAAGTAGAAAAAATAGAACATCTATGGACTCAACTGAAACAAGACATGAGTGTACATTGTTTTGTTTATTTTTAAAAACATGAACATGTTTTTCTTTCTTTTGTGTTAGCATGTGGGTTGATTGAGCTCTGGTACATAAAACACACAGACACACTCTTTATGTCCCTCTCTGTCCAACCATAATGTCTGATGGATTAGTTGGGACATTTGGAAGTGAATTTGACATATGAGTTTGTGATGCTTTTTTATATGACTTGTTCTTCTTTATTACCTCTCCTAGCTACTACTACTACTACTGCATTGTGATGTTGCTTATCTAGATTTTATCTTTCTACTAGTTGAAAGACAAGGCAGTGGTGGGGGGAATCATCTTGATGGGAGACAACTGTTTGGACCAAGAAGTGAGGTTTCAGGCTCAATCATGAGCAATCGATTTTCAGGAAACAAGAGAAGTAACTCTGATTCACAATTCACCTCTCAAGACCACCCAGAGACTCTGCACTGGTCCAAGGTAAGATAAAACCATAACCTACATAATAACTTCACCGTGTGCACAGCTTCATGATCTGTCATTGTCATCAAAAACCAGATGCTAAGAAACGGACCTGGAAGCCTCTCCATGAATATGAACCATATGGCAAACCAGTCTCCACGCGGAGGAGGACAAATCAGTCATTTGCTTCATCAGCTGTCTTCCAGCAGGTTCAAGGATGAAAACGTGGGACCATCAGTTATCTCCCAGACAGCTGCAGATGAAAGTTCACGGACAGGGATGAAAGGTCCAGGTATCATGAGTCATTTTACAATGCCAAACCCGAGCAAAGTCGAATGTTTTGCCCATTCAAGGTGAGTTAAGCTTCTAGTGATGCTTTGTGCTAAGGTCAATTTCAACACACTGTGTGTTGTATTTTGCAGTACTGGGAATAGGAAAGAGTTGACATCGAGTACTAAGCAAATGACTATCTTCTATGGTGGTCAAGCTCATGTCTTTGATGATGTTCACCCAAACAAGGTAACTCTCTCTGTCACTTAACACTTCGATATTCAAATTATTTGAGAAGTTATCATATGAACGTTATGTTATTTGTAGGCGGATGTGATAATGACTTTGGCAGGATCAAGCGGGGGCTCATGGTCTACGGATGTGTCTCATAAACCGAAGACAAAGAACAACACAAGCGATGGTCCATATAAACTAAGCCAAATGTATGAAGGAGGCAGCTCTAGAGAAACACCGTTTTTGTCTTCAGAGTTTCGTGCAAGACCAGGTCATCAAGCAACCTCTGGTGCCTGTCAGAGGATCTTTACACAACCAGGTGACCTCTTATCAAATAAAAGTGAGATTTTGGCTACCATCTTACAAATACACTGTGGAGTAGAGTTAAAAACAAGTCTTATTTTGCAAAAAAAAAAAAGTCTTATTTTGCATTATGACTTACAAAATGAGGATACAGAACTTTGAATCTTTTTGCTCATGTGCATTTATTATTTGCAGGTAGAGAACAACAAGGAAGTATGATCTCAAGGGGACGAGAAATAAGAGATCCGGTTCACGTATCAGATCCTGAAAAAAAAGCCACATGATTAAGCTGAATATGAGAGATGCTTAGTGTGGCCTCTCTTCTAAGATGTTATTTGTTTGAGTTGATAGCCATTTGCAATTTTCTGTGCCTTTCGAGGTTTGCATCCAAACTTCTCTTCCTCAAAGAGTACGTATAATACTAGTTTCCTATAGCTAGTATGTAACCAATTGGTCAACCACACCTGCTGTTTCTATTCCTAAAGATTATCATCTCGTCCAGTGTATAAGGCTGACCATAAAGGATACAGCGTATAACAAGAGATTGATGTCTAAGTCTACTCACCGTTTTTTTTTTTTTTTGTCAAGTCTACTTACCGTATTTAATTCCTTCTTTCCAGTGATATTTGACTTACCCTGTCCCTGTCATTCTTAGTACATTTCTCAGGACTAGAAACGCTAATCAGTGTCACCGATTTACTCTTTTTGCGCTAACTTGGGAGACTCTTAGTACAGTATAGCATTTTCTTTTCTCTGCAGCTGCAGCAGTATACTTTTCTTTTAAACTATCACTGATCACTGCTCTTCTTTATGCCCGAGTGTACCGTTCGCTAGATTTTAGTTTTCAACCGTTTTGGAAAAAAGATAATGAGTTTTCCAAACGTTTCAATATAATTAGTGAAACCAGACCAAACCGAAGTGAAGAGTGTCCAAGTGATAAAGATGAGCCACAATAAAAACTAAGATTACAACAACAGTTATCACAGTTCCACAAGATCCCAATTACGTCAGATCATACAACATTGTTTTAACCATCTGAAAAACTATCTTGAGATCGAAGATGATTAGCCGAGAAAGAAGTACAAAGAGAAACACTAGTTAAAAGAACCCCCACCCCCTCCCTGAGAAGACTACTACCTAAAAGACAAACGAACTTGTCCTTATCTCACACTTAACTTCACTTCCACAGCTTCACTAGCTTGTCGTGACTAGCTGATGCAACCAATCCAGTTGCAGTTGAAACAGCCAATGACGCAATTAGCCCTTCGTGAGCCGGTAATGTCATCGTCTTGTTCTCTGACATGTTCCATAGTTCTAAAGACTGCACACACAAGTTTCACAAAGCTTAGGGAATCAGCACCAGATTGTAAATCTCAGACACGTTTTGAACACACATGCGTGAAGATATAAACTTTACCTGGTAACACCCAATTACGAGTAGGGAAGGGTACGTCGGATGGAAAACACAAGACTGGAACTTGTTGCCATTGCAGCTCAGCTCATGAACACATTCTCCTTCACTGCCTGTCCCCAGCGTCCAAACTTTTACCATATCTTCACTAACCGATGCCAAGAAGTCACCAGAAGGATCCCAGCAAACCGAGTTTATCTGATTAGCATGGCCCTGTACAGAGCCATTAGTAAACAGTGTCTTGTGTTAGCTTCTCTCTTAGTAGTCAGTGGATATATCATATAAAACAAGCACATATCGAATAAGGGAAGTTTTAACACTAAACCTGCAAAGAGTGTCGACAAGCTTGTGTTTCAACATCTAGTACTGATACAACATTTGCTGACGAAGCAGCTAGATACTTCCCAACACGTGGTTGGAACCTCAACTGAGTGCTACCACCCTGTGAACAAAACAAAACAAAACAAAAATGAAGTTAAATGTATTCATTTTCTTAAAAGCAACTTGTCAAAAAGATGTACCTTGTACACTCTTGTGCAACTTCCATTATTGATGCTCCAGTACCTTATTTCGCCATCAGTGTCACAGGAACATATGAGATCATCCTTATTGGGATGGAAGTCAAGTGACGTAACCATAGAAGAATGTCCCATGAAAGTACGCAGGGAGTAACCTTTCTGCAAAGTATGTTCACAAACTCTTAAGAACTCACATAATCTGAATAAATAGAGATAAAAAAAAAAGGATAGTGGAATCATCAGCACTCAATTTACATTATCAGCATCCCAAACCCTAACAGTTTTATCGAACGAAGAAGTTGCAAGGCGAGGCAGGCTGGGACTAAAACGGACATCTGTTATCATAGCCGTGTGCTCCTCAAGGGTGGTCTTCGGCTTCATAGTGTCTGTATGCCATAATACAGCCTGCAAAATAGACCAACAAGCCAAGAAGGCTCTTAAGTTTCAGAACACCACAAGACCTAATGATGATTTCTTGCTTTACCTTTTTGTCGTGCCCGGCACTAGCAAGCATTTTCCCATCCGATGAGAAGTGGCAACATGTAACTTTGCTTGTGCTCGCACGTACTGAATTCACTTCAGTAAACGTGAAACCTGGTGCAGAGAGGCATCAGTGTAGTGATTAAGAAACATTGTTGTATTACAATGTTGAGTAGGCATCAGTGTAGTGATTAAGAAACATTGTTGTATTACAATGTTGAGTGGGACAAGAAACACACACCTTTACTAACATCCATACACCGTCCAACGGCGTCTCTTTGATCACCATCCTCATTGGATAGAAAAGACTCAACGTTGTCATCAAGTGAACCATCTTCCACAAATCTATCCATATCAGCCTGCAAAATAACCAATAATTTATGCTACTATTTCATATTTGATTACATTCCCATTAACAGTTTTAAAGAAGCACACCAATTGATTTGATGGAGATGTGAGAGTGGCGGTTCCATCAGTGCCAAACATAGTTATTGCTTTGGAGGAACCACTACGAGGCAGATTAGGCATAGAGATCGCATCTCCAGGAGTATGAGTTGAAGGTGTGGAAGGTGCTGAGCCTGGAGATGGTCCCGTAGTGTTGGCAGTTCCTGTACTATTAGCTGGACCAGAAGACGAAACCGGTTGCTTTCTTTTCCTCCCAGTCTGATTCTTCAATACCTTCAGTTAAATGCATAAACATTTTAAGAATCAACCTCAGACTCACTATTTGAAACAGGATCTTAAGAACAGACCTGTTCATTTCCTCTAAAGGAATTTGACATGCTACCATCCATGGTAATACTACCACCCCCACCCAATTTATCTTGTTGATGAATGTTGTGATTTGAACTCTGTGATTGCTGATTTGAAAGAGCGTGCTGATTAAGTGACTGTGGTTGCGGTAGATTTCCACCACCCTGCTGTTGATGCTGCTGTTGTAACAGAGCCATCTTTAACTACAAAGCATACATAGTTATTAACGCAATCGTCCAGCCTTTAAAATTGAGCAGAGATTTATCAAACAAAACTGTAAGATCTTATTCAAACCTTTAGTAGCATGTCTGTGTCTCCACGAGGCAGAAGAGTGCCACCAGGTTGTAAAGACGATCCAACATTAGGCAACACATCCCCGACAGAACCCCCAAGGCCATCCTTTCCGAGGCTCATGCTCCGGTTGTTCAATAGCATTTTCAGTCTTCTGTTCTCTTCATTGACGGTTTGTGAATTTAGATTCTGTTGAGCCATCATGAGCTGTTGCTGATGTTGCGGAGTCAACATGTTGAGCTGGTGAAAAGACTGTGGAGACTGCATAAATGGTTTTTGCTGCTGGAGAAGACCAGAACGAAGCTGATCAAATCCCTAAACCAGGAAGGAAAGTAGCAGTCAAAAAGAAAACTCCTTTGAAGCAAAAGAGAGAGAGAGAGAGACAGGCGAGTCATATAATGCATGCATAGAGTGCTTACAGTGAGCGGCCACCCTTTAAGTGTAAGGTTGCTGCCTTGATTTGAACCTGAGACAGGAAACAAGCACTAATCATAATCAAGCTTGACCTACTGAAACGATCTAAAATTAGATAACCTACCAGGAATTCCAATCAATGACCCTTCTGGAACAGGAGTTCTGGGAGTGAGCACAGGATTGATCTCACTTTTTATATCCTAAACACACATAATCACATCAAGTTTAAGCTCACAGTAAAGTTCTGCAAGGAACTAGACACAACATAGATTCAGTATTACATACCATAGCAGACCCAGAAAGTTGCTGATTTCGAGCTTGAACCTGTGGAGAGATACCGCCACTTGCACCATGTAACACTTGCCTGCGATTCATCAGCAAATGAAATTAGCACAAGTAAGAGATATTGAATGATTTTTGTTGCTTAAGTATAAGAACAATGAAGGCATATATGTATGAGAACAGCACCCTGCAGGCTGTCCAGAAGCTCCAGCAGACTTCAACATTGATGCATGATTTGGATCCAACAGTTGCCCAACATTGTCCCCAAATCGCTGTAGACATCGGAAAATAACATTTGAGGAAACTAAGGTGCTGTGACAAAAGAAGGGATGGGGCCTTGTTAAACTAACCTTCATAGCAGTCTCATCTAAGGAATCCCTCTGAGTAGGAATTTTAACCCTCTCCTCGTATGCCTTATTATTATTTGCCAAGGCACTCCCAGACACAGAGTTTTGCCTCATAACCGGGTCGCTGTTGCTACCAACAAGTCCGTTTGCTGATCCATTTGCCAGGTGGGGCGCAGCTCTCCTCTGTGGTAGCTGCTGAGGTGCTGACTGCTGTTGGTGTTGAGGCGCTGGCTGTGGCTGTTGCTGTTGTTGAGAAGGTGGTTGGTTTTGATGTTGCTGCTGTTGTTGCTGGTTATGTTGTTGCTGCTGCTGTTGTTGTGCACGTTGCAATAAGAGTTGTTGCATTTGTATTTGCTGCTGTTGTTGTTGCTGCTGCTGCTGTGAGATCTGTGGGTGTTGAGATTGCTGCAATTGCTGTTCTCGCGCTTTAATCATCTGTGTCTGTAAGATATCAGCACACAAAAGAACTTCTAAATCATATAAACTTAACCAAAACAAAACAAAATAATCATATACTAATTGGAGAAAACATGTTACATATAAAACTTCTAAATCTTCTCTACAAACACAAAGGAAAAGAGAGAACACAAATCAACTGTAAGTAATCAAGCTACTAACTAACTCCATATATCACTAACTAAAAAGAACATTGTGCAGCTTTGCACAGATGTAAAAACACTAGGTGGTGTGGGTAAACAAAGAAGGATACCTCAATGTAAGATGCTGCAACCTCAGAATGCTTCTCATTGGTCCTAGCAATAAATATATCCCAGAAGACAGACCACCACTCAAACAGAAATCCGCCAGGTGCATCAATAGCTAACACATTGCAAGAAGAATGGGAAGTTCAATAGGACACGAAGAAGCAGAACTGCTATTAGAATCGCTGTAAGAAAACTCAAGAAGATTGTGATTTCTTACCGACTGGATCCGATGACACTTTCCCTTCAGCTTGAAAAGCCTGAGCTGTAGCTTTTAAATCTCGTTTCACAAGATAATCGTAGATATACACATCCAACCTGTTACATCCAAAACCAATACTTAGAGCACCAATGTACACAACATTGATAACAATAATAATACATAACACATCAAGATATGCATAAGAAATGTCTAGCTAGGCAACTCTCCAAAGAGAAGCATAACATCAAGCAGAAACTTTCCTGATGGAGCTTCTAAAGTACACACTTGTATGCCAAAAAAGGAGAATAAATTTGGGACAGTAACACATAAAAAAAAACCTGATGACACAAGAGCCAAGCCCGTTGAAAGTGACTGACAACACAAAAGAACTAAACTTTAGCCAAAACATGCAAAACTCACCAAACAAAATCTAGCAAGAACACTTTCAGCAAAAACAGAAACTAGAAAATCCTCAAGGTAACATAACCAAGAATGTCAAAGGAGAAAGCTTTTTGACAAATGCAACAAGTTGAAAGGTAACAACAATAAGCTAAACCCTTAAAGAAAGAACCCAGATCAAGCACACGCAAATAAATTCAAGAACGCACAAAATCAAAAACCCAACTCAAAATTGGCAAGAAGCAGAGTGTATCAGTGAGGGGAAATCAAAAGACTCACATTTTATCAGCTTCCCAGTTGGTCTGAGACATTTCTCTCTCTCTCTGTTGTTCTTCGACAAAACTAAACCCCACAAGACAGTTGTTTAGAATGTCAGATTCCTATGTTAATAAACTAATAGTGATGATAGCTTCACGACCCTCTGAGATACTTATTGCAACAGCAGAAACTAGAAATCAATGCTTTTGTACCCCTTTTCACCTCCCCACCTAATCTTTCTTCAGTGATTAGCACTTGAAACAAGCCAAAGCAAACTCAAACACACATAACTAAAAGGACGAAGGAGACAGAGAGAGAGAGAGAGATGATACAAGTTCTGGAGAGAGAAAGTTCAAAGAAAGGCAAAAGCATCTAGAAGTAGCTCAGCTTTGATTATAGCAACTAGCTAAATGGAGTATAATTAATTTTTATTTTCACTGCTATAATTAATGGATTAAAGAAAAAAGCAAAGAAACAAATAAAAGGAGAGAACTTTATTTATTTATTTTTTGTGCACGAGAGTACTTTATTTAACTTGAGAGAGAGAAAGACAAATCAGATAATTTAATTATTTATATTTTATTTATATGTTCGTTATATTTGTTTGCCTCTTGAAAAAAATAAAAACCGGAAAAATGCTTTTAAATATATTTAATTGAAGAAAAGTAGTTTCCATGTCAGTTTGTTTTGAGTGGACGGACGGAGTTGCAGAAGATATATACGAAGAACGTAACTTTATTAGTCTGAATTACTAAAAGACCCTCGTCAAGTTGTAGATTTTACATGACGTAACACGCCTTTGTCAAAGTACTTTTACTTCTAATGACAAAAATAACCTTTTCTAGTTAATGACGCTAAATATCTTTTTCATTTTTTACGTTTTTTTTTTACTTTTTCAGTTTGTCTTATTCTCTGTGTAAGTGTAAGCTTGTGGAACTAGAAGACTAGCCGAAAAATTGACCAGAACATAGTTTGTGTTCTGCCATTCGGCTGTAAAATGAAAACAGTTTTACACTGAATCAAGCCTAAACTTTCTAATTTGATATATATATATATATATGTAAGTTAAACAAATATTCATGATATTATTTTTTCATAATCTATGGTTTTGTGGCAATCATTGATAAATTGAATTTCTTTTGACTGAATTTGATGGTAAATTGATTTTGATTTGTAGTTTGGTTGATTTATAATTTCAATATAATGTTTTTTTAATTAAATTCATATGTGATAACATGTAGGAGACTAAGCATGATATTTCATCATTCATATTTTATATATGTAGAGATTATTTATATTTGAACAGTTTCCAAATAAAACATAACTTAGTGGTAACATGTAAGGATAATTTATATATTGGAACAAGCTTTTACAATAAATTTGTATTTGTCATATTGTATTACTAATAAAAGACTTAAAACAAGCTTCTCAACTGTTGGACTAATGTGAGTATGGTTTTACTAATCGAAGATTAAAAAAATTAAAAAAATAACTAGTCTACAAAATAGAAAATACAAATAGAGGTGCGAGTCCTTCTTGGAATACTAACCATCTGCTTCGCTGAAGAAAACTTTACTGGAAATCCGACCCTAAAAAGTTAGAAACAAACGGTGGTAACTGGTATTGATAACATAATCAATTCATCATTCAAAACTCATATTACTACGGCGACTTTGACTATGACAAAGATTCACTTATGGTGTTATAGGTAAGACCAAATAAATATATTTAATCAGTTTAGTGTACTTAAACCTATTTAGGTGTTCGACAAAAAAAAAATTAGGGCAATTTGCTGTATAATCGTAGCAGAGCAAAAATGAAGAATATAGTCATACTTTGGATTTTGCTACATAAATAGACATTAAAGTCCTTTACGACGAGTGGACATGTGTATATCATACATTATGATCATATACTATTATATTTATAATTTCGATAGATCTCGATATAGAATAGCTCATTTTAACCATATATATTATAATAATTTGATGTATTAATATTATTTATTTATAATATTAATACATCAAATTTTTATAGTTAAAATTTTATTCTATGTTCGTAAATAGAATACAATACAATAACACATTTTTTAACATAACATGAAAAAGAGAAATATTGAATCAAAAGAAAGAATAGAAGGATTTAGAGATAGAGTGAGAGATAGAAGAAAGATAGATCGTATAATAACAACTAGATTTTGACCCGTGCAACCGCACGGGTGTTTGTTTTCACTTTTCTATACATAAATTATTGTTTTAGAATATAAGTGGTACATATTTTTAATGTTAATCATATACTTAAATATTTATATAGCTATTTCAAATACAATAATTTTATAATTTACATGTTATAATTAATTAATTGTTTAAACCTTATGTATTTGCCACTTCTTATTATATATTTATCTTATTGTATTTGCATTTAGTTATTAAACAAATTAATATATTCATGATAAAATATATTAAAAAATATTTTGTATTTAATTTATAATAAATTCTGACCCGTATTGCAAAACTGGATTTTTTTTACCAATATTTTATGCTTATTAATTTTAGATAATTTATTATTGTATATATAAAAGTGTAAGATATGTTAATTTTTAGACGTGTATTATATAGTTTGTTAATTTTAAGTCTTTCTATCATCATATTATATTTTAAATAAATAGTTTATATTTATGAAAATAAAATTTATAAATTTATCAATTGAATATAATTTTATCATATTTATTTTAGTATAATAATTATATTTTAACATGATCATGACTATAAAAGTAGATAAAATAGGATATAATTTATTTATTTTCATTTCTAAACGATAACTTAAAATACATTAAGTTACTGGTTAAATATTACACAGATTTATTAGAATTTTTAAAATATAATATATAAATATATATTATATTTAAAATGAAAATATATTATGATTAAAGTAGTTACAAAGATTTTATATTATTAACTTTAAAGAAATACATGTTAATTTTCATACATGTATTATATAGTTTGATAATGTTAACCCATCTTACCAACATATTAGATTTTATTTTTGAACATAAATATTTTATAATTACGAAAATAAAATATATAAATATATAAATTTAATACAATTTTATTGTATTTAGCTCAATATAATAATTTTATTTTAATATGATTGATTATGATTATATAAAAACTAAAATATTATAGATTTTTTTATTTTTCATTTTATATAACTGAATATATTAATGTATAAGAATATTTTAAACTAATTTCGAAATTAGTTAAAATATTTAAATATAATTTCAAAAATGAAGATCTTGTAAAAATCTTTTTAAACAGATTTGTTAGAATTTTAAAATAAATATATTTATATTTAAAATGAAAAGATATCAAAATATACTATGATTAAAATATTTTAAAAATTATATTTATTATTAGTCTGAATTAAAATATAGTATGAATTTCTATGAATAGGTCTATTTTTAAAAAAATCACACATGAATCAAGGTTGTGACTTCTGTTTTAATATATAAGATTCTATTCTAGGTTTTTAAATAGAATTGAACAAAATCTTATTTTTTATTATAACTGTGCGTATTCAATTTATCAATATATGTTCGTTATGCAAAATTCAAAACTTTTTATATAGAAAAAAAAATCTATGTTTTTTGTAAGTATTTAAAAAATCAAATAAATATTTTTTAAACTTATAAAGTCAATTAAAAAGAAAAGATGAAAGTGAAAAATGGCAAAATAGAAATTAATACATAAATATCATAGCCTAATGAAGGTTATTGTTATATTGTTGATTTTTTTGTTTGTTATGTGCATGTAGCCAAATTTCTCAAAAAAAATTCCTATTTATAGGTTTGTTGACTAAATTCAAAAATAGTTTTTTTTGGGGGGGGGGGGGGAACAAATATTAATCCATCTTTGAACGTACTTTGTTTATAGGCCCAACATCAACTCTCAAGTCCAGAAGACAGGCCTTTTTCTTTTCTTTCGTAGTTTGTAAGACCAACTGGCCAAGCCTCTTGCACAAGGCAACTTCGAGCAACATAATAGGTTTGCTCTGTACACAAGGAAAGCAAAACTCAGTGAAGTAAACGAGATATGTTTGTACAATACTTTACCCCAATTTTCTGTTGGAACATAGAAAACTTCACATAACAATAACAACATAATTTCCTTTTTGTTGGCAAGTTGTATGTTTCATTCCTAAATCTCTATAAACCCAAGCAATGAGAAAGAAACTCTGTGGCTATTATAAATTTATAATGGTAGCTTTCCCTCGATATACTAATAATATTTATCAACAAAAATCTGAGTTTGAGTTAAAAAAAACATGGCCATTAATATTTTTATCTGACTTGTGAATCCTATTTCTCACGGAAATAAAGAAAAAATAAAGAAAAAAGATGAAATGTCATAGATAATTGCTTTTAGACCATTTTAAATGTATTTTTGCTAATTTCTCTAAAATAAAGGAACTTTATGATATCATGAATTTTACTAATGCATTCCTCTAAGATAGCATTCTTCAAAATATAGAATAACAATAGAAATTATTATTTCTTCCTCTAATTATAGAGAAAACATAGCAATGTGTATTTTATAACAAGAAGTGAAGATGAGTTGGAGTACTTTTGATTAAAGGTAAAAATAGCAATGTGTTGAAGATGATCATTAACCTCATATGCACCTTTACAACTCTATATTCCCTTATACATTCTCTAGTAATTGATTCTTAAATTGTATGTTATAGTTAAATTTGTGTAGCTAATATCAGTATTGCAATTTGTTTTCTTGCTTAGCGGTCAAAACACAATTTCACAGATTTTCCGCAAAAACATGTGTAATCAAATGCATATGTTCTAATAATCTATAACTAGGACCTAGATAAAACTAAGTAGTTCAACTTTGATATATAGTTGCAACAAAAATGCATATGTAATAGACTTTTAGTACAACTCAATGGTAATTGATCTGATAATTCGAAACTGCAAAACTTTAAACACGAGTTAGAGTATTATTGGCCATTGGAATAGGTATGGTGGATGATACAAATGGGAATACAGCAATCTAAGAGTAAACTTGGACGAAGGATGCAGAATCAGCTTTTACCAAAAAAAAAAAAGGATGCAGAATCAGCAGACGACACGACATGTCTATTCTCATGAAAGCTCTGCTGTTGTCATCATATGTACATATAAATACAAACTCAAAAATTTGACTTGTACATTTTCTCAAGTTTCACATATATGGCTACATATAATACGTGAGTAAAAGAAGTGCATTTGTTTATTTGCATGGCAAATCCCCGTGCATCTTAAAATTTTGCTTTTGCTTTTGTTTTGGTTTATCCCATGCATCTTGTTTGTGTAGCAAGTTGATAAGTACAAGTGCATGCCAAGTTAAGAGTGCAATAGGGAAGGTACGGTTCATCGGATCATGAGTATTTTTATCTCGATTCTAATTCCCCCTCGTGGTCCATGCCTTAGTCGTATATCACTATTGCATCCTTATAAATTATATAGCATCAATCAGACAAGTCATACGTATAAAATAATGCTAAAACATAATCGGGATTTTACCATCCCCACCCTCTTTTTTGTTGTCGTTGCTGTCAATATCCTCTACTTGCTACCGATAAAAATTTGGTCATTAGTCGATGGAGATGTATGAGTGTTTTGAAAGAAATTGAAACGAAAAAAACATAGATCGTCGTGTACCTTCCAATAGAAATTCAGTCATTAGTCGATGGAGATGTGTGAATGTTTTCGAAAAAAAACGAAACAAGAAAATATAGATCCTCGTGTACCAATTAATATATACATGCATATGACAAATATTTTTTTTTTGTAAAAGAATGCATATGACAAATATGCATTAATAAATTTATGACATGCGCGGATGCATGCGCCTTTCGAAGAAAAAATTTATGGCATGCATGCAAATTTAAATGAAATGGATAAACTTACTAATGGCATGAAACCAACTGAAACACGAAAGAATGATCTAACGAACTAAATTCACCTTAACAAAAAAAAAACCCATGTTAGTATCCAACACTAATAACAATTTTAATTGATATGCACATATAAGTATAATTTGATAATTAGTTAGTATGGAAATAATTATATAGTTACAATATTAATTCTTGTCCCCTCGATCTCTTACAATTTTAGGCTCTGACTGGTGATTTTTTCGGGAATAAGAAGAACGTGAAAATTAAAATGTATATGAATAAAATAGTAGGAATGAAAAATAATGTTTATTCTTTTTCAAATTTAATAAACAATAATTTTGTTTTATATTGTTTTACAAAAGGAATGAGAATAAATAAAAAGAAAAAAATATTCTTTGTGAATGTATTTTTTTATAGGAATGATAGGAAATTTCATGTTCTTCTTCATTTTTCAGTCACCTTTCAACTCTTATCTTATTTGTAGTTAAGTTTTATTACACGTGCCAAGAAGATATGTTTGATTTTTCTGTTAAAAAATGTAGAAAACATCATTTGATCAAGTAACTTAACGTGCTCAGTGGGATTAAGGATTAAGACCCATTTTTCATTATTTTTAAAAAAAGATCGAGACCCATTGTTTACCAAAAAAAGATTGAGACCCACTAAACAAGTGATTAATTAGTTATCATTTGTTATACAAAACTAGGGCTGGGCAAATAAACCGAACCCGAAAATCCGAACCGAACCCGATCCGATAAAAATTAATCCGAACCGATCCGAACCCGACATAAATACCGAATGGATCCTGTTTTTTGGTATTTTGGGTTATGGGTATTATCCGAACCGAACCCGAACCTAAATGGATATCCGATAGAATCCAAAACATTTAAAATCACAAAAAGAACTTCTACCAAATATGATCTTAATTCTTAATATGTATCCAAAATACTTTAAGATATTATTGAACTTCTAAAATAATTATCTGTTACATGAAGGTTGATGGTGGAATGTGGCGGTTGATGCATGAAGTTTTTAGATTTTGGTTTTGTTTTTATTGAATAATGTTTCTCATTTCACGAGAACTTATTTTTTGTTTTATGATTTCATTTATCTAGTTTTTTTTTCTATCACTAATTATGTTTATCTTTCGCTTGATTTTGAATGATCACGTTTGATGTTTTTTCTTATTTTTGAATCGATTTTACTTATATTTTGGCTATTAAAATATGTACAAATCATGTATTTTAAATCCGAAGAACCGATTTCATTTATGTTTTAGTTACAAAATAGGTACAAATCATGTATTTTTAAACTGAAGAACCGATTGGGACCCGAACCCGAAAGTACAATGGATTATACCGGTTCTTTGAATATTTACTAACCCCGACCCGAACCCGATAGAACTCGAACCGGTCCCGAACCGAAATTTTATATAACCCGAATGGAGTTAATTTTGATAAACCTGAAAAACCGAAACCCGAATGGATAAAACCAAAATCCGATTGGGACCCCGAATGCCCATGCTTATACAAAACGTATAAAGTCAACTTTGGTAGTAAACTAATTAAACCAAATGTAGAGTCTGACTGAATTGTACCGTTAGAATAAACTTTTACTCATAAAAATATTTCTACTCTAAAAATAATTTTACTCCAAATCCCACTAAAAGTTTACCAATCAAATGAAATACATTTTTCATTTTTCATTTTACTCTATTTACTATTTAAATGGGGGAAAATATAGACTCATGGTTATTCTACATTTTACTAAAGTGAAAGTGTTTCTTTTTATTTTTCTTGTTTTTCACCAATTTTTTTTTCCATTCATTTCCACTTTTTTTCTTTTAGTCTAGTTTACTATACAATTACCAATCAAACCCGTAGTCAAAAGTTGAAGCTATTAAACTCAGATATGAATGTCATAAAGAGGATAAAGGATTGGGGTATTAAACTGACGGAAGCTGCGAGGGAATTAAAAGAGCGGTGACATACTTAACCTGCAAAGAGAAATGTCAAATCCATCATGAAAATTGACAGTGCCTGCAAAAATGGTCAGTAGCACAAAGCCCCTAACCATAAAAAAGAAGAATGCAATAAGAAATAATAATAAAATCACAGAGTGACGCAAGTGACTGAGGATAGTTAACGTAAGGTGTGCATGGATGCGTGTCATAACGTTTATTGAATTCAATGCCCTCAAATACCGTTGAACTGTTGAGTTAGTTTGATATTTTATTTGGTATTGACTCAATACTTGTTCTTGCCTCTTGGTAAAGGATTTCTCATATTCTACATTTTTTTTCCAACATTTGACTCATATTCACTTCAGAGAATTTTAACTTTTTGATAAGTATATATGTCCTATAACCAAGCGCTCGTAGCTTGGTGGTAAAGGAGGTACAGCTGTACTGCCCGCCACCCGGGTTCGAGTCTTGGCCACAACGGATTTAACATCCCTTCCGTTGGGGTGCTGGACCCCTTTCGAGGGATAGTTGGGATTGTGGCTGCCCAGATACCAGAGTTATCAAAAAAAAAAAGTATATATGTCCTATTTCCTAGTATATTATAAGAAGTTATGAATTTGTAAATATTTTCTGTAAGTATTTAAATATGATGTAATATAATTTATTTTCCAGACGTGGTTCTACTGTGCTATAATGTGCTTCTAGCAAATAGCTTGCGCGAAGCCATTACTCCAACAGTGAAAAAGGTCATGTCTCAATAAACAGATATTTCAAAGCCCTGACTGTATAAAAATTTATACACGTAAACAAAACAAACGCATTACTCCAATAATCCATTCAGATTGGGATGCAATAACCCATTATATGAAGTTAGTTGTATTGTATTTTGGGTAAAGTGACTAAAACAAAACCCTTAAAAAAATGCGCGTGTGTATGTATCAATGTATGTGTTCTCTCATGACGGCAGAGAAAGAGAGAGCGATGGATCAATTTCGTAGAAAGAGATAGTCCATGCGGTGGTCGCAGAAGAGTGTCAGATCTCTCTATCTCAATTCTCATTTCAGTGACAAATCAGTGCCCACCTCCATCCATTTCTCTTCCTTGCGTTTGCTTCTCTCTTTACATACACACTTCGTTACATATTCATTTGTCTCTCTTGCGTAGATGTGACACATTCAATATTACCCACTATGTATTTCCATCTGACATTAATATGTCGTGGGAATGATGTATTTCTAACCTTTCACTACTTATAAGTTATAACCTTCTCAAATAGCAAAGCAATGTCATATTTTTAATAAGATTGAAACTGTTTACAGAATCGACAATGGCGTGACATGAACTAACTTAAGTAGATTACTTAAGTAGATGTAGATACTAAGCATAATTAACGGCGGGTCTTAATTTGGTTCTTAAGGGGTGGGTCCCACTGTTTTTATAAAAACCGTGTCTTCCGCGTCTTTTATAAGGACCAAGTTTAACTTGGTTCTTGCACTGTTCACGGATTCCGTTGATACATGGTGACCCGCGATTGGTTTGTCTTTTTTTTTATCAAATAAAAAAAATCAAATAAAAACCCGTGCAGCGTTAATCATGTTCTAAGAGCTTATTCAGTTGGAAGTGATTCATATTAAAATGACAAATTCATTATTCTTCAAACATATTTTAAATATATATATATATTATTGAATTTGCTATTTGATATACTTTATAATCCATTGTAGTATTTTGCTAGCATTTCTTAGTTACAAATATTAAAAATATGCTTTCATAGTTTTAAATAGTGGTTTAAACAAAATTATGGTAAATTTTCAAATCAACTAAATTCATCTAAAACTCATTAAAATTAAATCATTTTAAATTGAATACACACTTTTAAGTTTTAACAGTTCCTAGAGTATTTTGTTTTAGCAATTTTAAATGACAGTCAAAACGTTATATACTAATCTAAATCCGCATCTATACAAGTTTATTTCTTGAATTTACAACATGCAAAATTAGGTAGTGATTTGTTTTTCGTTTTCAAAACACAAATTAGGATTTAGAGATAATAACAAAACGAGAGCTGCACAAATTCTTGGTGGCCCCCTTTATGTCTCTCCACTGGTCAGCTATTTCGCCAGCGATCTTAACCGCGTCAGACGCCGTTCCAAGGAGTCCTCTCCTCGTAAACCCAACGGTGTACAAACCTTTCCCTCCTCTCCAGCTGTTTGGAAACGGAGTTTTCGGCATCCCTTCCTTCGTGAAAAAATCACTTCCCTAATTGAATAAAGGGAGGCATTGTCTATGATTGTTTCTAATTAATTTTTAGATGAGTGGGAATTATAGATGTTAAGCTTACCTGAAGCCAAGTAGGCACGTTACTTTTGTAACCAGTGGCAAATATAATAGAGTCAAATTCCTTTTCTTGACCATCCATAAACTTTGCTCCCTTTTTTGTAATTTCCTTTACACCTTCCATTATCTGCATTTTAACAATAATAAAACGATTAGCTCGACCCAGAAACAAAATTGATGTAATCATGACAACGTAAAGACGATTCACGGAAGCATATACAGAAAATGATATAACAAAACAAAAACTAACTTTTTCTGAAGAAGAAGAAAACTTTTTCAACAAAACAAACAAACATTCTTTAGAACATTAAAAACATTTTAAAACATTTGTAGTTTCCACATTAACAATAACACATTTCTTTTAGAACGTTAGGTAACACACTATTATTTCGCGGGCACTGCAGAGTTATAAATAACTCACTAGAAGGTTAGGTAACTACTGCTAAATTTCTCAGGCCACGCAAGACTATCACAATTAAAATAAAAGAGAAGTAAAATCTTCAGAAGGAAGTCTTATTTCAATAAATTAAATAAAGGCAGATATGGTTAAACCCACCTGAATCTTGCCAGATCTGATGAGAGTCATAGCTCCGACGTCAAGAACCGGAGTTTTTCCGGTGAGATTCTTTAGCTCAAGCGGACCGGTTTTTGGTCTGCGTAGACCTAACCGGTCGGTATTTCCAAACGACAGATTAGCCATCAGTAACAAGAACTTATCAACAAACCTCAATGGTAAACATTTGAGAAGTGTCATCCCAATTCCAAATGTTGACAGCCCAAGTATCTCCCTTGGCAACACATGAACCTACATTAAGAAGTACTAACATTACTAATTCATGTATTAAAACCAAAATGAAAGTAAATATGTTTTGATCACTTACTGTGTTTCGGACAACAAGATGAGGAGAAGCGTTATGTCGAACAAGATCCAAACTAATCTCCATGCCGGAGTTTCCACATCCGACAACTAAAACTTTCTGTTGTCGGAACTCTTCACCGCTTTTGTATTCACTTGCGTGAATAATTCTCCCACCGGAGAACTTCAATATCCCCGGAACCTCCGGCACGTAAGCGTCTGCGTTCTCACCGGTCGCAACGACAAGCCATTTGGAGAGATACTCTGCGCCACTTAGAGTCTTTACTCTCCATAAACCGGAGGAGGAATCGTAAGAAGCGTTTTGGACGTTCTCATTGAACCTAGGGACGATGCCAAAATGCGAAGCGTATGACTCAAGGTAGTCCAAGAACTCGTTTTTAGAAGGGTATTTTGGGAAGTTTTCAGGGAAGTCCAAGAGTGGTAATCTACAATAGTGTTTAGGGAGATGGAGTTTGAGTCGGTCGTAGGTTTTGGATTTCCACAGAGATGCTATTGAATCGGAACGTTCTAGGATCAAAGAGGGGACTCCACGGCTAGAGAGACATGCAGACGTTGCAAGACCGGAAGGACCGGCTCCAATGATGATGGGACCATGTACGAGGATAATCTGTTTGGTTTGGTGGCAAGAATGAGAGTCCATTGTTGTATGGAAAGGAGAGGATGGTATTGATATAAGCTTTTGAAGAGTGGAGGAGACTAAAAGAGAGTGAGATATGTTTTACTTTTTGAAAAATGTTCTTTTGAGTGAGAGAATGAATATGGAATTTATAGAGGGAAGTTGCAGTTGGGGGGACCTTCTAAGATTCTCTTAGTGACGTTCTCTTTACGTATTGCGAACATAGTACATTTGTTTTTTAGATATATCTAAAGTGTAACACTAAAAGGAATATTCTTACTTTCTTTAGGAATATGAATAGTGACGGCAGATTGATTAATTTAAAGAGCTATAATTAGACGAAAAACCGGTGTTCTAAAAATTAGTTCGGTTTTTAAACGGTAAACCAGTCATAAACAAAACTACTATTTATTTTAAAAAATTGACTTTAGTGGCACTTGAACACGTGTCTTTGCACTAATATCATTTCTTTTTTTTTTCTTCTTCTTTTTATTTTTTCTCAAAAACAAAAAAAAATCTTTTCTTTTTATTTCACTGAAAGTTATATTGATAGATCAAATACAAACCATAACTTATAAGAAACTAACAAAAGCCGGTGAGTTTAATAACTCCCGGAAACAAAAGCCAGACAAACCCTGGAATCCAAGGCCGGCAAATTAAAAAACAATCCCCAAAACCAAGATGAAACTACAAGACCAGATTAAGTAAAACAGAAACTAAATCATAGATCAAGCAGCTATACATATACATCCTATGAAGAGAGTTACACAATGAACATAGAAATAGAAAGAGGAAAGCACCAACGTCGAGCTTTATTGGGGTTGAAACACGGATCTTAATATAATGCTCCGTTAAAACACGTGAGAGGAGACAACAGATAAACCGAAAGGAGACCAACCCAGGGAGGCGAGTGATGTTAGGAGTTTTCAAGGCTCCTAAGACAAATGTTGTAGTATAAATGATTGTCGAACCAGTTCTGAGGGATATCAAAGCACTGAGAATGCAAGTACTCACTTAATCTAAGTGCAACCAATGATTTAGATGGGTTTTAAGCTATGACTAAAACTAAAAAGCAATAACAGAATGATACTTTCTTGACTAAGGGAAAAGAGAATTCATGGGCATAGGGATTAGACCTTGGGTGATCAAGTATCGAACTAAGGATGGCAAATGATCAATCAAACTATCAACCTTAAGCCTAGACACAATTCTAAGCAAGCTCTATGTCTAGATGAATGCTCATTTGCTAACACATCTCAAACATCAAATGTCTTTGGTTGAATAATATGAAAGCAATAATTACTAACAAGTCTATTAGCTATCTTAGCACCTTTAACAACAAATGTCTTTGGCAAAGTATACTAAAAGCCTAGGAGAGTTGTCTCGGGCATTTCATCGAACACCTTTCGGGTGAGAAATGCCTAAGGATCAACAACTGAGTGGCCAACTCAGAAGATGCATTATGATTACTCTACTAGCAAGGAAATATGAATGATCTACACTAAAACATCCTAGCTCTAACCTAATCACCTTTAATCTCCCTAACCCATGAATTCCAAAGGTGATTACTCACTAATCTCCATGATTCCTCTTAAACCCATATTGGATTTCAGATTAATCATGTAAAGAAATAGATAAGAAATCAACACAAGAACATAGCAAATCAAAACCCAAGAGATGAACTTCTCAAGAGAGTTTTTGTGTATTTCTCCAAGATAAAAGATAAAAGATAATCTGCCACTGGTGGCTTACAAAGTATTAAAACATAGGTTTTTAGAAGTGCAAAACGTGCCTTCAAATTGCAAAAAGGTCCCCAAAAAATTGTAAATTTCGGCAGCAAAATAACGCGGAGCGACTTGCAGGTGTCGCTCCAGCAAGTCGCTCCAGAGCCACTTTTAGTGTCTCCGACAGCACAAACGCGAGCGACCTTGGTGTGTCACTCCAGCAGGTCGCTCTGAACATCGGGAGCGACTTCAGCACGTCGCTCTGGAAGGTCGCTCCAGGGTCAAATATGTGTGTCTCCGGATGTGAAAACGCGAGCGACTTCGTGCAGTCGCTCTGGATGAGTCGCTCCGGGATGTGGTGCACAGCGACCTCATGTAGTCGCTCCGAGAAGTCGCTCCAGGCAGTGCTCGTCCAAAGACCACTCTAATCACCTCCTTTGAGCTCCAAATGCACCCAAATGTCTCCAGAAACTCCATGTGGTACTCAAATACCTGATAGAGACATATGTATGCAAAATGCAACCTAAACATGTCTAAATCCTAATCTATATGATGAAAATGTTTATGAATGAATGGATAAAACAATGTAAATATGCAAGATATCAACTCCCCCAAACTTGTTCTTTTACTTGTCCACAAGTGAACTTTCTAGAACTCATAGGGAGAGAGGTTGAAGGTGGGAGCACATAGCCAAAAGAAACACAACTAGCACACTCTCTTATTACACTCTAGCTTCTCTAGGCCTATCTTAACTCTTTTTGTTCTTACACTCATCATCAAGCATCCACACATTCAAATCAACCAACTCTCACATTCATTAAGCACAAAACATCAGGTGAATTCTTGCAAATGGTCAGTTGGTCCAAGTCATTTGGTTGGGTAAGGGAAGGCTTTTATTCAAGTGATTCAAGAGGTTCAAAACATATGATCTTTAAGGTGGTTTACTCTCGAAACAAGTAGCCTTGACATTGCACATAATATATCTAAGAAAGGGATCAACTCATGCATACAATGCTCAATCTCCATTGTTCTACCCTTTTCCCAAACATACAATTACACAATCATTCCCAAATGTCAAACCCAACTCACATCTCTCACCAAAAGATCCTAAGAACTTTAACTCCTTCTCTTTGAAATCTACGAGGGATTTTTCACAACCTCAAAACATTTCTTAGCTCCTAACAACTTTGCTAGCCCCCTTTTTCTTTTTTTTTCTTTTTTTTTCTTTTCTCTTTTTTTTCGTTTTTCTTTTTCCGTTTTTTTTTTTTTTTTTTTAGGCTGGGGGCCAAGACTTTCAAAACTTGAGCTAGAGGCTTCTATACTGGTCCCAATAGAACAATTCACTTAAGCACAAAAAGTCTATTCTTTTCCTTTTTCATTTCTCCCAAATCATAATCACAACACTCACCCCCACCTATAGCTAGACAATAGAGTGCCCAATCTAGCAAGAATGAAGATCAAGCATTGTCGTTCCCGATACTCTCAACATTATGCACATGTAAGACTTTCCGAAAAAGGCCTCACTCATCAAACAATGAAAGCTTAAAAGGAGGAAAAGGTTTTGGGAGTGGTCTACCACTAGAGTTTGTCAAAAAAGATTGGTATAAAAGATGTGACAACTCAAGTGTGTATAGCCATGACTCAGTACACAAGGGACCATGAGCAAGAAGCATTAAGTTCGTTCAGTTCAAATAAGGTTGTAGTTGGCTTCAAAGACTGAGTTTCAGCAATCAACAAGTTTCAGGAAGAGTTTTCAAGGCTCGAAACATACAAGTCTTTTTGAGAGGTGCAAAAGCTATCAAGTGCAACGTAGTGTTCTTTACAAGGCATTCAAAATCATTGCTCCCAATGCAAGTGAATGCAACCTATATGCTCTAGACTCTCCTAAAAATGCAAATGATGCAAACTAAATGATTGATTTTTTTTTTTTATCTATGCAAATAGGTATGCCATGCATGACTCAATGAAACAACATCAAAGCAAACATGATCAAATACTTGGTACCTCCCCCAAACTTGAGTTACACAGTCTCTGTGTCGTCAAGTAGAGAGAGATACCGAAAAGAAGACTAATATGCAAAAATGAAATGGTATATACAAGGGAGTGTGGTGGGTTACCTTCTATAGGGAATGAGTAGAGGGAGATGCTCCCTCCTCGTCGTCCTCAGGTGGTAACTCTTCAAGGTGCTCATCAGCAGGAGTGCCCATCTCTTCAATGTAGAAGGCTTGCCCGAACACAGTTGGTTTCCTCATTTTCCCCTTGATGTCAAAGTGGAGGATGTTCTCTTTACCCAAATGGAGATCAATCGTGCCCTCCTTCACATTAACAATAGCTCCTGCTGTAGCTAAGAATGGCCTTCCTAGAATCAATGGATCTTGAGCCTCCTCACCCATCTCAAGCACCACAAAATCTGTAGGTATCTCATACCTTCCAATCTTCACAGGGAGGTCCTCTAAGATGCCCACAGGGTACTTCACTGAACGATCAGCTAACACCAGAGAGAGTCTACACTTCTTGTACTGAGTGAATCCAAGCTTCTTTGCAACAGACAAAGGCATCAAGCTGACACTAGCTCCCAAATCGCAGAGACTTTTCTCAAATACCATAGGTCCAAGAGCACAAGGTAGTGTGAAGCTTCCTGGATCCTCTAATTTCTCTGGAACATCAAGCCTCTGGATGATGGCATTGCACTCATGGGTAAGAATCATCATGCCTTCCATCTCCTTCTTCTTTGCAGCTACAACATCTTTCAGGAAATTGTTGTATTGAGGAATCAACATGAAAGCATCGATGATGGGCATTGCAACCTGAGCTTCACTCATTTGCTTCTCAAACAGAGCCTTGTACTTCTCTAGCAGCTGCTTCTTGAATCTACCAGGGAATGGAAGTTTGGGTTCATAGGTAGGGGAACAAAAGAACTTTCACTTGCTGGAGTAACAACTTCACCATCCTTTACTGTCTTCTTCTCCTCTCCAACCTTTCCTTTACCTTTGGCTTCCACTATCTTCTCCAAGATCTCGTCATTGATCTTCTCATCAACAATCACCACTTCATCATCTATGTTGATGGCAACCCCCTCACCTAGTTTCTCAGCATCCTTGGTGAGGGTTCTAGGAGGTAACTGCTTACCACTCCTAAGGGTGATAGCTTTGGCCTCCTTGGGATTTTGGTCAGACTTTCCAGGTAGAGATCCTTGCTGGCGATTCTGGTGAGTGTTCATGGAAGCAAATTGATTCTCTAAATTCCTGACTGTAGAAGCAAGGTGTGAGAATTTGTTGTTGAGCTCATTGTAGCTCCCATCAATCTTGGAATGAAGGTTCTTCAACTCATAACCAACTTGCTTCTCACTTCTAGTCTGAGACTCCAAGATTTGCTTCAGTAAGGTATCAGTGCTGCTCTCTTGAGGAGCAGAGGAACCAGACGAGGGGTTTTGCTGAGGCTGATAGCTGCCTTGCTGGTTGTTTCTTGGCGGATAGCCACTCTGTTGGTTGTTTGGATAGGATTTCTGTTGGTAGTTGTTGTACTGAAAGTTGGGCTCCTTTTTGTACCAGCTACCATTGTTGTTGATGAAACACAACTCCTCTTGACCTTCCAAACCCTCAACCTCATTGACAGCAAGTGGATCTTCCTGCTTAGAGTTACCAACAAATTTCAGCTGCTCTTGGGTGGCATTTTCAGCAATGAGTAGGTCGATCTTGTCTTCCAAAGCTTTGATCTCTTTCCTCGTCTGCTTATCATCTGTTCTACTGCCTCTGTCGTGGTCTCCACTGTAGACTGCATCACTCTTTACCATGTTGTCAACCAGCTCTTCTGCATCCTCCTCAGTTCTCCCCAAGAAGAACTCATTGCTAGCTGTATCCAGTCTGGCTCTGTACTTAGGAAGAGCACCACGGTAGAATGTGCTCAGTAAGCTCTCCTTAGAAAAGCCATGGTGTGGGCATTGAGCTTGGTAGCCCTTGAATCTCTCCCAGGCTTCACTGAAGCCTTCCAAGTTCTTCTGTTGAAAGCTGGAAATCTCGTTTCTCAGCTTAGCAGTTCTTGAAGTAGAGAAGAACTTCTCCAAGAATGCTTTCTTGCAGTCATCCCAAGTAGTGATGGAGTCACTGGGTAGAGACTTCTCCCACTGACGTGCCTTATCCCCCAAAGAGAAAGGGAATAGCTTGAGCTTTAAGGCATCTTCGGACACACCATTGGTTTTTGACAACCCACAGTAGCTGTCGAACCTGTCCAAGTGATCAAATGGATCCTCTAGAGCCAAGCCATGATACTTGTTGTTCTCGATCACGTTGAGGAGTCCTGATTTGATCTCAAAGTTGTTGGCTGCCAAGCGGGTGCTCGGATTCCCAATCTATGACCATGAATGTTGGGGCGGTCGTAAGTGCCAATGGGTCGAGCTGCTCGCTGTTGGTTTTGAGGTATGTCTCCCATATCAGTACTCAATCTCTGCAAGTGAGCCTGTTGCTCTTCTTCTCTTCTATTTCTAGCACACTCTCTCTCTAAAGCTCTGATGTCTGCAGCTATTGGAACTAGGTTTGATGGACCCCTGCTCCTCAAGTTCATACACCTGTAGATTAAAGGGAGGTGAAGAAAGAGAATCAGTACCAAAAGAAAATAAAAATGACTTAGTCTCAAGCAAGTGACTAAATCTCAATGTTCAAATCTACTCAGAATTTGGCAACAGCGCCAATTTGATGTTAGGAGTTTTCAAGGCTCTTAAGACAAATGTTGTAGTATAAATGATTGTCGAACCAGTTCTGAGGGATATCAAAGCACTGAGAATGCAAGTACTCACTTAATCTAAGTGCAACCAATGATTTAGATGGGTTTTAAGCTATGACTAAAACTAAAAAACAATAACAGAATGATACTTTCTTGACTAAGGGAAAAGAGAATTCATGGGCATATGGATTAGACCTTGGGTGATCAAGTATCGAACTAAGGATGGCAAATGATCAATCAAACTATCAACCTTAAGCCTAGACACAATTCTAAGCAAGCTCTATGTCTAGATGAATGCTCATTTGCTACACATCTCAAACATCAAATGTCTTTGGTTGAATAATATGAAAGCAATCATTACTAACAAGTCTATTAGCTATCTTAGCACCTTTAACAACAAATGTCTTTGGCAAAGTATACTAAAAGCCTAGGAGAGTTGTCTCGGGCATTTCATCGAACACCTTTCGGGTGAGAAATGCCTAAGGATCAACAACTGAGTGGCCAACTCAGAAGATGCATTATGATTACTCTACTAGCAAGGAAATATGAATGATCTACACTAAAACATCCTAGCTCTAACCTAATCACCCTTAATCTCCCTAACCCATGAATTCCAAAGGTAATTACTCACTAATCTCCATGATTCCTCTTAAACCCATATTGGATTTCAGATTAATCATGTAAAGAAATAGATAAGAAATCAACACAAGAACATAGCAAATCAAAACCCAAGAGATGAACTTCTCAAGAGAGTTTTTGTGTATTTCTCCAAGATAAAAGATAAAAGATAATCTGCCACTGGTGGCTTACAAAGTATTAAAACATAGGTTTTTAGAAGTGCAAAACGTGCCTTCAAATTGCAAAAAGGTCCCCGAAAAATTGTAAATTTCGGCAGCAAAATAACGCGGAGCGACTTGCAGGTGTCGCTCCAGCAAGTCGCTCTAGAGCCACTTTTAGTGTCTCCGACAGCACAAACGCGAGCGACCTTGGTGTGTCACTCCAGCAGGTCGCTCTGAACATCGGGAGCGACTTCAGCACGTCGCTCTGGAAGGTCGCTCCAGGGTCAAATATGTGTGTCTCCGGATGTGAAAACGCGAGCGACTTCGTGCAGTCGCTCTGGATGAGTCGCTCCGGGATGTGGTGCACATCGACCTCATGTAGTCGCTCCGAGAAGTCGCTCCAGGCAGTGCTCGTCCAAAGACCACTCTAATCACCTCCTTTGAGCTCCAAATGCACCCAAATGTCTCCAGAAACTCCATGTGGTACTCAAATACCTGATAGAGACATATGTATGCAAAATGCAACCTAAACATGTCTAAATCCTAATCTATATGATGAAAATGTTTATGAATGAATGGATAAAACAATGTAAATATGCAAGATATCAGCGAGGAAGATAACCTGTTTTTATCTTGCACCAACACATTAATATCCACTAAGACAATTTTCAATGGTACACTATAATTTTCTCTATATTTTACTCTAATATAGGATAACTGAGTTGGATTTGCTCAAATGGTTCACTCTATAATAGAGTTACTCTATTTAGTGTAAATTATAGAGGAAAAAATAAAGTCCTCTTGGAGATGCTCTAAAACGCATTGTTACCACTTTGTAATATATATAATATATTATATAAAACAGAGTTATAAATCTGGTAATCTACAAAATAACATAATGGTTCGACCTGCAACCATCATTGTTCGGTCACACGAAGAAGTCTAATTAGATTTCTTTTTATGTAGTACTGATTTGGTAAAGGCTTTAGTTTTTTTTTGTTCAGACGCTTAACATTTTGGTCACACGAAGAAGTCTAATTAGTTTTGTTTATGGAGATTTTTTGTTCTTCCGCTAGCTTGTAGTAAGAGCATCTCCAACCCCACTCTAAAATAGAGTTTAGAGTGAAAAATGCTTCAATAGTACATTATTTCTCACTCTATTAAAAATAGGTGTACTCCAAATATAGAGTAATTTGTTTTTTTTTATTCATCACTCTATTTTCTACTCTAAAATAGAGTACCATTGGAGCAAATTCAAACTCTATTATAAAGTTATTCTATTTTAGAGTAAAAAATAGAGTAAACCATTAGAGATGGTCTAAACTTTGCATTCCTCTTTGAATGAAATTAACAATTTGACGGAAAATAAAAAAAAACTATCAAAATCTTGGCATTCATAAAAATTAAATTCAAATGAAAATACAGTTGCTAACAAACACTGAATGACGGAACTAAACACAAAAAAGAAGAGTTCTGAGAACACCACGAATAAGATTAGTCAAATTGATTATCAGAGTTTAGCAAAGTGGAATCTACATGGAAAAAGTTGAGTTATCTCAAGTTTATATGATTGATCTAGGAAGCCTAGATATAGTGTTTCTGATTATTTTATAAAACTTGAATAATGTAAAAAAAGTTCAAGAGACTGAATGAATAATAGAGAGTGGTGAAAGAGGCATTGGAATAGTAAAGTGGCAGTCCAAAATGACAGTGTAATAAATGGAAAGCGTGAAGATTAAGTAAATTATTTGCTCTTCTTCCCATTCGATTTTGGAAAAAAGATTGCCAATCATACAAAAATCAATCAAACAAACAAACAAACAAGAGGAACGACCAATAAATTGGCTGAAAATTTGAAAATAGTGATCTATGAGAGAATGCTTTCGTGCATTGTCTTTGCTAACATCCATTTCATTTTCCTTTTCAAAGTTTCTCAGAATTAATACATGCAAAACTTATAAACTTCCAATTTTAAACAATTCAAATATTTATTATAAGTCTATCATAGTTAGATAAAACTAATTTGTTGTAAATGTATTTATATATTTTGACACCCACCCAATATATAAATTAGATGGTTGGTTGTGTCCAGTCCACTTTCTTCTAATCCAAACAACCTAATTTTCGATTTTAGTAAGAAACATTATCTTTTATACAAATTATATAGTAGACAAACCTATTATCTTTTTGTAACTTGTATTTCTAACATATGTTGCTTTCACTTATCTCAGTTTTTTTTTGTTTTGAAAAGGACACTTATCTCAGTTTTCTTTTCAAAATAATATAGTTCTCTGAAACATGAGCACATAAGTATACATTTTTTTTTGAAAAAACACATAAGTATACATTACAAGGAAATGGGTTTAAGAATTAATTAATTTAATTTGTTGTAACAAATAATTTGTTACTTGGTTAAAAATGAAACAAATAGTATTAAATAGATCTATAGAACTACAATTTGATTACGGAGTGTATGAATGTGCACCGAAGATTCGCACAAGAAAGCAAGCATAATTCATTCACATGCTTACTCAATCAAATTTATAGTTTTTAAATCAAAATTCAGAACTCATTAAACCAACAATCTCAATACTTGGGACTTTAAAATTTATAGCTTTGATATTAAACTGGATAAGACTCCAAACTCCAAATTATATATGGTGTACGTCGACATATTGATCTTATTTTTGTTGAGCTGTCTTAAATTACAATGATTATATCATGACTCGTGTGATGCATTTGCCATTTGGCCACTAAATATTACTTTTTTCCTGGCAACGAGTAAGCCATTTTATTTTTTCGTAAAATGCTAAAATTTTAAACATTTTATGTTTTCGACAGAAATACAACCAAGATTTGAAGCGAACTAATCAAATAAAAATTAAGCAACGCCAAATATAAAAAGTCAGAACGACTAAACGATCAGGGAAACGCAAATGCAGGAAGGAATTCATATGATCTCGAATAGCACAAATCCAGTCTTCCAACGACACACAAACAGAGATTAAGACGATGCTTTGATGCACGAATTTTAATCTTTCGAATACTGTATTTTTTTTCTTTCTGGTAAAGCACTATTGAATACATGAATGTACATAATTTCTTGAATCGTTTAATAGAAATATTTGGCGGACTACAACATTCTGCTCATCTGAGGGTATTTCCATCCATACTTCATTTTTTCCTCTAAAATGGAGTAAAAGTGAATATGGAGTAAGGAATGCTCCAACCCAACTCCATATCTCACTCCATAATGAAATTTACTTCATAAATGGAGTAAACTATTTTTTGTTTGGTCATCACTCCATTATAGAGTGAGAAATGGAGTAGGATTGAAGCAATTTTATTCCATTTTCACTTTTACTCTATTTTAGAGGAAAAAATGGAGTTTTACATTGGAGATGCTATAAGAGTACCTTGGATAAATTTGGAGACGCGGCCTTGTATAAGACCATCTCCAATGGCTTACTCTATTTTTTACTATAAAATAGAGTAACTCTATAATAGAGTTTGAGTTTGATCCAATGGTACTCTATTTTAGAGTAGAAAATAGAGTGATGAACAAAAAAAACAAATTACTCTATATTTGGAGTAAACCTATTTTTCACTCTATTATAAAGTGGAAAATATAGTACTATTGAAGCATTTTTTACTCTAAATTCTATTTTAAAGTAAAAAATAGAGTGAGGTTAAAAATGCTCTAACTAACAAACATAAAAAAATCACACAACATTTTGATTATCTGAATCTAAGTACTTCGCAAGTTTGCAGCCAAATTTTCTAGGGGAATCTAGGGGCCGGACTCTATAGGAAATGATTAAAAGATGGCTATTATGACTAATTCATGACTTTTAAAACTAGTTATGGGGAAAGAAAGCACGTTGTAATGATGAAATATACTAAAGGGTATAAACAAATAATTGAAAGTACAATTATAATCATTGATATGAATTTTCCTGTTTTCTTTTAACTTTCGTTATAAAGCTGCATAACAAGTGCCATGCATGTGGTTGTTCTCTAAAATGTAAAGATTCATCTTATACTATTAAATAACATGAACATATTCCATAGACCTATTCCATTTAGCTACTAAGACCATGATTAACCCATGTTCTTAGGATGAAGTTCTTAGTTTTTAGCTTCGGCTAAAAACATTTCTTACCTTTTAACTAAAAAAGCTAAAACTGTCTTTTAAATAAAAGATATAAAAACCGATTTTTAGCAAAAAAAATATAAAAGAACAAAAAACAAAAAGTATCAAATTATGAGTTAAAAACCTCAAATTAAGAACCCGGATTAATCATGCTTTAATAATTTTAAAATAGAAACTCAAAAATTTAAAAGTATATTCATTAAATTATCCTATTTTTGTGTAACAAATGGCATATTATTATTATTTTCATCAATGGTTTGTAAACGAAGTCTTGATAAATTTTTAGGATTTACAACAACCTCCAAAAAAACACACGTGTACTAGTTTAGTCAAATAATTGTATCAGCTAAAAATGTTGATAACATAGTAATCAGTTGTTTCCTGCCCTTTTTACGTACTTATTTTATGTTAATAGTATTTTTATATGATGCACCAAATTAAGTTGCGCATGCATGCTTTAAGATTTAAGTATTTGACACCGGAGAGAACGATTTAACTATGTTATACACCTTTACTCAGCTATTCGCCAAAAGGGCCGGTTATGGAAAAAGAGCTAGTATTTCTTTGTTTTTGTTGGGGGTAGCCCATCTAATGAGAGCTTCATCATGATGCAACACTATTACGAAATTCACACTAAAACGAGTAAAAATTTTCCTTGGTTAAATAAAGTTATGTTCATTTAGGGTCCAACTGGTGACACCAATTGAGAAAAAAAATTGCAGGAAATACTATGTTCTTCTCAGTTCCCGTCTTTTGTTACCAGTTAAAGGAAAATTTTATTACTTGTAGGAATTAGAAATTCCCCCACGTTCCTTTTCTTATGAGGAATATAGTGTAAATATATTCCATGTCAAATTAGATAAGGAATCGAAAGGAAAACTATAAAAATGGTAAAAAATATATATTAATATGTTAATGTACCAAATAAATTTATAGAAAACTGACATTTTAAACCAACTTCTCAGTGTACGTAGGTTTGTCTTCTTCTATATAACAGTAGTTCATCAAGCTTTTTCTTCATATAACCCTAATACATCTAGAAACAAGAGAAGAGGTAAACTATACTTTTAAGATTATTTATTTTGTGTATAAGAAAAAACACAACGCACTGATCAGTGTTGGTTAATAATAAAACTTGTTTCATGTATTTATATTATAGCTATCATGTCAACTCCAAGAAATCAAAACGGAGCACGTCGTGGACGTAAGTCAAACAATGAGGCAAGAACCACAATCGATGGTGAAACCACTCGTGAAGGCCAGGTAATTATGTTATATAATTTTTTCTGCAGTAATGAGCTGTATAAATGAGATATTTTAAGTTAACAACTAGAAATATGTACTTTAGTATCTATGGAAAGATAAAAATTGTCAAGTTATGCTTGAACTTGTCATTGCGGAGTTAAGAGCAGGAGACTACCGTAGTAGAATGCCCGATGCTGCTGCTAAGAAAAGAATTGAGAACAAATACTTTGAGTTGGTGGGAGAAAAGATTTGTTGGGATCCAGAAATAACTAACAAAATTTGTTACCTGCGTAAACTATGGAGTATCAATGGTCAACTGATGAAACGTACTGGAGTTGCAGTTTATCAATCTACTGGACAAATAGATATGATGCAAACTTGGTGGGCTGATCGGATTGCAGTAAGTCTTTATGCATATACAATTAACTATGTTCTTATTAAAAATCTAGTAACCTACATTTTTATGGTTATCTATGTAGGAATATGGAAATAAAGGAAAATTTGTTAGCGTGTTGCAAAAAAAACCGTTGCCGTTCAAAGATTTGCTAGACCAAATTTTTGGTGAACATGATGTTGAGCAAGATGAACGTTATTCTCCGCATATGCTTGGCCAACATATCCAGCAGATTCAGCCTTCTTTGCCTAGCAATGATGACACGGTATTTGACCAAATGCAAGAAGATCAAAGTGTTGAACAAATTGCAGATGCGACTAACGATCAAGGATCCCAACCGCCAACTCGAAGAACATCAGCCCGTCGCCCTCCAAGAAGAAGAAGTAGTTTTGAAACACAGGTTGAGAGTGGATTTCAACGTGTAATAGATACTCGGCAAGATATTTTGGAAGAACTACGGTCACGAAAAGTTCAAAAGCTATCATATGGTGATGCGACGGCTGTTCTAGAAAAACTACCAATTGAACAACTTGGAGTGTTTTGGTGGGCAGCAAATAAGCTGTTGAAGAATGAAGTAGATGTCCGTGAAGCATTTATAAAAATAGAGAGTCAAGATATTAAGATCAGATATTTGGAGAGTTTAGTTGGCATAGATAGATACGGCAATCCATGCACTCATGTTGATCTGCTAATGACAAGTCAGAACGTCTTTCAAAATGTTGGAATGACTGGAACTAGTTCAATGGGAACTGAAACTGTTAGAACTGATTTCATGGGCTTACTTGGGATGCACTCTTCTGAGTTAGAAGAATCAACAAAAAATGCAGCACGTGTAGTCCATATACATGATGATGGAAGTGATGCTGAAAAGCTTGTTTAAGTTTTCTGAGATTTATATTTTGGTGTTTGATATTTATATGGATTTTATTTATTTTTATTTATAAAAGCATGAAGTTTTTCTAAGGATTATATCAATAATAAGTTTTATAAATATATATGCAGGATCTTCGTATTATATATTTACTTTCTCGTGGAACTGAAAATCTAGAAGAAGATGAGTTAGTGGAGCTTATGTTATTGGAAGAAGAAGAATTTATGCAAAGGTGCATGCATCCTATATTAGAGTATTACAAAAACAACTTTTGCAAGAATCCAATGAACAACGTGTGGGGAAATGGTTGGAAAATAATACGGGAACAAATCTACAGCAATGAAATCTCGTGCCGTACTCTTATTCGTATGAGCTCAGAAGCGTTTATCCGTTTATGTGAAGTCCTTGAGAAAAAGTATGGGTTACAAGAGTCGCTTAATATTAAAGTCGATGAGAGTGTTGCAATTTTTCTTGTTCTCTGTGGTCAAAATGACACTCAACATGACATCAGTTTAAGATTCGGTCATGCCCAGGAGACTATAGGTAGAAAGTTTCATCATGTTCTGGGGGCAATGGTAAAATTGGCAGTTGACTACTTACGGCCAAGAACTGCTTCTGAGTTTGAAGCAATATCTAATAGTTTACAAGGAGATAAAAGATATTGGCCATATTTTAATGGATCTATCGGGGCTCTTGATGGAACACATGTACCCGTAATGGTGACTCCAGGTCGTGATGCATTACGATTTGTGAACCGGAAAGGAACGGCAAGTCTAAATGTTCTAGGAGTATGTGATCACGATATGCTTTTTACATATTGTTTCGTTGGAATGGCAGGATCAACACATGACTCTAGAGTGCTAGATACCGCTATGCGCGATGATCCGTTGTATCCTAAACCTCCTGGAGAAAAATATTATCTCGTAGATTCTGGTTATGCAAATAGACGTGGTTATTTAGCTCCATACCGAAAAGAAAGAAAAGAAGGTACTCGATATCATCTTCAAGACTTTATAAATTGCGAGCCTCCAAGAAATAGTAAGGAAATGTTCAATAGATGGCATGCATCATTACGTTCAGTTATTGAACGTACGTTTGGTGTATGGAAGAAAAAGTGGAGGGTTTTAAATGAATTCCCAAGGTACGACATCTCCACACAGAGGAACGTTATATTTGCAACAATGGGGCTTCACAACTTTATTAGGTGGAACAAAATTAAAGATGTTGATTTTGAGGAAGCGACTATGGAGAACAGTGGTGTGCATATGCATCAAAGTGAGAATGATTCAGATGATGAAAATGATGTACGAGGAAATGAAGAAACATCAACGACAGTTTATATGAAGATTGTTCGAGATCAGATTGCTACACAACTGTGGTCAGATAAAAGACTTGGCTCCCGTCGAGTATAGGTCAGTATGTGTTTTTCTCTTTATTATTATATACAAATTCTTGGATATATCTATATCTCTTAAAAAGCACAATATATACTTTCAGTAACACAAGTTTTTGTTTTGTAGTTATGAGCTACATGCATTGTGGCAATTGAACTGGACATGGCAACATGAAGCGTAGACCAAAAATCTTGCTTATATTATTTATTATTTTTAGAGTTAATTATCTGATTATTTATTGTTTGAAATTTTGTTCCTTGTTTTGGTTACCATTCACTGATAATTTGTTACATTCCTTCTCTACAATTTTTCCTTCTAATTAATTCCATATCATTCTTTTAGATTCTTTTCCCCATGATTTCTTTTATTTTTAAAGTGATCACCAGTTGGACCCTGAAGATTTTATGGCCATTCAAAACAAAAGAAATTGATTAAATCTGGTTAAGATTACCATAGGAAAACAAGGCCCAAAAGATAATATTCTTACTGTGCCAAGTAGTCTATGAAATCTCATACAAGGCCCAAATCAACGAGTGAAACGTCGTCGTTGTAGCTTTATTATATCACCCACGTGCATCCGCGAGCGCGTGGTTTTCAATTCCTCAATCATCTTCAGATCACAGCCCCTGAATAATTTCTCTCCTCCAAGAGAGACCAGAGAAACAGATCGTATCATCGCAATAAGCGAGAGAGAACTAGAGAGAGAGAGAGATAGAATGTCTGGAATGGTAGATGCGAGCTCGTGGGGCGCAGCGTTGGTAAGGATCTCGCCGTACACATTCTCGGCAATCGGAATCGCCATCTCGATCGGCGTCTCTGTCCTCGGCGCCGCCTGGTAAAATCCAAATCTTCTTCTTATTCTTCTCCTTATCCACGTCGTTACAATCATTCTCCTTTCTGAATCTGCGATTCACCAATCTATCTGCTTCTCTGATTCAAAGGGGGATTTACATCACCGGGAGTAGTTTGATCGGTGCGGCCATTGAAGCTCCTCGTATCACTTCCAAGAATCTCATCAGGTTCGTTAAAAAAGTTGAAGTTTTTTTATTAGTTTCGTGGTCCTTTGGTGTTAATGTTGTGAAGGGTTCATTGAAAGATTCTATGATATGGAATCGTCTCTGAGCAGCTGATTCATGTTCGTTTCTTGGATATTTAATCACATAATGATTAGAAGAAAAAAAGCAGTTGACTTTGGATCCAGTAGTTAGAAAATGAGAAACCCATGATATCATATGGGTTGGTAGGGTGCATAGATAGTGTGAAGGCTCTGGCTTTTTGGGGGTTGAAGCACTGGATGTAATGATAAACAAATGTCTTATCTCTCTCTCAGCAGAAACTTATTTAGAAGCTCTATGTCAAATGAGAGGAAAAAGATGAAAAGTCTGATTTAAAAGCGTCTATGATGACATAATCTTTGGTGCCTTGCCATTCCCTTAGACCATCTCTGAACCATATTGAGTAGATAATTTGACTCCTAAGGAATGCTTAACCGGGACTACTTTTGTTTGAAATTTGATTTATTGTTACAGAGCTATAGCCTCGGACTAAGATGCTCTGTAACAACTAATGTTGACAATGACATTACCACAGGTCCAACACAACCCATTTCTGAACCATATCGAGCTGGGAATTTTGCTCTTTGGAATGCTTAACTAGGATTGTAATTTAATTGGTTGTTACAGAACTTTAGGCACAGACTTTGATGCTGGAACAATGGAATGACCAAGCATTTGTTTTTCGTTTTTTTTTCTTGTCACAGTGTAATCTTTTGCGAAGCTGTAGCTATATATGGCGTCATTGTTGCAATCATTCTGCAAACGAAGTTGGAGAGTGTCCCGTCTTCAAAGATGTATGACGCTGAGTCTCTTAGAGCTGGATATGCAATCTTCGCGTCTGGAATCATAGTTGGATTCGCCAACCTTGTATGCGGGTCTGTATAATCATTCTTAACTCTCCTTCCTCACAGTGTTTCGATTTTTTGGGATTCTATTTTCAAATATGCAACCAAGGGGTCCACATTTTCTCTGCTGCAGGTTATGTGTAGGGATCATTGGAAGCAGTTGCGCATTGTCAGATGCTCAGAACTCCACACTCTTTGTGAAGATTCTTGTGATTGAGATCTTCGGAAGCGCTCTTGGTTTGTTTGGAGTTATTGTGGGGATCATTATGTCCGCACAAGCAACATGGCCGACCAAATAGACACAACCCATCCAGTCTGCAACTCTGGAAAAAAGATTGTTTCTTGATTATCTTCATTGTTATATGGGATACTCTCATGTCTAGAAGAAAACCCAGTGTGAGAACTGAAGAACCTCTTTTGTATCCCTGATTTTTTTTGGTTTTTGTATTTTTTTAAAAACCTTTGGAATAAGCCACTTTGGAGAACATCTTCTTGTTTGTATTCTCTTTTAATCAAAGACGAGAGTTTGTATATGACTTGTTGTTGGCTCTCTTTGAAATTGAAAGTTCTATTCAGTTAATAAGCTTCTCTATACCGTTATGGTTCTAGTATTATTCATGGGTAGTTGCTGTTGGTACACAAACCCACCCAACTAAACCAGATAATCCAGTCTATACAAAGTGGTAACCCAGCACAGCCGGTTTATCCTAAACCAAACATCGAAGTAGACGACGTCGTTTGTCGATATTGTTTCTCGGTGGCTGTTCTGTTCTTGGAACCTGGAGCTTTTTGTGTTTGTTGGGTTTGTGTAAACCCTACATATATATGTGTACGTCGTCACTCACACCATCTGCTACAGCGTATACTTTACATATTCGTCTTCCTTCTCAGATTCCCTCCCATCTCCACTTCTTAGCCACCTCTTTTTGCAAAGCTCGAATTTTTTTCTACCATACCGGTAAGTGTTGCCGTTTTCGTCGCTTTTCTATTCTGGGTTTTTAGTTCCGATTCCATTTAGACCCGGAGCTGATAATATGATACGACGTCCACTTCGTTGTCTCAGATTGGTTGTGTCTGTTTTCGTTCATAAAGTTTGAGTCTTTCTTTCAGCTTTTTCTCTGTCTAATTGATTTTTGCTGGTAACTGGCCTGTCTGTATGTTGTGTACCTGATACAGTTGGGATATTTGTGTGTGTAGAAGTAGGGAAAAGATGCAAGCTTGTTGTGGAGGTACTTCAATGGGGTCTCTTCAGCAACCTGTACGGGTTCAAAGACCTGTCTTTGCTCCAATAACCTCCCCAGTGACTAAATTCTCCCAGCAACTCAAGTTCAGTTTCCCGAGACCTTGCCCTTCTTTGTTTCTGAGAAAAAGCTCGGTCTTTGAAAGGAGAGCGTCTTCAGTCTCAGCACCTGATGTGGAGACTACCAGTAAGAGAGTTTTAACTCCCACTTTCACTTGATTATGTGAAGAAGGAATTAGTTATTTATTCCATGTGTGGTTGTGGCTGATGTTTTAGGCAATGAGATCCCATTCGAGGACTACAGTCGTCGTGAAGTGGATCCAGAGGTCGATGATATCATCACCAAGGAGAAAAACAGACAGTTTAGGAGCTTGGAGCTTATTGCATCCGAGAATTTCACTTCTCGAGCTGTTATGGAGACTGTTGGATCATGCCTTACCAACAAGTACTCCGAGGGTCTTCCTGGTAAAAGGTAATCAAGTATTGATCAGAACGAGTTTTTGTGTCCCTACCCTTTTTGCTGATGTCCATGTCTCACAGGTATTATGGTGGCAATGAGTTTATAGATCAGTTGGAGACACTTTGCCAGAACCGTGCTTTAGCAACCTTCCGGTTAGATTCTACTAAGTGGGGTGTTAATGTTCAGCCGTTGTCTGGTTCACCTGCAAACTTTGCTGTCTACACCGCCATACTTAAGCCTCATGATCGTATCATGGTTAGTGAATTTTGCGCTCTTCACCTCATCTTTTTTTGTGTGTGTTTGAGATATTGAATACTAGTGGCTTTGTTTAGGGTTTGGATTTACCTCATGGTGGACATCTATCACATGGGTTCATGACTGCCAAAAGACGTGTATCTGGAACTTCAATATACTTTGAGTCCATGCCTTATCGACTTGATGAATCAACAGGTGGTCCATTTTTTTGATGATAGGGATCTCTGCAAACTACTTAGGCTATTTCCTGATGTCTGAATGTTTTGTGCAGGGATTGTGGATTATGATATGCTCGAGAAGACTGCTGTACTGTTCCGGCCAAAGCTTATAATTGCAGGAGCTAGTGCATATAGCCGAGATTTTGACTATCCTCGCATGAGGAAGGTAAAAACCAAACCACTGATTCTTGAATCTTTTTGTTTCTGTCTAGTTTTGGCTAGCTTCTGATATTTTAGTGTATGAATTTCTGAAGATCGCAGACTCAGTTGGTGCTTTCCTGATGATGGATATGGCTCACATCAGTGGGCTTGTGGCTGCTTCTGTGGTAGCCGATCCTTTTGAGTATTGTGATATTGTTACAACAACCACTCACAAGGTATGTATGTATGTTCTTGAATACAAAAAAATTTCTCAGATTAAATCAAAATCTGATAATTTGCTATATACTTTTCCATGTCAGTCTTTGAGAGGTCCGAGAGGTGGCATGATCTTCTTCAAGAAGGATCCAGTTAACGGGGTTGAACTTGAATCTGCCATTAACAATGCTGTCTTCCCTGGTTTGCAGGTTGAGATATTCACCATTCCTTCAAGTTCTCTTGGATATTAATTCTTTAGACTTGGTTAAAAGTTCTTCGTGTTGTATGTTTCTAGGGTGGCCCTCATAACCACACAATTGGAGGATTAGCAGTGTGCTTGAAACATGCACAGTCGCCGGAGTTCAAGGCTTACCAGAAAAGAGTACTAAACCCTTTTAACTTGATCGTCAAGTTCTTCTTCACCTCATAGAGTTAAAAAAAAACTTAACTTATGAGAATTGTTTGTTGCTTGTTTAGGTTGTGGCTAACTGTAGGTCTCTAGCTAACCGATTGGTTGAGCTCGGGTTTAAGCTAGTCTCTGGTGGCAGCGATAACCACTTGGTTCTTGTTGATCTTAGACCATTGGTAAGTCCATACAAACTCTATTGATTTCCCCATGCAATAGGCTCTTTTCTCAAGTTAGAGAATCACTTATCAATCAATATGCTTTTGGTATGGTTAGGGAATGGATGGTGCACGGGTTGAGAAAATCTTAGACATGGCATCTATTACACTCAACAAGAACTCTGTCCCTGGTGAGAGAGAGCCTCTTCCCTTATTCTTTTATTTTGTTTCTTCCCATCTAAAAAGTTGCTAGTCATTTACTTAATCCTGATTGAAACAAGATTAGTCTTTGGAAGTCATAGAGTGCATTGGATATGTGTGAGTTTGATTGTCACAGAGCTATAAAAGTGTGTGTGAAAATGTGAAACAGGGGACAAGAGTGCATTGGTTCCAGGGGGAATAAGGATAGGAACGCCTGCAATGACGACAAGAGGACTGTCAGAGAAAGACTTTGTGGTGGTTGCTGACTTGATCAAGGAAGGTGTAGAGATAACGATGGAAGCCAAGAAGTTGGTGTCGGGGACAAAGCTTGGAGAGTTCACCAAGTTTGTGACATCTGCAGAGTTCCCATTGAGAGAGAGAGTGGAGAGTCTCAAGGATAGAGTGGAATCCTTCACCTCTCGTTTCCCCATTCCTGGAGTTTGAAAAGAAGAAAACAGATGATGTCTTGTTGTGTACCTTTTGATTATCTATCATTGACACATTTTTATCTCTTAGGGTTTTATCAGCTCCTTAAGCTTGTGTGTGTCCCAAGTTTCTTATAAAAAAGATTAATAAATTCCGTTTGAATCTTCGTATGGTACACAAAACCCAACAAACTGAAGCAAGAGCCAAATATAATTCAGTCTCTACAAATTGCTAACTAAGCACAACACAAAACCAAATAATCAAATATCCTTTCGACGGCGTCGTTTAATCATTTGAGCAGCAGCTCTGACAGACGAATGACCCATTTAATCCGCCCATTACAGGCCCAATAAAACGCCAACTAAACGACGTCGCTTTAGTCGTTGTAAATTTACCCTTTTTATGTCTCTCCCAGATACTGAAAACTAGCAGCGGACCTTATTGAGCAAATCGGTGAGGAGAGAGAGAGATCGCAAAGAGAGAGAGAGATGTCTTCGTTTCTGAAATCGTTCCTGGATCCAAAGAAGAACTTCCTAGCTCGTATGCACATGAAAGCCGTCTCCACCCGCCTCCGTAGATACGGTCAGATCTCTCTCTATCCAAATCCCTAATTTTCTCAATCTCGATTTGTGTTTGCTGAGGAGTGAATCTGATTTTCGTTGATTATGATTATGATTCAGGTCTGAGGTACGATGATACGTACGATCAGTATTACCACATGGACATCAAAGAGGCACTGAACAGGTTGCCGAGGGAGGTGGTCGACGCCCGTAACCAGCGTCTCAAGCGTGCCATGGATCTCTCCATGAAGCACGAGTACCTTCCCAAGGATCTTCAGGTATTTCATCTTTGATGATGAATAGAGAGAAGAAATGTGAATTGATTATCCATACCATAATAATTTCGATGCTTGTATTCTATTATGATGTTTTTACAATGTGTTAAGCTTAAGCTACTTAATAATGTTGTAACTTGAGGATTGTTAATTCTATATACAGGCGGTGCAGACTCCATTCCGTAGCTACCTTCAGGAGATGCTGGCTCTCGTAAGTCTCTCTCTCTTTTGATGATTTTTTTTTTTTTTTATAAAAAAAAATAGATATTCCTATTTAATTATAGGAATGGTACAACCGCATTCTTGCGTGTACATGCTTGATTAGGACTCTGAGATGCATTTGATTTTTGTTTGCTATTTGAAGCAAGTTAGCTGTTCTGATCTTCTGTTTATAGTGCTTCATCGTTGTCTACTGTAACTTCTCCTTTAAACATGGATCCTCATCATCAGTATTCACTGTCGTCAATCATCGCTTTTCTTTGTTTTTGCAGGTTGAGAGGGAAAGAAAGGAACGAGAAGCCTTGGGAGCTTTGCCACTCTACCAGCGCACACTTCCTTAAGCATACTTTTTCCCCCTTTCTTATGATGATGATCAACTCTGTTTTTCTGCATAAAACTCATCTCCTAATGGATGACATTGATATTTTGTTGTTACATTTTCATGTTTGCTGGCTTGAATAAAATCGAAACTCAACTCCATGTTTGGCTCAATGATTTTTTTTTTTCAGTTTGGTTCTTTGTTCTAAAGAGTGAAAGATATCATCAACATACATATTATATCAGTTTTAATTTGGCATTCGAAATTGGGAAATTAAACTTGAAGATTTCAAAAACAAGATAATGTATATTATCAACAGGATATAAATCATTCATATTATAGTGTGACCCATGCTATGAACGTGTTTATGTGACTACTAATTTTTGGAGGATTCGACTTCCAACAAATATATCCTGAAAAGAGTATTTGCATGCGAGTATGTAGACTGGGAGACAAGTCTGAGATAGATTCAGGGCTTCTTTAGTTACCCATTTCCCCCTTCTTCATCCCCCTCTCCCTTTATTTTGCTCTCATTTATGTAAGTATAGATTTGAAGTGACGAATAATTTCACAAGTTCACGTGTAGAGAGTGCCCATGAGAAAACAGTAAGTTTTTACAAAAGAAGGTATAGTTGAAGTTTGAAACTCGGTTATATTAAATGAGGAAGAAATTAGTCAAGACACCATTTTACAAGAAATATTCTGCACATCTGTGGAAATAAATGAAATCGGCTTTGGAACTTCATATTGTCATGTAAACAACTAGCTTTGCTGGAGATTTCTGAAGAGTAAGCTTTCCACAAGGCAGACTAATAAGCAGAGAATGCAAACATTTCTTCCCTTTGAGAGTCCGAAGATATCTCGATTAAGGCCAAGTGTCTAACACATTGTATGCGCTCATCCTAAATGTGTTGATTCCTTATTCTTAAAGCAAGTCTGAGAACAAATCAGAACAAGGAATCAAGAGCACAGAAAACAATATTTTCAGGTATGTGGACGTAATAACCCTGTTCATGCCATTTAACTATTACCTCTCTCTCACCAGTCACCATGCCACAATGCTTATTCCCCAAAGAATGAAGAATGGGCGTCAAAGGACTATGGCTTTGGGAATAGCAATAAAAAGAAAAAAAATGAATCAATCTGGATATAGCACAATTGCTTAGAACGGTAATAATACTAAGACAAAATAGTATCAACATAATGCAGTTCTAAGCAGACCAGAAACAATACCAAAAGGAAGACACCACGAGACGTAACGAATGAACTACAAAGTACAGAGAAACTACTCGATCTTGACATGTTGTCAGCAAATTTATCCAACCAGACTGTAAATATATATTAAGGAAACCTGCTCGAAAGCACAGCTTTAAAGCCCTGTGGACAAGTCCGACTCCAGGACACCTGAAACAAGCCGCATAATCAAAAAGCGACAAAATAAAAGACAATTATGTTTTGAGAAAGAACATGTATGATATTGCACCATTCAGATGGCAAAGGCAGAACTCGTCAACCCCCAGCATCAGAGTTAGACCTCTAAAAGCAAAAAGTCTGTATGCCACGAACAAAGCGATACTGTTCCAGGGATGATGAGTAGGAAACTCACACCGCTATGCAACACACTTCATAGAGCTACAAGTAGAAGCACTGAATAGATCAGACACAAGTTTGGATATGCACTGAACCAAAAATCCACATATTACTGATACTGACAAGGACAAGACGATTGACCCATCTTGTCACACAAGTAAAAAGACGAGGTCAAGAATATCAACACACAAGTCTGCCCCCAAACGAGGAGAATAAATTCATTATCTACAAAATCGACATCACAGAATAAAAGACAGCACCAATAGAACAGCCCTTAAAAAATATGATATCTCAGAGTATGTATACATGAATTTTGCTTTATTCTATTACAATAGAGGAAGCTAACTGAAATCTGACAGAGCAGTAAAAAAGAAAACCGTACCGAACCTCGTAAATTTTCATTCTAATCAGAGTCTCGGTACATACTTATATTCTGCTGTCTACACACTGGAAAAGAACACTATATGACAGTTGATTCCACATGTCAGGACAAAAAGAAAAAAGAATAAATGCTGATTGATACTAGCAAAATTGACTGCGTGTACCAGCAGATATCAAATTTCTTACCTCCATCAAATGTTCATCATCTGATATATTAAGAGAAAGACGTAGATCAGTTAATGACGTTTCTTGTTCCCAACTTAGTGGACCAGAAGCGAACAAGTCCCCCAAAGTACTCCGGTAAGTATATAGTTCAGACCTACAGGACCTTCTCGCTCCATCACCTCCTAATGAATGCTTCCGCCTTGCTTCTTCTTCCCCAACGCCACAATAAGATTCGGCATCGCTGCTACACGAGTCTGCCTGCTGACTAAAGCCATCTAGCATACAAGGTCGCATGTTACTCCCATCATAACTAGTGGCGCTACAACTACCAACTGAGCATGCATCGCTATCGTTACAATCATCAGCGACTAAGCTCTCACCAAGACCTTTTGATCTTACCCTGACCGTTAGGGGATTCTTGGAGGAAGCTTCCAGTGAACGTATCTTCTTGGTCTTTCCTGTGTATGATTCAGCACATTCAGACCAGTTCTGAGGTAACGGCCTCTTTAATACTCTAGGAGAGACAACACTTGGCTCGCGGAGAAGTATGCTTTTCATTTGAGGCTGCAGCTTCCGATCTGATCCAGTGACTGTGGATGACTTCGCAGAACCTGATATCTGAAAAAAATAAATTACAAAACAGTTTAGTCAACGTATAAGCTCATCAGCAAATTAGTTAAAGATCATTTCAAACAAAGAATGAATAACGTTACCTTTCCAATAGCAACCCATCTCTCATCTTGCCACGACTGACGAACCCTGACGTTTGCCTTGTGAAACGTAAACTCTGCAGGAGACCCAAGCAACCGAACCACATAGTACTTTCCAGATAACTCTTCACGAACAGTGGCAGCTTTCCAAGAGAAATCATCAAGAACTTCCACCAATTCACCGCTCTTCCATCGCTCTACATCCACTTGGGGAGGACACGGCCTAATCATCTTCCTTGGAGCTCTCTCCACCACTGCATCCTCGTGGAAAGAGTAGTATCTAACACTGTAGGTGTGTCCATTACCAGAGATAATCTCAGCGCATCGCCACGCACCATAAGGCGCCTCTTTGCTGCTAAATACCTCAACTCTACTTCCTTTTCTGAATCTCATGATAACTAAGCCAACTTAATACCTGCAAAAACAAAAATATACATATATTAGCGCTAATTTAAAAGCATACATTGTTTAGGATGTTGAAAAAAGACACATTCTTAAGCAGTTACTTTCCTGACTAAAGCTCAATCAAACAAATGTTCCAAATAAACAGAATCAAATTAAGATGAATCAATTTGTAAACAGAATTAAAGAAACAAACAAAAAAAAAATCAAGATCAATTCAAACTTTATTCTTCAGATAGCAGAAGATCATACATACATTGTTTAGAATGTTGAAAAAAAAAAACACAATCTTAATAGTTATTATCCTGATCAAAGCTCAGTAACAAAGATTTGAACAAAGGTTCCAAATAAACTCCTCTTAAAAACGTGTTTGCTTGATTTAAGAATCTGAAATCAAATTAAGATGAATCAGTATAATCATTCGTAAAAACATAATCAAAGAAACCAACTAACCGAGATCAATCACATGAAATACAAAACGAATCAAAGATCAATTCAAACTCAGTTCCAAATAAACTAACGAAGAATCTCGATCAAAGGGATGAACAGTAACATGGAAACAACAGAAGATAAGAAAAAATCGAGCAAGGGATCATCACCTTCTGGAATGTTTGGATGATGAGATAATCGCCGGAAATTTTCGAAATTTGTCTCTTTGATTTTTCTTAAATGATTGTGATTGAAATATTGGAAGAGGAATTGGGGATTAGGGTTTCAAGTAATGTTTTTTTTTTTTTTTTTTTGATATGGAAAGAAGATTGGGCGTAACGAAATTTATATTTATTTTAGTTTTTGTTTTTGTGACGTGGGTTTTAAGTTTATTTCTGTAAACCAGAAATAGGTGACAACCCCTACATTAATTATGTTTTACTCGCTTGATTAGTGCGTGCTCACGCGCGTTAATTGTGTTCTTGAGTTTTTCGATACGCGTTTAAAGTGGTTTAATAAAATCAACTTACAATATGTGGTTTAATAAAAAAATTATTTTGCACAAACTGATATGTATGGTGTACACTCAAGTCTATCTGGTTTTGCTTATGTAATATATTCAGAGTGAGTCATGTGCCAAGCCTAACGAAACATTTGTCTTATATCTTCAAGAATTTTGAAAACAATTATATAAATAGATTCCAAGTAAAATTATTAAAATCTTTATTAAATCGTCTAAAGACCCTAAATATATTTATTGAATTTTAAAATTAGTCAATACAAAATTTACGTGAAAAACATATAATACCAAAATTAACATTATATACTATTAAAAACTAGGATGATGATTTCCACACTATAATGTGATTTTCACACTGTAATATTCTATTAAATTTTCCTGAAAAACGTATAATACCAAAATTTACATGAGATATCATTGATGGCCTAGTGGTTTCAATGAAATTCTCGCACACGACTGTCAGAGGTCGTGAGTTCGACTCTCTGTCAGCGAGACGGTACTGAAATCTCTCCAAAAAAGTCTTGTCGCAGATAGCCCACGAGTTTCTACGGTGCTAATGGGATTTGAAAAGGTAAATACTTTGAGGGATTATAGACTTTACAGTGTAGATAAAGGTCCTGAGAAGCAGACAAACCAGATTCTAATTTTGAACTAAATTTGATCTGGTCACCATATTCAACTGTGACCAAAACAAACAATTATTCGGTTCAGTTTTAAATACATTGATAAGCAGATAATAATGTTACTGTTCCAATGTATTAAATGGGTATAATTTGAAAGCTGATGTATTAAAGTGGATAAAATAATTAGTTAATGCATTAAAGTGGATAAAATTAGTTGAAGTATTTTGATTAAATTTTCCTTTATTATTATTATTGTTATTATTATTATATCTCTCGACTGTAGGTTTAAAGATTACAAAATGACTTCTGTGTGTTCAAGTCCGTTTATGAAATACCAAGAATGGCTTAATTAAATTATAGAAAAGATAAGAACGGTCGAGCTTGAGCATGCGGAGCAGAAGCTTGAGGAAGCTGTGCATGAGGTTGATCATACTGTGATGGAAGTTCCGGACTCGGTGATGGACCTTGAAGATCTGCATGATTAACACACTTCATATCAATGTTGACAAAGCTGCTAGTCACATCTGCGAAACGGCAAATTGCGCTGGGACTTGTTTGTGGAGATGAAGAAGTAATGTTGATGTGTTCCAACACGATGTTACCACAACCTATTTTATCACAATCTAGTTTTATTGCAATGGGTTGCGCACATGTCCCTCTGAAGTATCTAAAAGTTACATCGCTCACTTTCACAGCACTTCCCTGAAAGGAGTCAAACAACATAACTACATTAACGCATTTACACAAAAAACGACAACATAAATACATTTTTAATATGTATATCTTTTTATGAATGTGAAATTTAGTAATTAAATGAATGAAGCTTGGCCAAGAAAATAATAATCACAGTCAATATTATCACATCAAATACCATATATAAGAACATGAATAAAAAATAAAATTTACCTTTGCATATTTATAAAAATCATCATCGTATTGCTGATCGATTATGATGGGGAATTTGGTATTTATCAGCGTAATATCTTCGTACCAAATATTTTTGGCATATCCTCCTCCTCCCTAAGAAATTATGTAACATCTAATAAATTACATATATATATATATATATATATATATATATATATATATATATATTATTTATTCCCTATGATATGCTCATTCTTTTATACACGTAAAACCTTACCGGCCAAGTCTTGATTCTTGCGGCATTATCAGCGCCAGTGAAGGTGCAATGTTGTACATGTACGTTTTCTACCGTTTCAGTGGCTCCTCCTTCCCCCAAACTCCCTATACTGTTTTAAGATAAAAAAAATATATAACATTTCACTGTTAAAAAATATATAATTTTTAGACCAAAAAAAATATAATTTCCCTTCGATCAAAGCCATTATTTTATCTAAATTGAGCTTACAATAGTTTTTTCCGCACTCCCACGCACGAATAGTAATATGATTTTATCATTTTACCAGAAAAAAAACTATAATATAAAATTATATGTGCGAACCTTATGCCATGGCCTGGACCACAGTCCACATTGGTTATGTTGATATCGGACGAACCAGTTTTAATCGCAATACAATCATCACCTAATAGGTAGAAAATCATATATGTATATGTGTATATATATATATATATAGCTCACAATAAGAAAACTAGGTATATCATAATTTTCTCGTAATCAAGACAAAAATGTTAATACCGGTTTGAATTGCCGAGCTGAAGATATTGATTTGTTGTGAAAGAGAGATATCAATGCCATCCGTATTTGGACTGTTTGCAGGTGCTATGAGATGAAGATTTGATAAAGTTGCTTGGACGCAATTACTAATTGAAATGTGATTCTTTGGACTATTTCTTTGAGTTAGTCCATTATATATAAGGTTGTTACATCGATTAAATTGCAGTGCCTGCATAAACAAAGATAAAACCCTCAGACAAAACAATTAATGTTTTATGATTGCATCTAGACATCTTAAACTCAACTTATTGAATAACTTTGAAGTACCTGTGGTCGGGAGTCGAACTTAACAGTAGACCACCAACTTTCCCCATGGGGATCAAGGAGACCAGATCCAGTGATAGTGAGGCCTGACACCTTATCGAAAGATAACCAGTTTTCTGGTTTGTTGCTTCCCCAATCCTTAACCAGCTTTGGCGCTTCAATTTTTCCATCAATCTTGCAAAAACAAAAAGATAATACATGTGAATCATGAATATTGTAATCATTAGGTCACAACAAGTTGATTTTCAGATTAATGAGTTGATTCTTAACATTCTTTCTAGCTAGTAAATACCTGAATATGAGGATTACTAGCTACACAAGGGCCTTGAAACACTTGTGGTAGTAAGGTATAAACTTCGTTGGCATGAATTACTAGAGATTTTGACTTTCCTGCACATAACGCTTTCCATGCGTCTTGAATCGCCTATTTCAAAAAATATTTGCAAACGATCATTTAATCATGTAGTTGAAATGTTTTAGTTGTAAATGAGTTTGTATAAGCAGTTACTTGAGATTGATCAGCGTTTGTATTGCCAGAATCTGATAGAAAATCTCTCACGCTTATAAATTCAGAATCGCTATCTCCATAGTGCGCATAAAACGATGATACTAAAAGCACCGAAATCAGTAGCTGGAAACCCTAATAACAGTAACAATAGTTATGATATATATATATATATCCGTAAACAAAAGTGAAACAATGAAATACATGAATGAAAATTTGAAGGGGTATATATTTTTGTCTCACCATTTTTTATCTAACTGATTAGAAAATAGTTATTTTGTTTTTTTTCTTAGTAAAGATAATATTGAGATATTGTGTGTTGTATGCATATATATATACATAAAGGTGTGAATACGTAGTTGTTGTGGTATATAAAAGATATATTTGATTAGTTGTATAATTTGGAAACGAAATATTTTGTCAAAAAGAAGTAAATAAGTTTGAACAGAATACATAAAGTTACTATATTCTTACATATATATATTCCTAAAAATGTTACTATATTTAGGAATATTATATTCCCTTTTTTAATCGGAAGGAATGTAAAATAAAGTTATTATATTCTTATCCTCATGGATTGACAATACTTAACACTCAAGCTAGTCTGTGGTATACTGATATAGGTGCGCGGGCATAATTATTTAACTAAGTAGGATAGGTCCGCTCTACGAACGGGATGATAATTTTAAAATAATTTAAATAATTAGAGTAAATATTTTTGATTTTTGTTTAGTATTTGTTTTTATTTTAAAATGTTTTGTTCTATATTAGTATGAATCATTATTTTAGTTTTCTTGCTTTGAATTTTAAATAGTTAGAGTAAAACTATTCATTTGCTTTGAATTTTATTTTGGTTTAGAACCATTAAAATTTATAACTTTTAAGGGTATTAGAAAATTTATCTTTCAAAATTTTTTGTTCCTCCTCGTCCCACATCGTATTTGTAAATATATAACTAATTATTTATTTTCAAATAACATAATCTCATTTGCACAATACTGAAACTTTCAGAAATGGTTGGTGATCAAAATAGTTATTAACAAAGTACAAAAAAATTGTCTATATTATAGTTGTCTTTAGATGTTACATGCTAATACATGATGCTTAAAAATCTCTATCATAGTTGTCTTTGGAAGTTTTTCTCATATAATCTACAAAATACGCTTGCATGATCGTTATATCATCAATCTATTACAAATGCATTTTGTTTTTATGTATAAACTAACAATGCTTCTTGGTGAGAAAATACCGAGCTGCTGAAAACAATGTCTCTCGCCTGGTGATGAAGCTGGAAAAAAGTTAAAGAGATTGAAAGTTTCAACGAAGTGTCACCTTCCCTCTTGAAATTAAATTTTCCTTTAATGCAATCAAATGTGGATTTCTTTCCTCTAATAGATCGAAAGTATCAACGAAGTGCATACATAACAAATAAAAGGATACTGAACCTTAGATAGATTAAAACCCCTAGCTTAATTAGATGAATGATAAGACTTGGAGTCCTAACACAATTTTGCTTAACGTCTTGCAAAGATTAATTCTTGCAAACACCTAAGTTGTCATATACTGAAAAGTTCTCTACTGATATCTAAATAAGCTTCAAATTAAGGTTAAATATGAGTAAGAAACTGAAGCAAAGCCATATTGTTAGCAGAGCCGGGCTTGAGCACATGATTATGAAACATTTGATTGGGACCCCCACTTTGTGGGGCCCCCCGGTTAACAATTTATTTTTCAAAAATTATATATAATGAAAATGTAAAATTATATATAATGAAAAGTAAAATATATTTTTATTATGCATAAATTTAATAGAAAATATTAGATTTTGGATTATTATAATTTAAAATGACCAAAACTACACTAAAAAGAATATTATTTTTATGGTAACTGAAACTAATAACTTTTTATTTAAATAAAATATATAATTCCAATAAATTTTTCTCTATAAGAAAATTATTATCAATTTCAAATCAAAAAATATTTTTTTTTATTTTTGAATAGGGCCCCAAGTTGGTTTTAAATCTCAGGACCAGCGTCGTGTTTTGTTGTTTGCCGACTTCATATGTATTTCTGACATGTTGAACGTACCGGTATACTACAGTGGTGATTTGATATCTTTCGAACATCTAAAGATGTGGTTAAGGTGAGTATATGATGTTTTTTCATCACTTCGTTCATAGTGCCTATTTATTTACTTGTCTTAGGTTGATTAACGCGTTCCTCGCCTAATTCACTTTAGTGTAAAACATTACTTACATTATACAGCTGTTTGAAAGATTGTGTTGTATCCCTAATCTGTTAAATGATTACGAATAAACTTCACCTCACTGAACCTCTGTTTATGGGATGCTCTGTTTTAGGTGTCCTACTGATATATTTGTCCCATAACCATGGCTGGTTGTCGTCATATCCGGGCCTCCGGCTATAGGTTCAGGTGGACAAAAAAAAAGTGGTAAAATGGTTAACTATTCTTGTGGCTGTAAGATGAAAAAAATGTTTATCTTTTTGTTTCTTGTGCGACCGTAAAGAGGTGGTGTAGTCATTAAGATTGTGAGTACTTTCTTGAGAAGTTAAACTCTGAGGTTTGTTGCTATGACTCTATCTTTCTCAGGAATTGTTTTCTTAACCATCTAAGCAAAAGTCCGGGGTCAGGTGGTCAGTAGCTGGAGATTGTTTAGGAGAGAATTCTTGGTGAGGGTCTCAGACCAAACCTAGATCAAAATAGCAAAAGGTTTGTGGCAGTTGTCGACGTAACCAGTTGTTGTGCTTGTTTATTTTCTTGCAATGCACTGAGTTATAATTGCAGCTCTGTTCCTCCTCCTCTAGCTTAACGTTTGTCTTATTACCAGTCTCAGTTAGAAGTCGCTTTCATTATTTTCATAATTAAAACAGTTGGAGCACGGTAATAAAATTTTTTCCACAGCTGATGATGAGGAAGATCACTTTCTATTAAATTTAAATGCTTAATTTGCAATCCTTTGCCGCACGTTCATCACAATGCACCATTGTCTTCTAAAATATCCAACAACTTCGGAATCAATGGCAGAACATAAATTACAATGTCATTATGTTGGTATTATAAGCAAGTGGGTGTATTAGTACACATAGTACTGGACGTTCATTTTAGTGTTAACAATTATTAACTTAACGATCACTGTACAGTAAAATCTATCCGACTTGCTGTCTGGTCGTTCTAACACCGCTGTTGCAGTCTCCACCGCCTGACGGTTTCCCATTTCACGGCGGAGAAAAGTAGGAGATAAAGGAGTTAGAATGAGCTAAACGAAAGCTACTGGGGAAATAAACAAACAAAAGCTACTGGGGAAAAAAAAAAGATAATCAAGACCTGAACAAATGGTCTTACAAAAATATTTGGATAAAAAAATTTAATAATCAATTCCTGAACAAAGTGAAACAGAATCAACAAACCACACAATAATCATCTCTCGAATATTTAAAGATTTTAATGCTGGAGTTACCTTTGCGTCGAGGAGGAGCATTCACATTCCTGAACCTTAGGAGGCGGACCTCGACGGTGGAAATACAACAACCATACTTCAAATCAGTGAGGAGGACAGAAGAATTAGCAATTTTCCAGGACATATTTTTTAAAAAGATAATTAATGAGGAGAAACAACTGATGAATCTCACAGGACAAAACATACTCTTTTATATTAAATGGAAACCTTTATCATCATTCAAATCAAAAATCTAAAAAAATTCAAGAAATAGATTGAAGATCATGAGTTTTGTACCTTTGCGTTAGGATGAGCATGTCTATACACATAAGCTCAATCCTCGCTTCACGTACCTAGCCTCCCAAAATAGGCGGACCTCCACTGTGGTGGTCCAATGGCCATCCCTCAAGTCTGCGAGGAAGAGAGCGGAGTTAGTCAGAACGTGTAGAAATCTATAAGATGGAGAGGCATGAATAATATGAGTTTCGATGGAATGAGATAACCTATTTATAGTGGTGATTCACACAATAGCAATAATGGGGATACATTGAATGATGGATCGTGTGAAGAGTGGGAGATGTTGTTGATGAGGGCGTTAAAGACGATGATTGGATGAACTGATTCTCGTAACGTTTCCAAGAATTTATTTAAAGGTGAGTTGGAAGTCAAGCAAAAGACACCACCGCCGGGTTCTAACAGGCTATCGCCGGAAACAATGGCTTCACGTATTACAGATGGAGATTTGATGCCGGTTAGATGAATGATCGAGCTTTCGTCGAAAAAAAACTTTTTTTTGGCGACGCAAAGAGAAGAGGAAAACGGAGGTGTCGTTTTCTGAAAAAGGAAGTCCAGCAAGTAACAATATCCCAAAGCCCGTATATGCTAAGAAAAAAGCCCATCCGAATTCAAATTAATGAAGCTCTCCGTTTTGGAAGAAGCGGGACACGTGTCGTCACTACGTAAAACGACTTTCCTAGCTGGACGCTGAGGTGGCAGCACAGGAATGAAGCAAACATATCCCCTATATATTAAAATAGAAGTCACTTTAGTGATTTCTGATGACGTGTCGCTCATAGGTGAAGTTTCAATTTAATTGTTATAATTTAATTGGTCAATTGTTCTTAATTTTTATTTATTTAATTTAGATATAAAAATTTAAGGTAAGTCTAAAATCATTCAACACCACTTACCATATAATCTAAAGAATATTATAATTAACAATTTATGGAAACTAATTCTCGAAATTATAGAAAGATTAATAATGTTTTATTTATCACTTTCAATATTTATAAACTATAAAATATAATATATAAGATAATTATAATAGTTTTATACTATACTTGATGAATTGTATTCGAATATAATTATATAATAACTATTTTAAATATAACAAAATCCAAACATGTTTATTAATATTATTTTTAAATTATTTATCGTTGTTTAAAGAATAAATTTATCAGAATTTTAAAATAACTTATGAATAGTTTAAATGTAAGTTACCCTATTTATTTTGCAAAGTAACTTATGAATAATTTATTTTTCTTGCGCAAGTTGCAAAGTAACTTATGAATAGTTTAAATGCAAGTTACCTTATTTATTTTAAACATTTCTTGCCCAAGTTATTATCACATTTATTAAAATTTTAAATGCCAATTTACCTTAATGTTTCTAAATTCTTAATTCGTTTGTAATGACTTACCTTATTACAATAAAAAATTCACGGTGAAATAATTAATAGGGGGATAACTTTCTTTAATCTATTTCAATATTTATTGCAGAAAATAAATATTCAAACGTCATTTATTATGAAAAGTCGACTATATATAAAGATACTCCCAAGGTCTTACATTCAATACAATACAGTGTTGTGAAGATATCAAATTTTTAAAAACAGTATGGCAATAGTTCAAGCTCCCAAAAACCGAGTGTCTTTTATCAGGCAATTAAAACTATGTAAAGATACATGACGTATTGAGGTTAGGATTCTTCACTTGTGGAGAAATTACAACAAATATTCCGGAAATACGATTGAAATGGTTTTCGTTGATAAAGAAGTAAGTAGATTACTACATTTTTTACAACTCATAATCATCTTTAGTCTTTTGTTCTCAATCCAACTCATATAACTTTATCTCATCTTCGTGTAGGGAACAAAAATTCATGCTTCAGTTGGTGAACAGCTCATCAAACAATTTGGAGGGAAACTAACCAAGGGTGATGCGAAAGTCATCCAGTTATTCAAATTGTCGATGCTATTGGTGACTATCGGACAACCGCGCATCCGTACAAAATTGGCTTCTTTCAAACAAATTTTGTTGGAACAGCTGATGAATTTCCGAGTGAAGTTCCGGAGAAGTATTTTGCGGATGCGCGGTATGTCAATTTAATATTTCGACTATTTTGCGGATGCGCGGTATACCTTCACAGCTTATGAATCAAGTATTTCGACTATTTCGATGACGGTATGTCAATTTAATATTAATTTCTGTTCAATAAAACTTAGAAACTTATAGATCTATCAAATAATGTTAACCCGTCCAATTGCTTACAAAATTAAAGAAATTTTTTGCAGGTTTCTAATGGATTTTGTTTTCTTTATCGAGAATTGTACTTCATAATTTATATTATTTATGGATAATATTTTCAATTTTATTATATTTTCTTTTAATATGTCTACATAAATTTTTTGATATTATTTATGTAAAAATAATATTATTCACCTAAAATAAAGAATTACAACACATATACAATTTCAATTAATGATAATATAAAATATGTTACTTCTAAAACTATGCACTATTTATTCCATATTTTGAAAGAGAAATCACTTTAATGATTTCTGGTGACGTGTCGCTCATAGGTACGTTTCAAGAAATTGTTATAATTTGATTGGTCGATTGTTCTTAATTTTTATTTATTTAATTTAGATCTACAAATTTAAGGTAAGTCTAAAATCATTTAACATCACTTGCCATATAATCTAAAGAATATTACAAATAACAATTTATGGAAACTAATTCTCTAAATTATAGAAAGATTAATAATGTTTTATTTATTACTTTCAATATTTATAAACTATAAAGTATAATGAACGAAATTTTATATAAGATAATTGTAATAGTTTTATACTCTACTTGATGAATTATATTCGAATATAGTTATATAATAACTATTTTAAATATAACAAAATCCTAACATGTTTATTAATATTATTTTTAAATTATTTATCGTGGTTTAAAGAATAAATTTATCAGAATTTTGAAATAATTTATAAAATGTTATAAATTATTTATAAAAATACAAACCTACTACATATTGATTGAGAAGTCATATAAGTGATTTTTGTATTACGTGTCGATCGTAAATGAACTCTTCAAATTGTTATGATTTGATTGGCCGATGATTTGAGGATTTTATTTATTATAATTATATCTAAAAGGAAAGGATAATTCAATTACCACTTTCCAAATAATCTATATAATTTTAGAAATAATTATTTATGGTAACTAATTGTTAAAACTATGAAAGAGTAATAATGTGATCAAAATTTTTATATATTTATAAATTACATAAAATAAGAAACAAAAATGTTAATTTGAATTGATATAATGATTTTATATACATATAGAAAGCCTTATATTTGCATATAAAGTATCATAATAACTATTAATGTCTATTAAATGCCATGCATGCTTTATAAATCATTTATTAAATTATAAATAAATTTATAAAATTATTTATATTGGCTTATCATATGTTTTAAATTATAATAAGAGGTTCTATATGTTCTTTAGGAAGGTGAGCTATATCATCATTTTTTTCCAGCTCTTTTCCTATTGCACATATCGTTTTCTTATTTGACATGTGCAAATTGCAAAGTAACTTATGAATAGTTTAAATGTAAGTTACTTTATTTATTTTAAACATTTCTTGTCCAATTTATTATCACATTTGTTGAAATTTTAAATGCCAATTTACTTTAATGTTTCTAAATTCTTAATTCCTTTGTAATGACTTAACTTATTACAATATAAAATCGCTCTTGAAATGTTCTTTTTAAACACACAAATTATTTTGGGACGTTGCAATTATACATATACACAATAACTGCTTCTTGATACTGAAGTTACTTTGTTCCCTCTCGTCCATGTCAAATATTGAGTACTAGCTTTTCTCCATGACTGATGCTTTCTCGCAAAGACGGTGATATTAAGATGTAAAATCCGTTACTTCTAAAACTATACACTATTTATTCTATATTTTGAATTTTGTTATGCCCGCATAGGGTGCGAGCCGGTCACCTAGTTTATATATATATAGATAGATAGTTATTCATATATTTTTTTTGTGATTTAATCATGACAATAATTTATTTTTTATATTTTTAATCATTTTAGTTTTCTTTGATTTTTTATTTCAGTCTAAATTTTTTTAGTACAAAGGAAAGCTATAAAACTACGAAACCATGAGAGCATAATTATATATCAATATTACACACAATAAAATAAGAATGTGAATTTCTTTTTTGGACAATGAAGAATATGAACTTTTGGTCTCTCTTAGTCTACTTTATATTTTTGAACCAGAAAAATGTATTAAATTACTATAAAAAATTGAAACACACAAATCCAAGTAAAAATAAAATAAATAAAAAGTAAATAAAAAATAAAGTTCAATGAAAATTTAGAAGAAAACTTAAAAAAAAAACAAATTGAGATAATGATAATAATTCATTGGTTTACTTGATAAATATATACATTGAGTTATCGAAATATTCATAAGTTACATTTAATAAACAAAAAAAAGATAATGATATTTTTATTATTATTATAATTAATTATATAATGATAAATCTAATTATTCATTAACAATATATCTACTTTAACCGTTTTAGAGATTAAACCATTAAACACATGTTCATAACACATAAGTAACTCTCTCAATTTAATATCAAAGCATAAGTTTTCTTATAAATTAAACGGTAATAAAATAAATAAGTGAAATACTGCCATTAAATAATTTAGAATAATTTATAATTCCAAACTGCATATAACAAAACTGATTTGCTTCCTAATCTTTTAAACTCAACGAAAGAAAGAAAAACATAAAACTCCAACTAAACAGAAAACAAATATCGAAAGTACATAAATATAGATATTAAAAATCCAAATAAGATCTAAAGCCAAAGAGAGAACTAAGCTTTGATGTTGTTCATATAACCGTTAATGCAAACAACTCCACCAATAATATTGTTTGACAAAAAAATATTGTTTGATCTGAACAAAATGATTGAACCTCTTTTTAACATTCACATCAGAATGAAAGTGACAAATACATAAAAACACAATGCTTTGGGGGTATCGAACACAGTTCGTGTATGCTCTAACTAGAGACGTTACCAATAGAAATACTTAATAATTATTGATCCTATAAATTATTTATCGTCTACGGATCCTGAAGCACATGCTTCACTATATACTTAATAGTTAATACTTAGCAAGATACTTTTGACCTTTTCATATTTCTGTAATCATATTACTACATTGGATATCAAAATATCTTACTTATTAAGCATTAAATATTTTCAAAATTTTAATTTATATACAAATATTGAAGTCTTGTAAATTAGTGTAGCATTCTTATTTGTAAATTTCACAGTATCATTGAATCTTACATTACCGTTACTGATATTAGTTTAATGCTTTTATTTATTAATATTTATGCTAACACGTGAGAATCCATATTAAAACTACAAAACAAAATGAGTTGGAAATGACAATATAAGACGTAAAAACAGTTTGAAATTTTATTGATAACGTGAAATCAATATTTGATGTATTTTTAATTCAATAAATTATCCATATTTAGTTTAAAAAAAAATATCCATAGGTGATATGGTTTATATAAGTTTTTGAGCCCCATGATAAAATCATGTAAGACTGTTTTGCACGCCCAAAATAGAATCTGTGAACTTAACATTTACACTATACTTTCACGATTAAAAAAGATCTACAGAGATTTTGATGGAAAAATGACTGTTAGATAGCATGTAAGCTTATCTTCATACATCTTGGTGTATTTTTAATGGAGGGTTCAGTCATAAAGTAACTTAAATATTTTTCGCTAAGTTTACTAAATTTTATCAAGTGTCATTGAGTTTACTTTGATTATTCACTAGTTTTGTCATTTGTCACCAAGTTGATTTAGCTTAGTCAATAAGTTTGGTTAGTCACTAATTTTTTTAGCTTAAATTATTTGTCAGCAAATTGACTTTGCTTAAAACTTTTTATTTGTCCACAGACAATTCTAACATTTACAAGGCCTGTGAGCTTGTAAAATCAGTCTATATTCTCCGTATAAAATACAAAATTTTACTTAGTCAATTTGGCTGGCAAAATGTGGTCCAAATATTCTTCATTTTTCTTCACATTCGATTAGATTTTACCCGACCCAAACAAGAATATGAGAACTTAATATTTATTTTATATTTTCGAGACTCTAAAAAATCTAAGAGGTGTTGATGGAAAAATGATTGTGTAGATTGTATGGAAGCTTATGGAAAATTATCTTCATACATCTCTATGTGTCTTTAATGGAGAGATAAGTCACAAAGTAACTTAAACATGTTTCACCAAGTTTACTAAGATTTAACTATTTGTCGCTAGGTTTAGTTTGATTATTCACCAAGTAAATTTAGTTTTGCCATTTTTTACCAAATTGATTTATCTTAGTCACCAAATTAAATTAGTCCCCAAATTTACTTAGTCACCAAATTTACTTAGTTTAAATAATTTGCTATTAAATTGACTTACCTTACTCAGCAACTTATCTTAAGGCTTTTTATTTGTCTAAAGAAAATTTCAACATTATCTGACCCATACACTTGTAAATTGATGTGGCTATTTTCCATAAACAAAATTCAGCCCATTTGGTTTGTAAAATATGATTAAACATTTTATTCACCCTATTTAGCTCACAAATTATAGTCCAAAAAATTCTCATTTCTCTTCGTATTAGATTAGATATTTACCGGATTTATTAAATTTGTAAAATTTTATTTATGCATAACATTTTTTACTCGCTCCATTAGGATTTGTAAAAATAATTCTAACAATTTGAACATAACATAATAGAAATGGTAAGCCAACAAAAAATAATATTATGAATTGCTATTTTAATTTATTACGTTTTAAAATATCATTATTTCAAAAACATTATTTCAACCCTTGTTTTAATTTAAGATACATATTGTTACTTAAGCTGTTAATTTAAAACATAATTACCTTACACCAAGTTTACAATTTTACTTGTGTAAGACACATTTTGTTAGCTAAGCTGTTTATCTATGTGTTTCAAACTGCCTTTTATCAATCAAACGAATAAAAGTATTTACTTTCATTAACAATTAAAATTTTATAAAACTACTATATTATGTTTTGACACAAATGGTTTTAGAAAATTATAATCTGAGTCTTCATAGAAACTAATCAAATAGGATATTAAGAAGAAAACGTAAAGATTGGTGTACTCTAAAAGATCTTTTTAAAAACAAAATCATTAATAATAACAAAAAGTACATGGTGACTTTTCATAAGTCCCTAATTCAATTTCACCAATAAAAGTTATATGATCATGCTTATGCAAATTTAATGAAGCAATCAACATAAATATATAAATTAAAGATGATCTCACGCGAGTTCGATCAAAAAGGTATTTACAAATTGTAATAACATTTACAAATAATATTGACACTATAGTATAGTCTGAACGCGACAACATACACGAATTATATGAAGAATACTCAATATACATTCATTAATTGAAAACTATACTATAAAAGGATATTAATCAATAAACTAAAAATAATATTTTTGACAAACTTCTAAATTTATAATAAAAAACTAATAAAGTATCATAATCGTGACATTACTAATGTTTACAGTAATTAGATCAAGTAAGACATATATCTAATATTGTATTCTTATTTCAATAAATAAGATATTAATTAACATTATTTAAACTTCTATATATTTATTTTCACTTTTCTTATATTAGTTAAATTTCATAAATTTTTCTTATAATTTTCTGCTATGATTAAAATCAAATCTGAATATTATACTATCAAAAATAAATTTATAAAATTAAATAAGAGTATTTCGACTACATATTGCACACAATAAATATACAATAATCACATTCATTGTAAAAAATTTCTAAATATAAAAAAGTTAAACTTTGTGCAGATTGATTAATATTTTATATGATTTAAATATAAATATAAATAAAAGTATAATAAAAATATTTATAATTGTGTAGGAGTAGTTAATTCACATCGAATAATCTGTATAAGTTTTTAAAAGTAGAATTTTATAAATATTTATAAATTCAGCTTGTACATTCACATATATATATATATATATATATATATATATATTAATAAAGAGATATCTAAATAGTAATTTTTATAAAGGGTATAATTCTATAACAACTTAAATAGGACAAAATAACAAATCATATTTCGAAAATATCATTATAGAAAATACATATAAATCAGATATATCTAAAATTTAAAATTTATTATAAAATGAAACTAAATTATTAGTATTTCTTGCACATAGCGCAAATAGAAGATCTAGTGTAAGAAAGATATCAGTACAATATATAGGATATAAATGCAAGTTTTCGGCTTAGTCCGGCCATGTATGATATAGAGAGTATTACACTTTGGTTTACTTTGGATTTATTTTTATTACAATATGAGCTACTTTGTGTTATAAGTGCACCTTGGATCTCTTATATATTTATTTTTGTGTCCAAATTTCCCCCGACTGATCAAAATAATCGATTGAATTCTAACTATCTTGTTGTAATTAAAGTAATGAATTGTTTTGAAAAGAGTTTTTTCTTAGGTTCACCCCCTAGACGTCGTTGGGTTATATTTTTTTGTACAACAGGTATTTTTTTTTTTGGATACATAATATTGATATTTAGTTCACCCTTTTATGTTTGTTTTGTTAATCTTTCATTTAAATAATATATATATATATATATAATTAAAAAAAATTATATATTTTAACATCTATTTTGATATTTTTTTAATTTTAATAGTTATATTAAAAATATGTGGATATAAAAATCGTAGATGTGGACGAAAAAGCATGGAACGACAGAGACATGGTTGAAACATGCGTAGACGAAAAAAAAATAATCACAAGATAGAAACAAAAATGTGAAACAATTAGGTCAATATCGCGACCTAGGGTTTCGAGATCTCCATGACTTCAATATCGCATGGAGTCATGGAGATATTGAAGTCATGGAGTCAACCTTCGGGGGGACTAGGGTTTCGAGATCTCCATGACTTCAATATCGCGCTTCTTGCAAAACAATTATGGAGACTAATTCATTATCCGAGCTCCTTATTAGCACGTGTTTTAAAAGGACGATACTATAATCACACTTCTCCCTTGGAAGATCGGCGTACATACTCACCATCATATGGATGGCGTAGTATCATGGCAGCAAAACCTCTACTCATATCGGGTTTACGGAAAATAATTGGTACGGGTCAAGATACGAGGGTTTGGAGTGAGCCTTGGGTTCCAGATGTAATGGCGCGACCACCTAGACAGCTGACCACATTGTATACATGCTACCCCAACTCCTTGTTCATTCCTTCATTAGGAATGATACCAAAGAGTGGGATATACAACTTCTACGGGATTTTTTTCACCAAGATGATATCCCTTTAATACTCGGGCTGAAACCTTCTCGCTCTCATGCCCCAGATGGTTATGTTTGGAATCATACAAAATCTGGAATTTACTCAGTTAAAACTGGCTATGACCTACTTCGATCGACCAAGTCGAGTCTTTCACAGAGAGTGGCTGTAGAACCGAGTATCACGAGCCTACAGAGCCATGTGTGGAAGATAAAGGCCCCGAGTAAGATGAAACATTTTTTGTGGCAGGCTATCTCGGGATGCGTGGCGACGGCAGAGAGGCTCATGTATAGACACCTGGGCACCGATAGGAGTTGTCCTAGATGTGCTGGCCCAGTGGAGTCGATTAATCATCTTCTTTTTGAATGCCCACCAGCTCTTCAGGTTTGGGCCTTATCGGACTATCCGTCCATTCCGGGTTACTTCCCGAGTACATCCATATATCAAAACATGAACTTCCTATTTTGGAAGAGAATAGAGGTGGCTCCTTTGAGACCACAATTCGATACTTTTCCATGGATCTGTTGGTACATTTGGAAGGCGAGGAACGACAAACTGTTCAATGGAAAAGATGTATTCCCCATTGACACCCTCCAACTTGTGTCTCTTGAGGCAGAATGTTGGAGGAAGGCTAACGAAAATGAGGAAGCAAATGAGGATCAGGACGATCCGTCCACTACAGAGATTGAGACAACGCCCCCTTGGATACCCCGAATCCCTACTTGTCAAATTGATGCATCATGGATCAATAATGGCAGTGTCAGTGGCTTAGGGTGGAGTCTTAAGGATCAGATGGGATTAGAATACTTCGGATTACGGGCGTGTAACAGGAACCTCTCAGCTTTGCACGCTGAGATGGAAGGGCTACTTTGGGCAGCCTCATGTATGAGAGACAAAGGGATCACTGCAGTACGGTTTGAGACGGACTGCATGGACTTAGTGGATATGACTACAAACCCGATGGACTGGCCAGCTTTCGCGACAGAGATCGAGGTGTTCCAGAGGTTACAGGAAGACTTCGAGGATGTGAGACTGTCTCATATTCCTCGAAGCCGAAATGGCCGGGCAGATGGATTAGCAAAAGATGCAAGGACCAGAGGTTTTATCTTCTCCCATATAGATCAGACCCGGACAGATGGAGATGCTCCTCGGAGAATCAACTCGTCTGCTCTCCACTTGATCTAGCTTAAATGGATAGACGACAAAAAAAAAAAAAAAATGTAGTTTTTGATGTGTATGACAAAGAAATTTCTTTTGTGAGTTCAACATTTTGACTGATTAGGTCATCAAACCATCTCGCAACTAGTTGTGGTCATGAATAGCAATGTTTTGTGTATATTTGACTAGAGTTGATTGGTGGATGTGGACACATCAGAAGTGGTCAATCAAGACCAAAGGGTTTGTAGGATTGTGTTAGTGGTGGCTGTGTAGGTTGTGGATACGTGTCTATACTGATATAAGATGGATAGAGGTGCATCAACACGTATGTGGTTGTGGTCACTTTATATGTGGTTGTGTGCAATAATTAAGGGACACCTCCTACAGCACCTCTAAACTCACATTCACCCGCACCACCATTCTCGCCAACTTTACTTCCGTAACCACTAGCATGCTCACCTCCTCCACCGCCTCCGCTACCATCATGTTGTAGCCCTGAAATCTGTGGTTCAACCAGTCTCACTAAACCTTCCAAACAGGCCACCTAAGATATACCAGCGACAGACGTTCAGTACAAGGAGCGTATCTTGACAACCAGAAGGAATTTCTCTATGGAACTAATTTTACAAGAAAACTAGATTCTTATAACTCTGGTGGAAACACTCAATTTGCATTTTTTTTGGGGGGGGGGGGGGGGGGGGGGGGGGGGGGGGGGGGGGGGGGGGGGGGAGAGGGAAGGGGGGACTTGCTTTTTTTTTTTTTGGTTTCGAAGGAAAACAAGAACATGAATTTTTGCGGGAAAATTAAAAAAAATCAGTTTTCGTGAAAAAAATAATTTTGCGGTTTAAAAAATAATTTAATTTTTAAGTTTTGGCGAAAAATAAAATTTTGTCATTTTGGTAGAAATCAAATTAAGAAAATTTTAGCGAATTTTTTTTTTTTTTTTTTTGTGGTTGTGATATAAAAACATAATTTATTATTTTTGTAGAAAATATGATTTCGGCGGCCTTAAAAAAAAATCAATTTGACAGTTTTGACAGAAACAATATTTTGCGTTTTTTTGACAAAAACATGAATTTGTAGGTTTAACAAAAACATTCTCAATTTTTCTGTTTTATGAGAAATTTTAATTTTGCTATTTTTGTATAGAAAAATTTGATTTTGCATTTTTGAGGAAAAACATGGATAAGTTTTGCTGGAAAATTTAATTTTGTGGTTCTTACAAAACAAATTGATGTTTTGCGATTTTGATAGATTTTTTTGTTGTTGTTGCAATTTTAGCAAAAAATACTATTGTTATAATTTTTATTTATTTTGCATGTTTGGCTAAAATTAATTAATTTTATTGAATTACTATTGTTTTAGTGTTATTGTAAATTGACAATCGTTTTTGATGTATTTATAATTAAATTCAACGTGTTTTTAATGTGTCATAGGAACAAATTTATGAATATGAAATGAAGTGAATATAATTATATTTAATTCATTTTATTAAAATTATATAAATATGTCTTTATTTATGTTATTAGAAAGAGACATCGAAAGTCTCAATTGAGCAATAAGTTACATATATGTTTAATTTGTCCACTTAATAAATTGGTGAAAGGGCTTGGGTCGACCAGTTGTACTTTAATTTGGGAGAATCTTTACCATGTGAGATATATATACCATCTTCTCTTGCATCCCAAAAGTTTTTCCTACCATAGTGGACAATGAAACCACCACCTGTATATGCCCTAAAGATTGCATAGAACTTGAAACCAGGTCCCTGCCATAAGGCACAATTGACTTTAGTCGTGAAAATACTTTCATAAAAACTGAATTCATAGGTTTGTCCAGGACTCAACAAATGATAGCCTAGATCATCATCGTGCGTTAGACAATGGACCCTGAGAATGTTGTTCGGATTAAGAGAGTTTATAAAATGGACCGAGTCTTTGTCGTAAGACTCTCCGTTACTCAACTCAGCAGACAATGCAATGACAATCAAAAAGCATGAAAGGGGATTCATTGTTTTGATTTGTCGATGTGTTCTATATTTTTAGGTTGATATATAGGAGTACCAAAAGGATAAAACTTGTGAGTTATTTAAAGTATGTCATGAATTGATGCTCATGCATTCAGTCTCCGTTGCATCTTCTTAAGAGGGTAATATCTATTTTATTTAAATAAAAGTCACAATTTCCTTTCAAGTGTGATTTTTAAGTTGGACCATCATTAAAAACATTTATTAAATATTTTGATAAGACTAGTAATATATAGAATTTTTAAACAACTTTAATAATAATATCTTTTGATATCTTTTCATTTAATATATATATATATAAATAAATATATATCTAATTTCGAAGAAATCTGTTTAAAAAGATTTTAACAAGATTTTAATTTCAAAAATTATATGTAAATATTTTCACTAATTTTGTAATTAGTTTTGAAATATTATTATACATTAATATATTCATTTATCATTTTAAAAATGAAAATAAATATTCTATCATATTTTTATCTATCATATAATCACAATCAATCATATTAAAAATAAATTATTATGTTGATCTAACTATTTTAACAATATCATAATTTTCAAAACGTTTCTATAAATATTTTCACTAATTTTGTAATTATCAATGAACTATTATTATGCATTAATATATATACAGTTATTGTTTATAAAATTTAAAATAAAAATTCTATCCTATTTTTATCTATTTTATAATCATAATCAATCATGTTAAAATAAAAATATTATTGAACTACATATGATAAAATTATATTAAATTGATAGATTTATAAATTTTATTTTCATAACAGAAAATATTTATGGTAAAAAATATAATACGATGACAAAACGGCTAAAGATTAGCAGACTACAATACATGTTTAAGAATTAGCATATTTTAGACTTTTGTATATACGTTAACATATTATATAAAATGAATAAACGTAAAATATTACTAAAAGGAAAATCAGTTTTGAAGGCGGGTAAACGTTTAACATAAATTAAATACAAAATAATTTCAAATATTTTTTTTCATGTACATATTAATTTGTTTAATAACTAAATGCAGATAAATATAGAAAAATAAGCAACAAATAAATGTGACGGTTTTAAACAATTGATTATTTACAAAATGTAAACTATAAATGATTGTATTGAAATAATTATATAAATATTTAAATATATGATTAAAATTAAAAATGTATACCACTAATGATATAAAATAAATAAATATATATATATATATATAACTGAAAATAACACCCATGCGGTTGCACGGATCAAAATCTAGTATTTACCTTCAAACGAAAAGTAGTCAATGTTTACTTTTGTAATTGTGAATATATATTAATGGCGTAATTGTGTTTTATTTTCCACTTGTACATATATATATGGTAAATGTAATTTTAATATATTGAGAACTTTGGTCAGAAATAAATACAAAATTTCATAAAAATAAAATAAAAATTGACAGTTTCTAACGTATTAAAGCTTCTATACAAATCATAAACTTTCAATATACTAATGTTTGACTAGTAGTTTTGTAAATATTATTAGAGAACATGTTTACATGAATCGTGTATTATTTGTAAATGCTACACGATATAAGAATAGTTTAATGGTTTCATTAATTTTTAAAAATAATACTAACATTTAAAAAATCAAAGCTTAAGACTTTAACTCACATGAGATTTAAATAAAGCAAAATAGCAAAACAAAAATTCAGTTAAAAGGAATCAACTTGATAAATAACTTTTTTTTTGAAAAAGTAACAGAAAATATATCAAATCATTGTTTTAGTTTACTATATTTAAAATGTAAACAAAAGTCATTTTGAATCATAACAATCTAAGGGCATCTCCAATCCAACACCAATTTTCCTTCCAAAATAGAGTAAAAGAAGTATGGAATAAATAGTACTCCAATCCTACTCTATTTCCCGCTCCATAATGAGATTTACTCATAAATAGAGTAATTTATTTATTTTTGTTCACTACTCCATTATCAAGTAGAAAATAGAATAAGTTTGAAGCATTTTTACCCTATTTTGGAAGAAAAAATGGAATTTTACATTAGAGATGTTCTAAGCTACACATAAATTGCGTAAACAAAAAAAAAACGGATTATACAAAAAAAATTTCCTCTACAAGAGTACGGTAGGCTTCTTATATTGCGCTAAGAACACCACCCTAAAAACCCCCCCATTGAACTTGCTCTAAGGCAATAGGTTTAAAAACTCAAATCACATCGATTCAATCATTTAATAAGAAACTAGATTTCCGACCCGCGTTAAAACGTGGATTATATTTTTGATATTAGATTTATAAATAAAATGATACAAATTATTAGAATTTTTTCTCAAAGTTTTTAGGGTTGGACAAAATATCTGAATCTGATCCAAAAAATATATTGAATTCGAGCAGAAATTGGTAAGAAATCCAAATAGATTCAAAATTTTGGTATATGAAGAACCAGATCTAAATCCGATCCATACCGAAATATTTCGGGTATTCAAAATAACTCAATAAAATTATATATTTAAATATATTAATTGTGCTTAGTTTAATGTACTAAAACTATCTAACATACTAAAAAAAATAATCGAAATTATCCAAAATATTTGAAAAATAATTAAAATATTCAAAAATAGTCAAAATACCAAAATACTTATTAGTTCTCTATCTAAGTAGCTAAAAGTAACTCATTTCATGTTTATCTCATGTATTTACCATAAGATATTCAAATTTATATACTGTATATTATTTTTATTTTTAGATTAAAGTATATTGAATTCTTGATTTTTTATATAATTTTAAATAGATATTCGAACTCAAACTGAACCCGCAAAAATCTGAATTGAAGCTGAACCAAAATATTAAAATAGCCGAGTGGAGCTTACATATCTAACCTTATAAATCTAAAATAAAAATATCTGAATATGATCAAATATATATATATATATATATATATATATATATAAATCAAACGGATTCAAAATTTTGGTATATGAAGAACCGGATATAAATTCGATCAATACCGAAATATTTCGGGTATTCAAAATAACTCAATATAATTATATATTTAAATATATTAATTATGTTTAGTCAAATGTACTAAAACTATCCAACATGCTCAAAAATAATCGAAATTATCCAAAATATTTGAAAATAGATAAAATATTCAAAATACTCATAACGCCAAAATACTTATTAGGTCTCTATGCAAGTAGCTAAAAGTAACTCATTTCATGTTTATTTCATATATTTACTACAAGATATTCAAATTTATATAATGTATATTATTTTTATTTTTAGATTTAAGTTATATTAAATTTTTGATTTTTTATATAATTTTAAATTGATATGCGAACTTAAACTGAACCCGCAAAAATTTGAATCGAAGCTGAACCAAAATATTGAAATAGCTGAATGAAGCTTAAATATCTAATTTCATAAACCCAAAATCAAAATAGATCTGAACCAAAATCAAACAGATAGCTTAATCAAATAGATCTAGACCGATTTAGAATAGATGTCTGAATGTCCACCCTAATTTTTTTAGTGATTAAGTGAAAGAAAAAGTAATGAAGTTAAGAATGCTTCAAGTCCCAATTCTCACGTATCTCCTATGCAACTATCTTAAACGTATCGTGATTCCAAGGCATAATCCATTTAAGCCCACATAATAAATATAAGCTCCGTTATCTCGGGCCTAAAGTTCTGTTGATATTTTAATTACTTGCTGAGCTCATCATCATAGAGAAGAATATTCGTGCTGGCTACCTTTAGGCCATGATTATCGGTTGGACTAAAAACAGAGTCCTTAGGATATTTTAATCATATTAGTAGTTTAGGATAATTATAAAGACTTTGGTTAATTTTTGTGATTATTAGTGGGACTTTTGTTTGGTCCTTAAGTATAATTTTTTTTTTTTGCAAAAACTTAAATATATTAGATAAAACAAATTGAATAATTAATAAGAAAATCAAATTTTATTCAACCAAATTTCAAACATTTTATTACATTGCAATTAAAAAACAAACACAAATAAAATTGGAAGAAGAAGAGAAGAGATTATAGAGAATGAGAAGAGATTTTAGAGAATGAGAAGAGATTAGAGAGAAGGGAAAGACGATTTGGAGATTTAATAGGGGAAACTTTAACAAGTAATAACTCCAAAACCAACTAACCATTATCTACCTATGTCTAATCAGGAGTTATTACTAAACTACAAGTACGAAAGCTATCAGCTCTAGATTAATGGATCATTAAATTTTACTACGAAAGCCATCAGCTCTACTACAACTACAAAACCTATAAGGTACAAATGGAACTACAATCCAAGCAGACAACACCATTTCGTTAAAGTAACTTCTAAACCAAACTACAAACATGGCATTCACGTTCGAAAACAATTACATTCACAGCCTTATCACTATATATATTTTTAAAACTTGGTTTTTTTTTTGAACCTGTCAGGTCTCTTGCACAATCGTTTACAGTATGATTAACTACAAAAGTTAGAAGAGTGAACAATAAGTGTAGTTACTTCAATACACATTAAAAAGTTACCAACTTTGCTTCAAAAACCAACAAACCATTTAAGCTATCATCTCTACGTAAATACAAATCTAAAACATATCATGTTTCGTAACAAGTTTCAGAAACCATCTAAACTACAGAGCTATCGACAACACAATAACAAAGACAATAGTTGATACGAAACAACTACAAAGCTATGAACGATCATCATCATCATTCAATAAAGAGACAGAATGTAATATACTTAACTTATCATCACAACAAAGATTCACACGAATACAGGCGAGGAAACAATCGAGAAACTGAACCTAATCAACAGAACATTTAATCAAAAAATAGAATCTAGGAAACCAAGTACGACCAACTACATCGATAAAATGACTCTAATCTACCAAACAAATCTTCACAACTAAAATCAAAGAACCCATCATGCGGAGGAAGTAGATCAAGAACGACAAAGGAACACATACCTTTTTTAATTGAAAACAAACGGCTGGGAATGGGCTTCGAGACAGGCTCGGGATTGACTCGTGAGGGATTCGTGACCGAGGCGGGGGAGATGAGAGGAGAGATGAGAGGAGAAAACAGCGATCACGTCGTCGGTGTACTATCGCCACATGAGTCGCCAGAGAGAGAATCGGAAGACGGTGAGATCGATAATCTGAAACGAAACGAGGGTTTTCCCTACCCAACGACACCGTTTCATCTCCACTCGACAGCTGGTAAGGAAGGACAACATAAGAACGATCTTAGTTAAGGCTCGTCCCGCACAATTAAACCCATTTTCGAATTATTTTTCGGCCCAAAATACTTAAGGACCAAAGTTCGGACCGCCGATAATCATGGCCTTAGCCAGCCAAGAACATAGTACGGACTTGTACAATCTGCCCGCATTTTCCATACGTTTTTCAGCCATGTCCTAGTTCTCGTCTTCTGTTCCGGTCAAGTTTCTAGCTCTTCCTTTACATACAAAGAAAATGCATTGCTTTACCTTGGACAACAAAAGTATCAGTTAACTAGATGACATGATCATCAACTCTTGAAATACTTTTGCCAAATTCAGAATTAACAACTTTCACAGGACATAAAATGCACAATTCTAACCTCAATAAAGCAAAATGTCAAAAACATGCACAAAATTCAAAGCAACTACTCAAAAGCCAAAGAATTGTCCACATACAGCGTAATCAGTAACCACACAGATAATATTCAACTAGAATACATTAAATGGAATCAAATGACAAATTAAAGCATTGACTCCAATGAGAAAATATATATGCATATCTAAAAAGAAGAAGGGTGGATTAAAAACGCAGTACCCGGCTACGAGACACGAGCCATCCTCATACCGTTTCTGGAGCCGAAATGTACAGGTCCGGCCCGCTGCGGAAGCAACCTAAGCGACGGCGTAGGGCATAACGTGTTTCATTTTTTACAGCTAAATTTGTCAATTTTTTTTTTTAAATCACCCAGCTGATTAAAATGCACATTTTAATTTTGGATTAGGGCCTTGCATGCAGAGGCTCGTCAGAAAAATAGGAGAAGGCTTGTAGGAAGAGATATTATGGGTGTATATGGTGGGGTATTGGCCGTCGACAGATTGAAAGTCATAAAAGTTTGACTTGTCGGAGTGGCTACGACAGACGGTGGCCGCCGAAAACTGCATCCAAATAGTTTTTTTGTCAATTTTTTTTATAACAGCTTATGTTTATGGATATCAAATCAATGTAACATATTACATGAAACGTAAATTACAATTAACATGTTGTTAAGAAGAACTTTTAATAGAGACAACAATAACACGATGTTTCCTAACGTCTTCGTAGGATATGCTGATTCGCTAGGTTTCTTCCACTTCCTTCTTGGTATATATATATATATTGTTCGATCAAGTTTTACCAATCAGGCCATTATTGTTCGATCAAGTATTATTATTCAATGAATAGAATTAAACGCATATACATATCTTGGAAGTTAGAACCAATTTTTTTTTTACATCAAGCTTTCGAGGGACTCATTCACGGCGTACAAACTATGACTAGTTTTTCTTTTTGCTAAAATTTGGAAATATGACTAGTTAGGCCACAACATACATAATATATATATATTGCTTCTTCATTTCTTCACATTGAAGGGCTTAATCAATAGAACCAGACAAGAGAACAATGGCGTGAATGCAGAACCAGCCAACAATGTCGAGTTTTGGAACCTGCTATAAGGTGACAACCAATGAACAATCTTCTTAATGAAAAATTGTGACTAGGGGTTATTAGTACAAAATGTGCGGAAAAAATAACAAAAAGAAGTATTTGTTTCTATATTGAATTTATATGATTGGTTTGTTATAACTTTTCAATGTTAAGATGAAACCCGTACTTCTAATTCATACTCTATGATAAATTTTCAGCTGGGACTCGCCATATGAGAGCTTACTGAGCACAAACAAGCCTTTTCCTCGACCGATACCTCTTCAGGTGGTTTATTTCCTGCTTAAGAGTCAAGACACCTTTAATTGTGATACAAGATTGATCGAATTACTTCTATCTAGTGTTATTATTGATAAGAAAACTAATATAAATCGATGGTGATGATGCAATGTTATAGGATATGGTGCATTTTCTTGTTGACGTTTAGGAGGAAGAAGGCTTGTACATGTGATACATGTAACAAAATGTTTTATACATAAGAAAGGCAAATAAACACAATTTATATGTCTTTCTCTTCTTATGAGATGTGATTCTTTTGTTGTTTTGTAAAACACAATATATTACTGTAGCTAGTATATTTTTACCAGAAAGATACAATTAAAGTGAAATAAAATCTGAAATCTCAATAGGTTTTGGTTGGGAGATTTTTTAAAAATGATGATACCTGTGTATTAAGCAATGCAGGGTGTGATTATGTACGTTGAACTTTTCTTTCCATATCTTCAAGCATATTTTTTTGGTGGAACATAACAAAAAGTATTGCATCAAAATAGAGAAAGAAAGAATTTTTTTTTTTTGGTAAGACATAGAGAAAGAAAGAATACACAGAGCGAACGCATAATCTCCTGAATATTCACCTTTTAAAAATCAAAGCATCAAAAGAAAAAGATCTTGACATGAAAAAAAAAACAACTTAAAGCAACATCACCATCAAACATAGAACTATTTGAAAGCAGCAACCTTTAGAACCAAACCCATATGATTCCTTTCACACTTTTTACCCATTTCTTCTCGGATAAAGTTTTGGTCCAAGATATTATATAAATATAAATATCATACGGTTTCTTTTCCTCTTGTCCTCCTCATTAATTAATGCAAGATGAGTCTTGAGAGTGTAATAGTATGTATATCTTAGTGCTCAATAGCAACTACTTCAGATACCTCAATGGTCTCGGCTCTTTCTTCATCCATCCTTAAAGATACAGTCACTTGTGCTTCCTCTTCTGTGAGATGTGAAGTTTCTGCATCTTTTTCAGGTTTCTTTCTTTCAGGTTTCACCTTTGCTGATGTTGCAGCGGGTTTTCCATCAGGGAGAGCTGTTTTCTGAGATGGCAATCTTGGAAGTGACTTGCGCAACGGTTGCTTCTTGTGATCAACTGTTGGCACAATTCCCTTGGAAGCTGAGTTATCTTTAGAAGCTTTCTCATCTAGGCTCAGTCTACCTAGGCGAGGAGTTTGAGTTTCTTCAGAATCAGTCTTCTTTCTCCCGAGTTTTGGAGATTTTGGTCTTGTTGGTGGTATCTACTTGGAAGTAAATAACAATGAGAAGTAGTACTTTACGAAAAAAGTGAGATGATGGTTGTTGAAGAGAGCATAAGTACCTTCTTTAACTCTGTTTTAGGAGGTTGAGGTTCTTGATAAAAGCTAGGCATGGGTGTGGCTTTGAAGTTCAGGCTCTTCCTTAGCTTCCTAAGCTCAGCTTCTTGTGTTTCCTGAGAGAGTAGCAAGAGTTTTGTTTCAGCAAAAGTAGGTGGAGAACACTATGACAAAGAAGAGGGTTTGGGAAGACAACCTTGGACTTGGCCTGCATGCTATTAATCTCCTCTTCTTTGGCGTGAGTCTTTTCCTCAAGCTTAACATAGAACTGCACCATATGAAATCAGATATATGATTACTTTTAAAAATGCTTCTGGAGAGAGGAGAAGCAAGCGGATTAAAACGCAAACCTCTCTTCTCTTTTCAGCACGTTGGTCACATTTGAAACTAAACCCATAATTTGGAAGTGCACCAACTTTACGAGGTTTGCCATCTTCTGCTTGCGGGCTACTAAGAAACCATAAAAAAAGTTATAATCAACATAAAATGCTACAAATAAGAGCCAAAATGCAGAAAGGCCCCAGGGAAGAAGAGGTGGTAAAAATATAAAGGTGAAACAAATACTTAGAAGAAGACTGAGTATCATCTTCAGATGTTTCATGTACTTGTTTCTTTTGAGCCTTTGCTTTCACCTTGTCCCTGTATCAAAGATAAATGATAAGACTTAGCGCCAAAGCCTAGTCTTCAAGACCATGAGGAAAGAGGACTCAATACCCGGCGGTGCTTTCAGCTAGTGCAGCTTCTTGCTTTCCATGCTGATATGTCACAAGAATAGGTCACATGAGAATATGCATAAGCCAAATCAGATAAACTTAATAGCAAATTGTGAGGGATTATTACCTCCGTGACTTGAGCCTCTCTACCGTTTAATGGCGTGCTCTTTAGAGACTTTGTTGTGTGTGCACCAGGAGCAACAGAACCATTTGATGCTGCAACTTTAGCATCTGCACCATTCCTCTCTTTCTTCTTTTTGATATGAACCGATGATGGAGCACTCTTACCACCTGAGATTTTCTCATTCTTTAGCTTCCGTTGAGCCTTTTGGCCTTTAATACACTTTGGTTCATCTACATTTTCAACTTGTGTACCCTACAAAAGAAAAAAAAGTGAGAACAAAACCGTTTATCTGACAGGCGAGTAGATTAACCATACAGTTACCAACCTCAGCTGCAACCTCTTTGGAGTGTTCAATTGCATCCAAAGTGGAACTATCTCCTGAATTCTCATTCTGAATTTCTGAAGTAGCATCCAATGTTTCGCCGGAAGCAAAACCATTTACTTCAATACCGACACTTTCCATTGTTAAACCACTATTTACAAGAGCAGGTTCACTCCCATCAGCCACCATGATGACACTTTCAGGATCCATAGTAAACTACAAAAACAACATATATGGAACTAACTGATGTAAGTGAAGAGACAAAAAAGGGTGATAGCACCAGCAAAAATCATTCCCTTGAACCATGCGTTGTTATATAAATTAATCAACAGACAACAAACATTTTCCACACACAACCAGAGTGAGTTGAGTTTCTAGGGGTTAGGAAGTGAAATTTACATGTCAATCAATATTGTGACAGTGACCAAGACTCAAGCTACATTCTAAAAGTGTTGAAACATGAAAAAAAAACTTTCAGTGTTAAGCCATTTCTAATACATATATGTAAATGGATCCATAGACGAGTCTCAATCAGCTTACTCACATACACTTTCCTGAATCGATCCAGAAACAGACGCATATCTAAATCAGGTTTAAACCTAAATCTCGTGGTACTGAGCTCAGTAACCATGGCAGTGAAGCAAATCGGTTAGATGGCAGTTAAAAAACATCGATCTACCGACACTCAGACCAAAGCAATGAAAACGGACAAGCAGACAAGTTCCTCAGATTCATAAGAACTTCCTCCAGTTTACAAAGAAGAAAGAAAAAAAAAAAAAAGGAGAAGACGAGAACACTAAGACGAACATCTTCCTCACCAGACTTAGTCCCAGAGCAAATCAAATATCCATTGAAGCAAACATCGAACGAGAAGGACGAGGTTTCATAGGCTGTGAGATTTCGATTTGTTCTCGAGTGGTTCTTGAGTGGATGGATTCTTGGTCTTTGATTCTGTCTGTGAATTAGAAAAAAAAACAAAGAGAGAGCTTTTTTTTGTGAAGACAGAAAAATGATAAAATGTTTTAATATTTATTACAGTGGCTGTCCGAACTCTAATTGCCACGTCATCAGGGAGTTACGGTTACTCGACGGTTTTATTATTTTATTTTAATCGTGGGAGTGATGGGGAGTTTTTAATGTTTCCACTTGTTAAGAATCAATATCGCAGATACAGTCTTAGTTATCACTCGATTAGATTCTTTAGTTGATTGTTGATTAGCTTAGATCGGATTCTTTTGTTGCAAGTAGATCAAACACACAAGATTGTTTACCCAGACTTCGTTGCCTACTGTCTGGGGAGAGATCCAAACTCTCAAGCTTTCACTAGATCATATGTGAGTATACAGATTACAAAGAGCTTACAGCGTATTCTTGTTTCAGGTTAACTTGACACTGAAGTAACCGGAGAACAAGCGCTGTATCTGAAAGTGCACCACCGGCAATCAGAGTCGTGAGAGAAGATCAGGTAAGCTCCTTCACCGTCGCTTCTTCGTCTCTTCTCTCTCGCGTAGCTCTCTCTCTTTCTCTGTATCTGATCTCGTGTAACAGAAAAGTCTAACCAACTTTTCTTATCTTCTCAGGTTATGAAGATGATCCATGATCCTCAAAACGATGCCGTTCTCTTTAACTGATCAAGACTCAGTTGTGTGGCTTTGCTTCACGAAGCCCAAACCACATTAGTCAGCGGCCCACTTGAGATAGCCCAAACCGAGATAGTGATACTCGACAACTCAGCTCACAATCTCCACCTTTGTCGGTAACACTTCTCTTTCTCTGTCGAACATATCTCCTCAGAACTTCTTGAATCAACCTTCAAGCTCAATTGATCACTACTGTAGTTATCGCTGTTTCATCAACTCCACCTCTTCATTCATCTGTCGTATCATACACCCTGATTCACTATCTCATAGATGACTGACCTCATCAACCCGAATCAGAAAACTTCTCCTGACGCAGTACTTCCTCTGAATTTCTATAAACCGAAGACCGAGAGCCTCAACCGATTCTCATTATACATCAACGTAAGTGTTTTTCCTCTTCGTCACAGTGCTTGAGTAACCTTCAGACTTTAACCAGTTCTGAAACCTTGTCGATTTGACTGTCTAATCCTTTAGACGTTGAATCAAGCTTACATATACCTGTTAGCTGACTCGTTTTATTATGCTCCTTCTTCCGAGGTATCTAATCGACTTGACCCTCAAGGAGCTCCACCAGCTTGGATTAAGCCACCAACTTGAGTTGGCCCAAACATCGCTCGAAAGCATTTCCAGGTAAACTCTTAGTCAGAAAATCTGAAGCATTTAGGGTAGTGTGAACTTTCTGTAGATCAACTAAACCTTCGCGGACCTTGTCTTTGATGAAATTGTACTTAGTATCCATATGCTTAGTTCGAAAATGGTAGACTGCATTCTTAGCTAAGCATACTGCACTCTGTGAGTCACAAAACAACTTAAAGCTGCTGAACTTAAACCCCAATTCATCACAGATCTTTAAAAGCCACTTCCCTTCCTTAGCTGCTTCCGTTAGAGCCATATACTCAGCTTCTGTGGTTGATAATGCTACCACAGACTGAAGTGTTGATCTCCAACTTACAGTATTCCCCCCTACTTGAAACACATACGCTGAGACTGACCTTCTACCATCCAAGTCAGCAGAATAGTCTGAGTCACTGTACCCTACTATGTCAAACTGATCTTGTTTGGTAAACGTTAAACTGATATCCAGTGCCCCTGTCAGATACTTGAAAACCCATTTAACTGCCTCCCAGTGACCTCGTCCTGGTTGAGCCATGTATCTGCTGATCAGACAGATAGCATATCCCAAATCTGGTCGAGAACCTATCATAGCGTACATTAGGCTTCCAACAGCACTAGAATAGGGTATCTTATCCATGTACTCAGCTTCTGCTTTCTGTTCCTTCTCTGTTAGTTTCTTCAATTTAAACTGAGAACTCGTAGGGGTAACCACAGCTTTTGCTCCTTCCATATTGAAGTTTCTTATAACCTGTCTTAGGTATTTCTCCTGAGACAACTTCAGTATTCCTAGTTTTCTGTCTCGCATTATATCCATTCCCAAAATGCGAGTAGCCTTTCCCAAATCCTTCATTTCAAACTCTGTCTTCAAACTGTCTTTCAGTTTCTGAATTTTGCTCATATCTTTAGCTGCGACTAGCATGTCATCAACATACAGAAGTAGATACACTCTCTCCTTTAGCTCATTTCCCTTGAAGTAAACACACTGATCGTTTTCACTCTGAACAAACCCCTGCTTTTTCATAAACTCATCAAATCTATGGTTCCACTGCCTAGGTGACTGTTTAAGTCCGTACAACGATTTCTGCAGCAAGCACACCTTTGATTCATCCCCCTTATTGACAAAGCATTCTGGTTGGTTCATGTAGATTTCTTCGTCTAGAGTTCCATAGAGAAAAGCTGTCTTTACATCAAGTTGTTCAAGTTCTAGATCAAAGTTTACCACGATAGATAGCAACAATCTGATAGACACGTGCTTAACCACGGGAGAAAAGATCTCATTGTAGTCTATCCCTTCAACTTGAGTGAAGCCTTGAGCTACCAATCTCGCTTTAAACCTTGGAGGTTCAACTCCAGGGATTCCTTCTTTGAACTTGAAAATCCACTTACATCCAACTATTCTCTTTTTGCTCGGCTTCTGAACTAGTCTCCAAGTTTCATTCTTAGACAGAGACTTTATCTCTTCTTCCATTGCTTTCTTCCACTCCTTCCAGTATTTGCTCTTCTTAGCTTCTGCTACTGTTCTTGGTTCTTGTATTTCCATGTCTTGAGCACATACGAGAGCATAAGCAACGAAATCACCGCTTTCAAACATAGCTGGTTTCCTTAACTGTCTTTTCCCTCTGTCTCTAGCGAGTACATAGTCACTCAGTGATTCAGGTGAACCTGAGCCTTCTGATTTTTCCTCAACTGATTCTGCTTCAACTTCAGACTCTGATTCTGATGAAGACTCTGATTTAGACGAATCTTCTTCTGATTCTGTATCAGCTCCACCTACATCAGTAATCCGTTGAACCTTGTCGAAATTAAAGCTGACTCTTTTGGAGCTTCCTTTCTTGTTAGAGCTTTCTTCCATAGTATCTTTGAACACTAGTTCCTCGTGGAAAACTATGTCTCTGCTCACAGTGCATTTTCCTTGAGTCGGCATCCATACTCTATACCCTTTTGTACCTTCAGGGTAACCCATGAAATAACCTTTCTCAGCTCTAGGGCTTACTTTATCCTGCCTAGTGTGCACATAAGCAACGCTTCCAAAACGTCTTAGATGATCCAGACTGACTTTCTTCCCTGACCAGAGCTCTTCAGGAATTTTGAAGTTTAGAGACGAAGTTGGTGACCTGTTGATCAAATATACTGCAGTTGAAGCTGCTTCTGCCCAAAACTGTTTCCCAAACCCCGTTTCTGCTAACATGCACCTTACCTTGTTCATTATTGTTAAATTCATCCTTTCTGATACACCATTCTGTTGGGGAGTATAAGAACACGTCTTGTGCCTCTTAATCCCAGCTTCTTTACATAGACCATCAAAAGCCTTGTTACAGAACTCAAGACCGTTATCTGTTCGTAAGCACTTAACCTTCTTTCCTGTTTGAGTTTCAACTAGCTGCTTCCATTCTCTGAAACTTGAGAAGGCTTCATCCTTGGTTCTCAGAAATTTTATCCAGACCTTTCTCGAGAAATCATCGATAAACGTGATCAAGTATTTGCAGCCAGCTAAGCTTTCTTCAACTCCAGGAGAGCCCCATAAATCAGAATGAATGTACTCAAGTATTCCTTTAGATGTATGTTTCCCGGATTTGAAACTCTGTTTTTGAGACTTCCCCAGAACACACTCTTCACAGAAGTTTAGTGTTTGAACTTCGTTTCCATCTAAGTAGCCTTCCTTTACTAGGATGTTCATACACTTTAAACCCATGTGTCCTAGGCGAGAATGCCATCTCTGAGCTTTGTCAACCTCTGGTCTTGCAACAGCTACAACTCCTTTTTCAACTGACCCTTCAAGATAGTACAACCCTTCCTTGTATTTACCAGACAATACTTTCTTTCCTCCTTTGTAGAACGTCACTCGAAAATCAGATCCTTCATAGTTACAGCCATTCTTTTCCAACTGACCGTAAGATATAAGATTTCTCCCCATTGAGGGCATATACCTCACATTTGTTAGGATGACTTCAGTCTTGTCAGGATTTAGGATCTTTAATTTTCCCATACCTTTTACCTCACTGTGAGTGTTGTTTCCCATTAAGACTTTGCCTCCACCTATTTCCTCAAAATCAAACAGCGCACCTTTATCAGGAGTGATATGGAACATGCATCCAGAGTCTAGAACCCATTCATGTCTTGTGTCATGAACGCTGGCAGTAAGTATCATTGGTTCTCTGGATTGTACCACATTTGCTGCTTGAGTCTTCTGATAGTTTTCTTTTCTCTCTGGGCAGTCCCTTTTATAATGTCCTTCTTTACCGCAGGACCAACACTCACGTGCTTTAGGCTTTTCCTGATTCTTCTTTGACCTGCTTCCATTGCTCTTACTTCTATTTCGATAAGTTGAGCTTCCTTGACGCTTACTTTGTCTACCTCTGTCAGCAAATAAGCCTTCACCTTCCGATTTGCTCTTTCCAAGCATGCCTTTTTCCCTTAACTCTGCTTCTTTGGCATAAGCGGCCAAAGTCACTTCTTTGACCGTCAGTGTATCTTTACCAGATCCATACTTCAGTGTGTGGACCAATGCATCATACTGAGATGGGAGACTTGTCAGTATCTGAATGGCTTGATCTTCATCTGATACGGTAATGCTTAGACTGGCCAGGTCATCGATCAGCTTTAGGAAAGAGTCCATGTTTTCTTCAATGCTTTTAGTTTCTTGCATCTTGAAGCTTGCAAAGCTTTGCTTGAGGTAGATTCGATTTGGGAGTGTCTTCGTCTGGTAGTCAGCCTCGAGAGCTTTCCATACTCCCATAGCAGTCTGCTCCCGCATGACTTTCCTTAGGACTATATTAGAAAGACTAGCGCATATGAGGTTTCTTGCTCTAGTGTCCTTCTCCTTAGCCTTAGGATCTTTCTCATCTTGCTTTACTGGTTTCAACTCTTTATCATCTCCATCTGATGATTCAGAACCAGTATCCCCTTCAAGGACATAGCCTAGTCCTTGTAGTTCAAGTTGCATCTTCATCTTGAACTTCCAGAGACCAAAATCCCCCCTGCCATCGAACTTCTCCATCTCAAACTTCTTAACCGCTTCCATGGAGATATGTTCGCAGTAGCAGCACCTCAACAACAACAGTAGATCGTCAATGCCTTAGATCGCTTTACCGCAACCTGATCTTAACCTCCTGCACCTAAACCAGCGCTCTGATACCACTTGTTAAGAATCAATATCGCAGATACAGTCTTAGTTATCACTCGATTAGATTCTTTAGTTGATTGTTGATTAGCTTAGATCGGATTCTTTTGTTGCAAGTAGATCAAACACACAAGATTGTTTATCCAGACTTCGTTGCCTACTGTCTGGGGAGAGATCCAAACTCTCAAGCTTTCACTAGATCATATGTGAGTATACAGATTACAAAGAGCTTACAGCGTATTCTTGTTTCAGGTTAACTTGACACTGAAGTAACCGGAGAACAAGCGCTGTATCTGAAAGTGCACCACCGGCAATCAGAGTCGTGAGAGAAGATCAGGTAAGCTCCTTCACCGTCGCTTCTTCGTCTCTTCTCTCTCGCGTAGCTCTCTCTCTTTCTCTGTATCTGATCTCGTGTAACAGAAAAGTCTAACCAACTTTTCTTATCTTCTCAGGTTATGAAGATGATCCATGATCCTCAAAACGATGCCGTTCTCTTTAACTGATCAAGACTCAGTTGTGTGGCTTTGCTTCACGAAGCCCAAACCACATTAGTCAGCGGCCCACTTGAGATAGCCCAAACCGAGATAGTGATACTCGACAACTCAGCTCACACCACTACTAATACTTTTAATATTTTTATTAATTGACGTTTGAAATTAAACAAATAAGTTAATTTACTAAAAAATAAGTAAAATCTTTAGATGCCAAAATAAAAAGGTAAAAAATTTACTCTTTTTGTTAAATTTCATTTTAGAATTCTAATGGAATTATAACATCAATATTAATGCAAAATGCATTTATTTATAAATAATTTTATTTATTTCAAATACTATTGTTAAATAGGTATAACTAATAAAAAATCATTTCATTCATTTTTTAATATGTGAGAAAATTTTAAAGTAACACTATTTAAGAAATGAAAAGAGTTTTATTTATATACTTAAATACAATTCAATAATAATTGAATTAACCATAAAATCTAATAATTTTTTTTTATTACAACTGAATATCATCCAATTTAAAAAAAAATTGATTTTCTTCTTTTTACCACAAGTCTACACAAAATAAAACTCTAATGATAACGATGAGATAGAATAATAAAATAAATTTTAATATAATAATATGAATAGAATATGTTAAAATAAAGTATATTATCTCCAATATTTTTTTTATCAAAACTGAAGATGAATATTTAGGAATGCTTCTCTTTATATTTTTTTAGAGTTTATCAAATAATTGTTCTAGTTTATTCAAGTTAAATGGTAAAGAAATAAAATTAATGGAATAAATCATTTAAACATCAATTCATTCTACGTCATTATTGGGAAAATTTTATGATTACCCCTATCTTAGTACCACTTTTCATCTTTACCACCACTATATGAATATTTTCAAAAATATATTATTATTAAGTGGCAAAAAACTATTATACCATTGTTATCTATATTATATAAATGATTATTTAAATAAAAATAAAAATCATAATAAAAAATAATAATAATTTTTTTTCGAATTATACTTTTTCAAATTTGAACTTTTTATAAAAAATATAAAAAAAATTCATTTTTTCCAAATGTTTTTTTTTATTTTTGAAAATCGAAAATTATGTTTGAAACTATTTTTTCAATTTTTTATATATTTTTTAAGTATTTATTTATATATTTATTAGAATTTTAAATTCCACATTCTAAAAATCTTACCACACCCTTCAACTATAAATCCTAAGTCTAGATTAGTTAACACTATGAGTATAACTATCTTTTATTTTTCACTAAAAGTAAGTGTAAAAGTGATTAGTGTAAACATAAAAATTGATCTTATGAATGTAGTATTTGTGACAATTTCTCATTATTTTATTCTAAGAATTTATAATCTAATTGCAACAAAAGTATATTGTGTGAACTTTGAACTTAAGGCATATGCAGCTTGGAGAAATAAAAACAAAAACAAAACCACATGCACTTCCTTTAAAAACAAATAAACTGAATTCAGTTTTGGTGGCTTTTCAAATTTAAATATCAAGAAGTGGAGGAATAGTAAAATAAATATATGTACAAAATAGTAGGGTTGGAATGGATCCGGATATCCAGAAAATTTAGAATATCCAGATCTGTGGCTTCAAGATATTTGGATTTTGGATATATGTGTAGATATTATACTACTCAGAGGTATCTGGATCCAAATCCGTAAAATAATTTAAAATAATTATTTCTTTTAAATACTAAAAAATTAATATAATAGATAAATTAAATATTTATAAAATATTAATAAATATATATATATATATATATAAGATAATAAAAGTTAAAACATAATATTATAAGACTAATATTATGTATAAATATTAATATATCAAATGTAGTTATTAATAAAGATAAAAATTAATATGTTTTAAAAATACTGCACCGGATATCCAAACTTGAAAATCGAGATATCTAGATCTATATTCGGCTGTGATGGATCTGACATTTTACTATTTGGATCCGGACATCCTAGAGATCCTATTTTCAAAGTGGATCCTGTATAATAAGTTTCATCCCTACATAATAGAATCTTCTCCATCATGTAACTTGTTTAAATTGAAATGAATATTTTAAGTTTTTGAATTGAGTGTAACTACTTGCTAATATAGATAAGTTTGAAATAATTTGAATGGAATCAGTGCAGAATAGAGGGTAAAATCCATATCAATACATCTTTTAATAATCTATGCGCATAATAAAACCTTGAAATATAATGAATCTTATTCAGAGTCACATTACCCTTTTTTTAATGTACAGAGTCATATTTCACTTTTGAGTAAGATCCACTAACTGAACTTAGATGGGGGATTTTAGAAAAACATATGAAAAGCTTGGGATAAAGAAAAGACATGACTGGTTGGCCAAAAAAAAGGAAACATAAGTGGGAACCAAGTACTATATGTTATAAGAAAAAGAAACCCGTATATCAGGGGTTTTGGATATGATTAGATTGCTTTTATATTCTTTTTTGGTTTAATTACAAAGGAGAAAGACATGGCCTTATCCGATGTCCATTCATGTAAATTTATTAAAAAAAACCTCCACATTTTCTTAATCAAACGGTTTAAATAAGTTTTGGTAACAATCTCTGTATATCACTTATCAATTTTGTTTAATTTTATATTTATTAAAATAAATTAAATAATCACATTAGCCATATACTAAAAATATATATTTTTTATATGTGTTATATTTTGAATCTTCAAAATGACTATAAATTTTTAAAATAAATTAAACAATGACATTAGTCATACAACAAAAACTAGATTTTGTATATGTTATATTTTAAATTTTTAAAACGACTATAAATTATTAAAAATACTAAAAATTTTACAATTAAATTTTTGTAACCAATGGTTTAAATTTTTTGTCATAAAAAAAAGACAAATGATCATAAATATATACGAGTAGGAAGTTTCATTTAATATATATATATATATATATATTTAAATGAAAAATATATATCTATGTTAGTATTGTTTAAGTTTAACTATATGGCATATAAAATTATATATAAATATCTTTATTACAAACTTTTATAAACATGTATCTTTTTTAAACTGATAAAAATTAAATATTTTTACAATTTTAATTTGATCAAATTATTAAAATATATTTTACATATCTTTTGTTATTATTTCAAAAATTTCTAAAAAAAAAATTATTTAACAAAAATTTTATAAAACATCTCACGTAGATTATTACCGAGCTATCTGAACCGGTAGTTTCATAGGCTAATAGCTTCTTATGTTGTAAAAAAAAAAGATTATTACCGAGCATTAATATTTTTAGAATTGTCTAACTCTATGTAAGACGCGAATCTTTTGGTCAAGTTAATAAGGTGTACCATATTATCCCCCATACTATAGTAACATACTTTAATCATGTTTTTTCTTTTGAAAAATACTTTAATCATGTAGTTAATTAACACATTTAATCATAAATATTAAAGCCAGCTCATGAAATCTTACAGTATTCCCCAATTTTATGCAAAATAAAGACCACAAGTGTTTCATGTTTAAGTACTTTTTCTTTTGACTTAATTCATATTTAAATACATGCACCCACATGTATACCTAACCGAAAGCTTTTGGTTGCCAAAATAATTAATTCAAATGAAAGTTAACTGTACTTATTTCGTTGACTATGTAGGAACTAATAAACTACTCCCTCCGTTCCTAAAAGATAGACTTTTTAGAGTTTTCACACATATTAAGAAAACGCATTAAATTGCTATAATAAATGTATCGTTTTCTGTAATTTTCAATTTTCAACAACTTTTAACCAATAGTAATCTAATAAAACCAATTAATTTTCTTAAAGTTTGCAATTTTTTCATAAAAAACATAGAATATACATCTTTTTAAAACAAATATTTTTTCTAAAACATGGATCATTTAGGAACAGAGGGAGTATTAGTTATAGTCCATGGGTTATTGTTAGTAATTAACGACTAGAAAACCAATTAACAAGCTTAGAAGATGTTGCTCACAAACTCTTTTCTTCCCAACATCATACACCATGTGTGGTTTTGGTCATCATGCCTTCGTACTTCGTACTCCTCCTCAGTTAACTATATCTCAAGATTTCTTAGAGAAGTTTGCATTTTTTTTTTGCTCAAAGAGAAGTTTGCATTTAAAAACTAAAATACAATATACGTATGCTTTAATGAGTGAAGGTCATTTTCTTCAACAGTTTTGTAACTTATATAACACTTATCCATTTGTTTGGCCCGACATACCATTAAATGTCATTAAATATTTGAATGCAGAATAGTTTTATTGGTAGGAAATAAATGTAAAAATCAAGAGAGAATTTGATGTTTAGCACTTTTATGATATTATTATTCATCTTTATCAGCACTAAATAGATATTTTCAAAAATGTTTTCTTCATTAAACAACAAAAGATTTTTATACTCGTGGTCTATATATACTCCCTCTGTTTTCAAATGTAGGTAGTTTTAGCAAAAAGAGTTTGTTTCACAATATAAGTAGTTTACATATTTCAATGCACCTTTTTCATTTATTGGATAGTGTGTGACCAATAAAATAATGTTAAACTTTTTATAATTGGTTGAATTAATTGATTAAATGATATATTTTTTTAGATAACAACTTTCTAAATATTTGTGCTTTTAAGTAAAACTACTTATAATTAAAAACAGAGGGAGTAGAATAAATAATTATATAAATAAAAAAAATAATAAAAATCAATATTTTTTATGTTTTCGAATTATACTTTTTCAAATTCGAACTTGTTATAATTGTTTTCAAATTTTCCTTTCCAAAATTTTTTTTTCAAAATTTCTTTTTGAAAATCAAAATTATGTTTGAATTTTTTATATATTTTAAAAAATATTTATTTATATATTTATTAGAGTCCTAAATTGCACATTCCAAAAACTTTATTCACTCCTCAACTCTAAACCTAAGTCTAGATTAGTTAATCCTATGAATATAAATATCTTTTAATCTTCATTAAAAATAAGAGTAACAATTGTTAGTGTAAACATTAAAAGTAGTACTATGAATGTTGTATTGTAGCAATTTCCCTAATCAAACCTTAAACATATTTTTAGTTGACCTGGATATATCTTGAATTTATGAAAGAGCTAAAATTAATTTTTAATTTGTTTACGGATAAATTTTCTTTTCTAGTATTCAAATGAGGTTCAAAATATGATTTCTTATCTGTATGGTCATGTTTAGTGTCGTAAAAAAAAGTGTTCTCATATCACCTAGATTTCCAAATTCCGCCATAACCTAAAATACTTTCACATGAAAAAATTCTGAAAAAACCTTGACATGTTTTGCTCAAAAATCGAGCATATAAAAAATCCAACATATTTTACTATGGAATGTTTGAAGCTATATCCGTGACTAGAAACAGATTGGTAGCCAAAAGCATTCGGCGAACACACACGGATCCTATCATGTTCTCGACTAGTCAAGTCAGGTGCTTTTTTATATATTGAGGTTATAATAATTGAAAAGAACCTATTTCCTGTTGTAGGAAAGTGGTAACAATTAACAAAGATGTATGATTATCCTGATTAGCACTAAACGAGAGAGTGATTAAAGAGGAAGCAAAGTGATTAGACACACAACCCACTTTTATTAAGGACAAGTTGGTCCAGTGATTAGGATAAGATACATGTACAACTGTGACACCCTTCCTTTCTTGATCAAGAAAGTTTTCTTATCCATCATTTCCATCTAATCCCAATTACTTTCTTAATTTATTTTTCAATGATTTCTTATTAATATCCCATATATATTAATCCTGAAGCATTGCAACATGTTTTCGTAGCCAAAAATGATTCTTAGAATTGTTAGAAAAAAAAGCTGATCCATATAAACATATACTATGTTTTTTATTAAACTAATTATCAAATTAATTAATAGTGTACAAAAGAATTTTTTTCTTTCCTTAAATAAAAGCTACATAATTACCTAATACGGTTAACATATATATAACAATTAATGATTATAAATAATACATATTTGATAAAAAAAATTTAACTCTTTCTTTTTTGTTTAATTTTACGCTATTAAAATAAATTAAACAATCACATTAAACATATAATAAAAACAATTAGATTTATTCTTATATGTTATATTTTGAATTTTTGAAAACGACTATAAATTACTAAAAATGGTAAAAGTCTCACATTAAAAATTTTGTGATCATTGGTTTAACTTTTTTTTTGTTCAAGCAAGATACAAATGATCATATATCATAGGGGTGAGCGTTCGGATACACGTTCGGGTTTGTATCAGATATTTCAGTATAAAGGTATAGAACCCGTTCGGGTATTTCTACACTTCGAGTCAGGTTCGGATATTTTTACACTTCGAGTCGGGTTCGGGTATTTTATGTTCGGGTTCGGATATTTTGGGTCGGGCTTGAATATTTAAATTTTGAAGAAAAAATAAATAAATTATTCATTGTTTAAGCTTTTTGTATTTAAAATATATTTTAACTTAACTGTTTTTTTTTAATTTTTAAAAGATTAAACTATTAATAGGTTTGGAGATAAAACTTTAAAAATAGAAAGACACTAATTTAGTTATTGTTTTGAAATTTTAGATGCAACTTTTGTTAATGCAAAAAAACAAGAACTTGATATGTATTTTAAGTGAGTAGCAGATGATTTTGTCCAAAATTATATGTATATTATATAATTTTGAGCAATAAGAATCAATAATATAAATATTTTGAATAAAATGAGAGAAATAATCTAGAAATACAGAGTTAAGTATACTTATGTTTGGTTATCTTTGGATATTCATTCGGGTTCGGATATTACCCTTTCGGATTCAGATATTACCCGAACTGGTGAAATAAGTAATTTGTTTTGTTGTTCTAATTAGATGATTTTTAGACCGAGCTGGTGAATATATACTATACAAACATTTATATTTCGAGTCTGCATTTATATTCTATAACAGCTTGATATATTAGATTTGAACACTAACTTGTTAATATAGTATCTCGGTGATTTTTTTTCAAAATTTTGATTCTTAGATATGTATATGAAGTGAAACTAATTTTTACAGATGTCCATTTTTTTTAATTGACACTTATATAATTCATTGAATTCATTAAAGAAGTTAAAAAAAAGAAACTTAACTCATATCAATGAAACAAAGACGGGAACGAAAGCACAATTCTATAGAGATAGAAAATAAAATCACTTATGGAGAGTCAACAGTAAACAAATAGAGAGAAGAAAACCTAATCCCCTTTCGTCATTATACAATTGATGTTGCCTATTTGGTTTTGGTGATTTGTATCAGCCGTAAAACTTAATTTCCTTTAGTGCATATGAAGTTTTAAAAATAATTAAAATGAGATGTAATACATTATGTCTTCAATAACGATGATATATTTAAGAGACCAATATTTGTATTCATCATTTTATAATCGATAAAGATTGTAGTGTTGTAAAATATTAAAATCATTTCATAAATAAACATTATTATAAGAACTCACTCCGCGCATGCGCACGGATTATCATCTAGTTAACCAATAAAGAACATACTTTTATCAAACAAACTATGTATTTCCCAATAATTTTTTCTAAACAATTTAGGCTGAAAGCAGGTGAATAATGTAAGTAGTACAATGATAAGGAAAAAGAACGTATCTATATATATAAAGAAATGTTCGCCTCTCTCCCGTGAAGCCACGTCATCAAATTGTGCGTTATGTGAGTGACACGTGTCCCGTTTTATATTTGGGGCCAAAATATAACAAAAATATATATAAATGAATGCATTCAAGGGTAATTGAACCCAGCACCTCCAGCACTGGCAATTTCTCTTAGAACCACTAGGATAAAGTCACTTTTTATAAGTATGTGGCCGCGAAACTAATTATAGATACATATGTCCATGTTATATTTTAGATTAAATATTTTCTCTTTTAAAAATATAGAAAACAGTTTTTTTAGTCTACAAGCAAATGTTGTAGAGCAAGTATGCATTATACAAAATAATATATATTTAAAATCCATACGTAAAAACATAAAAATTGTTATAGGCCTCTTTCTGACACATGCACACTCCACTATGAATAAGAATTTAAAAAAAAACAGTATTGTCATCAAACTTTATCACAAATCCACATTTGTACATCTATAATCATGAGTTGAACAATTAGTTAATTTGATACAATACCAAAGCAAAAATAATCAAAAACAACTATAATACCGCATACTAATAAGTAACACATAACAGAACCAAATTCTTGAATATTAAAACAAATTTCAACTCGAGCATTTAGTGAATATCAAATTAACTAATATCCCGCCCGTAGGGCGGGCCGACCCTAGTATCTTATACAATAAAGTTGCCTTGTCTCTCTCCTTAGGCCTCCACATCATCAAGAAGGAGGGGGCAAATGAGGACAGCTGTCCTATTCTCTTTAACTAATTCTAAATGTTTCAAACGCCACTTTGTTATTGGGCTAACTTTAAATCTGGTTAATAGAATGGGTTATCAAAATCTTTAGAAAATAGGCTCATGTTTTATTAGGGTTTTGTATGTTTTCTCTGTTGAGGATTCAGAGTATAACAGCTAGACTCTTCCGATCTCACCTCCTTCCATAACGGCTTCATTCCTCCGATTGTGGATACGTTAATATAAGCATTTGCGCGTTTATCATCACTCGTCCCACTCTCTTGCATTTAAGCGGCATTAGCATCCTCCAACGTAAAGCTCTGTATATAAATGGGATCGTCTCCTGCAATGAACAGATCCACCACTGTGAAATCTCGAAGGTTACTCTCTGTCAAGCATCAACTCGGTATTGTCAGAGATTGATGTAACTTGGTATTGTTTCAGAAGTATATGCAGCAGGACAATGATGTTGAACTGTCTTCCCTTGAGATGGGTATGCATGTTATCTCTCTTTCCTATACATTTTTAAAAATGACAGTTGAAACCAGTCCGGAAGTTAGTTTTTTTGGGCCAAACCCGCGGTCCATTTTTTCAATTGCCATCTCTAGCAGTGGCTATTGGACTGGTTGAAGCAAACAAACATATGCGATGAGTTCTCAGGTTACTTATGGACTGGGGTCTTACTCTCGCTGCAATGAAAAGTTCAGTGCTTTATTTTTACACTAGGGATTGAATATACGAGTTGTTAAGATGTGTCTTTCTTCTTCTGTAAACCATTTCAGGAAAAGGCTGCGTCTTCACCTATGCCGCAGTGGGATCATATGAGAAGGTTGGATACAGTGCTCAAGGTTCTGGTTCTACTCTCATTATGCGTTCATTGACAATCAGCTCAAGAGTCCCAGCCCGCTTCTGCTTCCTGCCAGGTTTGTTTTGTGCTTGGCCTTTTAATCAGTTTAAGCACATAATGAATCATTTCAAGTTGCTTATTTTTTCCGTCTTTTGCGTATGTAGGATGCTATCACACCCCTTTCTGAACCTGAAGCAGTTGACTTGGTTAACACTGTCTTCGCTTCTGCCACCGAGAGGGATATCTACACTGTACGTTTCTCCCCAGTTGTGTCTGACTAATGGCTCGTCTATAGCTGACTAAGGCTTTGTGGATTGTTTTGTTTGGAACAGGGAGACAAGCTTGAGATCATGATTCTCAAGGCGGATGACATCAGGACCGCAGTCATGGAATTGAGGAAAGACTAAGCGAGTGTTGGGAACACCTCTATTTTTTTTTATTCGCTTCTCAACACTAGACTCCCTCTGTTTACTTGAAGAGTGTTTTGAAGTTTCCTTGTGTGTTAACTGATTCTTCTTCTCTTTTTTATGACAAAAGATCTTTTGGAAGTTCTTTATAGTGTCTGAATTCAGCATATTATATAATATAAATTGAAGGGGTTTTTTTACTCTAAACTCTGTTTGGGGAAGCATGATTTGTTCCTCTTATATAGATCATGACTTCAAGGTGTGATATTAAGGATGACTTAAGGGGGTCGCCCTGTGCCGAAAGCTATGGTGGTTTTTAACGAGCAGATTATGATTGTCATACATCCCATTCTTGATTTTATCAGTTTTGATTTTCTATGGTTTTGATCTTGCAGATTGTGTTTGACATAGAATCAGCATGCAGCAATTTGAGTATCAAAGAGTCCCATCTCATTTTCTCTAAAGTTTCTTAGTGTCATGACAAAACATCTTCAAAGAACGACGCGTTGATTGAAAAGATGGAATCTTTTCTGTTCGGTATCAGTTTAACAATATAAACATATCGGGAAAATCGCATAAAAAACCTTGAAAGTGTCACTTACTAGCACTTTAAACCTTGAAGTTTTTTCGCTAGCACTTTTAACCTTCAAAGTGACATTTTAATCATAAAAAACCTCCAAACAAGAAAAATGACCGGTTGAACAGGTTAAAAACAGTTTTTTTTTTCAAAAAAAAATTATTTAATTAATAAAATAAACAAAAAAATTAATAAAAATCGAAAAATTTAACAAAAAACTCACAAATTAAAAAATGAAAAAAATAAATAAATATTTAAAAATTAAATAAAAAATAACAAAAAATTCAAAAAGTAAATAAGATCAAATTAAAATGGAGAAAAATAAAAAATCATAAATTTAAAAAAAAAAGTGAAATTTTTTGACACTGTTTTTTAAATTTTTATTTTTAATTTTTTAGTATTTATTTTTTATTTTATAAAATTTTAAACCCTAATTCCAAAACCTCACTCATTAACTCTAAACCCTAAAGTTTGGATTAATTAACCCAAGAGGTATAAGTGTATATTTACCTCTTTAATGAAACTTATTTTTTTGTGACTTTGAGCCTTGAATACTAGTTTGAGAACAAAAACTTGGTTTGGTGTTATCTTAGTTTTTTTTTTTTATCAACACATATCTCCAATGATAATTTCCGACATTATATTTGAAAATGAAAAAAAACTTTTTGAATTTTCAATTTTTTTCAATTTATTATTATTTTTTCTGTATTTTAATTTGATCTTATTTATTTTTTAATTTTTAGTTATTTTTATTTAATTTTCTAAATCTTTATTTATTTTTCTCACTTTTTTTTAATTTATGAGTTTTTTGTTAAATTTTTCGATTTTATTATTATTTTTGTTTATTTATTAATTAAATAATTATTTTATGAAAAAAAAAACTGTTTTTAACCTGTTCAGCAGGTCATTTTTCTTCTTTGGAGGTTTTTTATGATAAAAATGTCACTTTGAAAGTTAAAAGTGTTAGTGAAAAAACTTCAAGGTTTAAAGTGCTAGTAAGTGACACTTTCAAGGTTTTTTATGCGATTTTCCCTAAACATATCTATAGCCAACGTATCTAAACGGGCAATTGTCAATAATAGCACATTTTGAAGTTTATGTCACAAAAATAGCATTATAAGGAGAAAGTCACAAAAATGACATTCATTAAAGGGTAAAATATCTCTAATACCCTTGGTTTAAAATTAAATAAACAAACAAAAATAAATAAAAATAAATAAAATAAAAATAAATAAAATGAAAAAAAGAAATTTTTTTTATAGTTTCAGATTATATTTTTCAGATTCGAAATTTTTATAATTTTTTTTTGAAATTTTTTTTTCGAAATTCTTTTTTTTTTTTCAAATTTTCTTTTTATAATTTAAAAATACTTTTTGAAACTGTTTTTAAAATTTTTTATTTTTATTTTAGTATTTATTTTTTATAAAATTTTAAACCCTAATTCCAAAACCTCACCCCCTTAACTCTAAACCCTAAGGTTTGGATTAATTAACCCAAGGGGTATAAGTGTATATTTACCTCTTTAATAAAACCTATTTTTGTGACTTTGAACCTTGAGTGCTACTTTGGGAACAAAAACTTGGTTTGGTGCTATCCTAGTCTTTTTCTCTATCTAAACCTGAAAATTGAGTTTGTGAACTAGGCGAGCTTTGTTGTATGTATTTTTGTTTATCTGTAAATTTGATTCATACCATATAGACAAATGTTTTTCCTTGAGAGTCATCTACTAATAATGTTTGGTTATTTTTTACCAATTTACTTCCCTGTCAAGAATATATGTTTTGTTTTTACAAAAAAAAAAAAAGAATATATGTTTTGTCAAGAATATAAGTTTTTTATTTGTTAGATACAATTAATCACATTTCCTTTCATTACGGTCTGAAGTCTGAACTGTTAAAACTTTGCAATTGAGTAATTTTCTTTGATTTATATATTTTGGAAAAGAATACTTTTAATTTAAAAATATACACAAGAGAATGTATTAAATCTAGAAGTCAAAGTGATTAGATTTTAGTAATTTTTAAATGATTTGAAAAGATTTAAGAATTTTTTTATAATTAATGTTGAACTATTCAAAAATCTCATCTAAAACCATGAGATATAATTTTCCTGATTTTTAAATTAAAAACTCTACCAAAAACACTTTAAATGAATGCAAATCCTAAAATACATATCTTCAAGATATTTCTAAACAGTAAATTTCAAATTAGTTAATCTAAATTAATGTTTTAGTAACAATTCATTTTCCCAGCAATTTAAATAACCTCAAAATTCTAATTAAATACACCCTTTAAATTAACGATGATTATTATAGTTCTAATAATATGTGACTCTATATCTTCTTTTTCGATAAGGCTTTTAGAGCTGTTATAATTGACAAAAAAAAGTTGACAGAAAAAGAGCTGTTACAGATATGGTCGAATAGAGTAAGCAAAAGAACAAGAAAATGTAAAAATTATGTTCACGATATAAACAAGAGATCAAAGGTAATTATATCCTAAGAAATGTGTAAAATTTAAGAAATAAATATGTCACAGCTTTTAAAAAAACCTCAATCACAAAACGAATATTGATATGAAAATATATATTGTTACAATCCGAACGAGTAACACAATATAAAATAATCTAACAATAAAAATTAGATTAGATCATTTAAAAAAAATCAAAATATCTACATTGCAGAAATGAAAATAGTCTATTAAAGCTATCTTAACAATTCTAATAAGAAATTTACACAACTGTAATACGATTTTGGTTGAATACCATAATATCAAACAATTTCATTTTTAATTTTTCTAAAAGAATAAAACATATGAACTAAGAAAAGATAAAACTAGAATCATCATAACATTTTCCATTTGTCCCTAGAGACTGGTTTGATGTATAAGTTTTGGTCAAGACTATGAAGAACGTGTGTCTTGATTTTCCCCATATCGTTTCACCCACCTGTGTGCATCATCAAACAAAGGTTACATCAGTTGAATATTTATCCTCCAAGTGTTCAGCACATGTGACTCCAGTCTACTTGAAAATGTTACTTGAGTTAACTAGTCGAGTGGCATATAGCGTCTCAATCTGCGCCAACTCAGGTTTACCCATCCATGTGGCCAGGCGACAAAATATCTAATTCTCCTTGCGAGCAACCGAATCTGACTGGTGCCGGTAGTCAGGCTCCAAAAAACTAATCGGTTGGATCTCGGCCCACCAGATACCCCAGATTATAAAAAGAAAATGTTACTTGAGAAAGTTAGAGAAATGATAAGGTAACAACTTTATATAGAAAAGAAGCCTTAAGCACTGATTCTCCTCCACGAGGGAACGATCCGAAGGAAGTCCCACAATGCTTGTCATTTTGGCTGTATCCTGGAGCCATAATAAGGTAAATATGTAAAGGTATAATCCAAGTCTTACAATTTGGAACATGGCAGATGATAATACCGTAGAGTGCTAAAACATTTCTCCTGCTTCGACCATCCTTTGAAACAAAAACCACAACTCTGGGACATTTGAGCTTTGGATACGGCAGATATCCAACATTAATTGGAAAACATTCTAAACCGCATCCTACATTATGATATACTTTCGAAGAGAAGTTTACATTGAGTTACTAATCACGTGTTCTTACCGAATTTGTATATTGTGTTGTATATCGTGTTTGTATTTAAATAGGTATTTTTGGTTCACCATATGGTGTTGGAAATATCAAAACAAATTTTTTGTAGAGAATCAAAGAACTAAAAACCTTGTCATTAGGACAAATTCGTAACATGGCAGTGATAAAACAATATTACAAAACTGAGAGAACACTATTTTTTTACAAAAATAAACAACACAATATACACCAGCATATGGTGACCCAAAAACCTAGTTAAGATACGAAAAAATTGGCTAAAACACATAACTGGTATCTCATTGCATTCTTCATGTAGATTAAATTAGAATCATCATGACATTTTTTCCATTTGCCCCAGAATGACTAATTTTATATAGCCACTGGTGAAGTTTATGTAGAACTTGGAACATTACAAAACCGAGAGAATACTATTCTCTTAATTTAAACACAAACACAATATACAACACCATATGGTGAGCCAAAAAAACCTATTTAACATACTAACCTATCTCGGACCAGAGAGTCTCACGGCGGAGATATAGTTCTCACTGTTACAATCCGACGGTCCAGATGACGTACCACCACCTTCCTCGCTAATTGACTTAAAGAAACTAGAGTAAAGCCTCGAGCCCAAAGTGGAAGAAGATGGAGGCTGAACCACAGAAAAAACTCCTTCAAGCATCTGAACAACTTTACTCATCGACGGTCTCAAATGCATATCTTCTTGTATACACCAAAGCGCAGTCTTCATCGCCCTTTGAACTCTCTCATCATCCACATCAACGTTCTTCATCTTCCCATCAACAATCTCCAAAAGCTTCCCTTCTTCCATCATCTTAAAAGCATAAGAAGGGAAGTGACACTTCTCTGATGACTCTGATGGGTCATAGTTCTTTCTTCCTCCTATCAGCTCCAGCAACACCATCCCGTAGCTGTAAACATCGCTCTTCTCCGAGATCGCGTAGTTTGTGATCCATTCAGGAGCCAAGTACCCTCTTGTCCCACGCATAGTTGTGAAAACATGGCTCTGTTCGCGTGTCATGAGCTTAGCTAGTCCAAAATCAGATACCTTGGCGTTGAAGTTATCATCTAAGAGGATGTTCTCAGGTTTAATATCACAATGGATGATTCTTGCGTCGCAATCTTCATGTAGATAAGCTAAACCCTTAGCTGTTCCAACCGCGATGTTGAACCTTGTGTCCCAATCCAACAGTATATCTTCATCTCTTCTACTAAATATCCATCTCTCTAAGGAACCTTTCGCCAGGAACTCATAAGCTAGAAGCCTATGAGCCCCTTCGGCGCAGAAACCCCTGAGCCTCACCAAATGTAGATGATGAATGCTTCCGATGATACTAACCTCGGCTCTGAACTCTTTCTTGCCTTGGCCTATTCCTTCAAGCTTCTTAACGGCTAAACGAGAACCATCAGGTAAAGATCCTTCATACACCGATCCAAACCCTCCTTGACCTAACTTGACAGAGAAGTCATTCGTCGCTGACTGAAGATCTTTATAAGTAAACCTAATAGGCATACCAGATAGATTATCCAAGAAGTTATCCTCATCTGAACTCTGTTCTTGATCTTGATCATCATCCAAAACCGTTTTCTTTCTCCTAAGAATCCGAAACGCCACAAAGATCAAAACACTGATGATAAAAATCGTCACCAAGACAATAATCACTATATATGGAAAATGTTTCCCATCATCTTCTCCCTTATCTCCACCTCTGTCACCATTAGTTGCCACCTTGATGTAAGACACAAAACCAGAATCTCCATTTTTAGAGGCTTTAAAGCTACCAATCCAATCAAACAAGAAGCAGTTACCAGAACTGTTCTGAAAGAAAAGACCGAGGCACGAGCAGTTGCTGTTGCAGAACTCTTTACAGCTATCAAGACTAGTATTCTTGGAGAAGGGAGAAGCAAACCCTAGAGCGAAATAGTCAACCTTGTCCCTAGCATTTACAAGTTTCACAGACAACGTTGCATTGTTCTCGGTCTTCTTACAAGGAGAAGTGATACCGGATTTGCAATCCCGAGCCCGTGGCAACCCGGACACACATCCACACACTTTACCAACGGAGCATGCGTAGTAAGGGCCACAAGACTCAGGGGTCGCACACTGATCGTCTGGGATTTTTTTGGAAGAATCAGCCGTAGACACACCACTTCCAAGACTTGTAAAGGTGATCACACCGTTGTTTCCTAAAACAGCGATCCAAGTGGCGTTATCATCTCTATTGCCTGGAATCAAAAATTGCCATAACAAATCTTGTTTATCATCAAAGAACCTCCACGAATTATTGAGTAGAGACGATGAAGTCACTACACCACCGTATTTGTCAACGATCCTCCCGCTATCACTTCCCATGGACCAATAGACTTGAGGTGTCAAGCTGTTCACATACAAAAACATATCTCCTGACTTGATCTCAAGAACATAAGTCATGTTGCTTGTAGAAGAAGAATTGCTAGTGAGCTTCATGCCTTCTTTAAAGACTTGATTGGTAATAAGCGTATCAGTAGGATGATTAAAACTCTCCCATATCGAAACTCCGTCACTGGAAACAACAACGAGGTTCCCGGAGTCACGGAGCTCGATTCTTGAAGCGTTTTTGCCTGAATTATCCAACCTCCAAACCTCGGCTCCTCCTCCTCCTTGTTCTTCTCTACGCAGCACCACGTTCCCGTTGTCTTGGAACTGAAGCTCGTCGGAGTTCTCAACAGGGGAAGCTCTGTTCGCCGACCAGATCAGTCTCGAGCTGCTTTTGTGGATGATGCTGAGTGTGAAGAGAGTGACATCTGGTGTGGTTATGAAACCGAAACCAAAGTCTTTGTTGACGGATTCGAGGAAGATACCGCCGTTGTTGATGTAATTCATCTGAGATCCTGCAAACCCTGGAGCGATGCTTCCATTGTACGGTACACCGGCGTGTAGAGGATTAAGGAAGAAAGCTAGACATGTTATGAACAAGAAGAAGAAGAAGCCTCTCATGGCTTGAATTTTACACAACAAGACAAAGTATTAAAGATCAAAACTATAGTGTGTGTGTGGATGAGGTTGATGGATCTGAGTAACATAAAAAAAAATATTGCCAAAAAAAAAAAGAAGAGACAAATCTCAGAGACCTGACAGGTGCATCTGTAAGACCCGAGAAGAAGAGATAAGAACACTCGCCCCCTCTTCGCGTTGTTACAAACTTTCTGACGGGTTTCAGACGGTGGAAGGAGAGAGAACTCGATTCAAACCTGAGGAGTTGGATTATTTTAGGGGTTGGAAAGCTCTGGTTTTGTTTTGGCTCTCAGTCTCACATTCAATGGTGTTTGATGATAGTAGGAGGAAGACGACAACTAGGGTTGAAACAGAGAGTAGCAGAGAGATGAATGAGACTGTCTTAATTATAATATTTACTTCAAATCGGTTTCCTTTTTGTGTGTTGCCTCTTGTGACCGTCACAATTACTTTTTGGACAGATCCGACCACTTGTGTCTTTTCAGCCAAAACATGTTCTGAAAAATTTCCAACTCTTTGTGACTCTTGACTTTTCAAAGAAGGAGGAGAAGACCAATGTTATTGAGATTGTAGAAAATCTTTGTATTTTTTTTGTTTAATAACCGAGAGGTGATCCAAGCCTTAGGTCCGGTTAATCTTCCCGGACCAGGCGCAGCAGTTGGTAACGGGAATATGCCCTTCCAACGAGAATCGAACCAAGGGCACAATAAAACCAATTCCAACGCATCGTTTGTAAATATTTGTATCTTGGAATAGAATGATGAATATTATTATTCTTTTGTTGTTAAGTTTATGGAATGTTTGAAAACTAAACTGCTTTAAATTGTGTCATGATTGTTTGTGTGGCTTATTAAATTTGAATTTGGGTTTTGTATCGCTATGTGTGTTCTAGGTGGCGAATCATTTTCTTTTTGTCATCAGTTGGATCCTTAGCCAATCCTATAATGCAGGAGAAAGCAATTTAATGAAACTGAATTCCAGTAGATAAAAATTTTTACCATTTTTTTTTAAACGTCAAACGGCTATTCTATTAAATCCTTACCATTTGATTAAAGACATTTTCTCGTGATTGATCATATTCCAGATGGATGTGTTGAAAAATAGATGAAGTGTTTGATCGTGTTATACAAAGCCCCCCGTGTACTTTCTTACTTTTCAAACCAGCGAGGTTATTAATACGAAATCCCTAATATACCCTTGTTGGATGAGAGACCAAACTACTCCTTTTTCACGACCGACGTTTAGTTTGGTTTGACTTTGATGGTTACACTCTTCTTTAGGAGATTTATCAATCAACCTCTTTTTTCAGTGGCCATCGTATTTGAATAATTGTACGTTCATATGTGAATATATTTTCTAACTAGATTGGTATCGAGTATTGTATCCGATCCTAAAATTTCTCAAAGTTAAAGCTAAAGTTTAAAATCAATTATTTACGATGGTGAATAAGCCATCACTCATACGATAATCAGAGGAATCATAATGCAAAAATGATAAGAGAAATATTAAACCCTTTGAGAAGAGGGCCCAATATATTATTTTGAGGGGTATACTTTTTAGTAATATTTATTGAATATCAATCATATTAACTGCTCATATGCAAAATACAGTTGGGGGTTAACTTGACCCGCAATCATCTCTGCCTAAGCCTAATTTGAAATCCAGATTATAAATTATTCTGAAATTAATCAAATAGCAGCGTGCTCCATATTTCAATACTAGTTAAAAATGAGAAACATTGAATTAAAAAACAATAAACTACAAGAGGTGTTTAAGCACGTTCCCTTAAACTCAAATGGAACTTCTCATATATGCAACTTCTATTATGTATATATAATTATACTTCAATATATTAATTATGTATCTCTACTGACAATTGTCATGTGCATTTATATATTTCAGTTATGTATACGTCATAACTATGTTCTCATCTTCTTCTAGAAGTCTTTTTTATTTCCAGTTCTAGTCATTTTACTCATAAGCTATTTTTTGTCAAATGTTTTTATTTTGTGTCAGTGATTTCTAATGTAAATGTGCCGGTGGAATTACGTTGTCAAGGACATGCTGACATATATATGCATTCTGTACCTTATTAAATTCACAAGCATTATCTATTAGTTAGATAATGTCAGTATGAATGTATGGGCTACCAAAAGCATCTCACCTAGTAAATCTAATTTTTAAATTGTATAATAAGATATCGAAGTAAAGTTTGTCAAAATGCTAATTATAGAACAAAAAATATGTTGTAAACCTTCATAAAAAATATTCCGATGTGAACACGGACTATTTTATGGAGGGAATCACAGAAAGTAAAAGCGAGTGAGTTCACACATTTTTGTTTTCCTTCCCACACGAACAGAGCAGCCAACCAACCTATTGGAACACATATAGATGTCTTACAAGAAGAATAATAAGATACTTTTTGAATAACTTCTGAATATGGTTCACGATATTCTATCATCATTTGTTAATCACGCAATCATAGACTAGATTTTGTTCGTACGTCAACGGGATCATACTGATTGATCATCTCATTTCCTTAGCAACTTTAATTTGTTTTTGTATTTCATCTTACTGATTGTCATCTTCGGTATTTTATCCTATATATAATATTGTTTATTTTTAAAATAAAATTGTACAAAAGTAACGGTAATCTTATATTATGAATATGCGTTGCTGTATAAAATTATCTTTTTGACCAACGATTAATATTAAAGCTTGTATTATTTGGTGGTCTAAATAGTAAATAGTAGTGTCGAACAAAAAAAGAAGAAGAAGCAAATAGTAGTTAGAATTTAGGTAGTCTCAAAGTTTAAGTCATATAGTACCACCACCTGTAAAAAGACCACACGAATCTTACATATGGGTTGTGACTGAAAGTCACATATGGCGATAAATTTTCTGCCACAAACAATATTACGCTCAGTTGAGCTGGAATTCTCCCAAGTCAGGTGAAAAAATAAATAATCATTTTTAATTCTTTTACTCCTGTTACTGTATATTAAAGGTGAGATTCTTTAGTATTTTGTTCCTCTTAGTTTTGGTGGAGTAAAAAAATAACGCTTATTTCAACTTTTTACTATTCTTTTACTCTGTCATTTTTTCACTCAATTATATTACTCCAAATTACGCTATTAAATTATTTCAACTCAGTTTCTCTATATTATGGTTTCTTTTGGAGAAAAATCTTATATATGTTTTTTTTAAACTTAAAATCTTATATATGTTGATAAAAACAATAACAACGTAGCTTTTTCATGCGTACATATATTACATTTAAATATGTTTTTTTGAAAAAGGGTTTTCATTACATCTAAATATGTTTGCATCATGATTTTATAAATGCATACATTAATTACTTATGTAGGCATGTGTGTTTACAAGAATAACCAAAACATATCTTAACATATCACATATAAAAAATGCTAGAAAACCTTATCTTAAGATATCGGTATAGTTGTGAACAAAAAAAAAAGATATCGGTATAGTTCGTCATGTCTCTTCCACTACAATCATACAAATGATTTCATTTGATATCATTATGAACGAACGTGGAAGCCGTCAATGTACAACTGAGATTTCTCTCTGCTTTTTCTTTTATAAACTAGTAGTTCTAATTAATTAATCAACAATGGGTCGCTTAAATTCAACAAAAGTAATAATTAAAATCAATAAGAACCGGTCCTTTCTTGTCAAACCAATACGTAGAGAGTCAATTGGTCACCTATATTTAAGTAATTTAAACTATTTGGATCATTTCTTACGCAAGTAAAATAGTGTATTTTGTTTCTTGTACTTATATAATATTGGACTAGGTTGGGCAACGAGAAAGGAATGCCTCACTCAAAATCCAATGAGAAAACTTTTGTGAGGATATTAATACTTTACAAAAAGCTTATCCAGTTTTTAAATCATGCTTAGCCATCTTTTCAATAATGGCCTACTTGTAAAAATGGTGATATATAAGAAGTGTCGAAATCAAAGATTCGTATTAGGTAAAGTTTTAAATTAACTAGGTCTTCCAAGCTTTCAAGAAATTAGTTGAATTATGTTTCTGAAATCGAAATCAGTTAAATGGTTTTATATCCTTTTTTGTACTGAAGGCATTCATATTTAAATTGCAGAAGAATAAAAAGTCTTACAAGCACCTAAATGGTTTTATATCAAAAGGAAATCTATTGCCTTCGTTCTGTATTCTAGAATGTGCATGTGCGTTTGTAAACTCAAGATATGTAAATCATATATTTACAAGAGATTTGGTTGTTGAGATAGTTTTTGCATCAAAGGTCTTTCTTCCTAAATTCAAACTCGAGTCTAATTGTAGTATACATGATTAGTAAGAATAAATACACCTATCTACGGTTAAATACTTAAAACTTTTCATTTTCTTGTACATCTCATCTATACAATACTAAAAGTAACATATCCTCAATTGTGGTTGTGCCACGTAGGCAAAAATATTCAAAAAACCGCAATGGATTTTTCTTTGTTTTTAATTTGTTTATCGGTAAAGCCCATTAGGCCCAGTTCATTTTTGTGATTTACCCTAATTTCTTGTACCACCTCTTACAGTCTCTGTTCTTCCTTCTTCTTTGACGAGAGTGGAGAAATCGGCGATTGGATTTCTCAACGGAAATCGTTTCAACGCCACCACCCCATTAATCCATCTCTGCGCCATGAATTCTTCTTTAATGGGTTCGTTTTGCCTTTCTGTATCTCCTCCTATTTATATTGGGTCATTTCTGAAAGGATTCAATACTCTCAAAAATCTCAAGAACGATGAATCCCAACATCAAGACCTTTATGGTAAGCTCTCAATCCATATAATTGTGTAAACAGATTGGTTTTGATTATGTTATGATGAAATATTGGTTGGTTGTGTCTGATCTTTGCAATTTTGGCTGTTAGTCTAGAGAGTATTAAACGTTTTAAGGCTGGTTTGATCTTGACCTGAGAAAATATATATCTTCAGTTTGGTTTTCAACATTTTAAGGCTGTAATATTGCTTTGGCTTGGATGATCTCATGTTTCTATCTCATGTCTTTCACTATCACCAAGGTACTGCGCCCTGAGGCTCTGGACCCTGAAAGCATCTTGGATGGCAACTTGGATGAGGAAGCTGAAGATGGAAAGGGGAAATCTGCCGATGAGAAGGTGAAGAAGAGTTCTGATGTTGTTGAGTCAGCAGAAGTCTAACGGGGCAATTGTGGCTGAGATTTCTTATCACTGTGTTTTTGGTTTTATTAAAGACTATGCATTGTTACTTTCCTTTCTAAACTCTGTTTTTGCAGGATTATAACCATTTCGGTATTACTATCTATTGGTTCACTTATCTTTTTTTTTTTTAAATCTACATTGTTTTGGTAGTATTTATGTGTTTTAAGTCTTTTAGTTCTTAAGAGTGAAGTTAAGTTTGATACGAGTAGTGGTATGTTATCAAGTTGCTGAAGGACAAACCCATGTGTTTTGTTTTAATTTTAATGTTGTTCATTTACGATTGTCAGAGTCTATGGTTCTTTGATCTATGTGAATGGACACGGGCTCTTTAGGGATCTGGGGAAAGGTCATTTGCCGATTGCATATGTAGTATGTTTTATGTTTTGTTGACTTATGTAGTGGGTATGGGAGAATCTGTTTGTAGTAAGTTCCAGGAGAGATAGGTGTACGTGGAGATGGAGATTCTCGGAATAAATCAAAACTCTCACAATCTAATCAATGCACATGATCTTTAATTTAATACAAAATCAGTTTCGAATCTCAAAATCACGGAAAATCTTGATCTGAGAAGGAAAGAAGTATTAATCATTGTGCCAGCATTTACACTCTTTCTCTATACCTCTTCCAAGTAAACCCAAATCTGCCAAATACGCATATTCCTCACCGCATAAGCGCAAGAAACGTAGTACACCTCGGCGCAAGAAACGTAGTACACCTTCTTCTCGGTCTTCAACTCCAGAAACTGTGAAAGCTTAATCACAATGGCTATGCCACCCCCTGACCAACCAGTGGAATCTGCAGGTATATACTTTGGTGTCTATTAGATTCATTTTTATCATTGTATTGGTAGATCATATTCAAAACAACTCACAGTTTGATCTATATTAGTGCTACTACTCATTCAGCATAGGTATTTTTATACTCATTCTATAAAGCAATAGTTATTTTTATACAATAATTATGTTCCCTTACACATAAAAAAATATCAGTAATCGGAATGACCTCATGTAGCCATAGTTTATAAGTTACGTTCATTATATTGTCGCTTTGGTGTCTATTCTTTGTTATAAATCTTGCAAGCCCCCCCGCCCCCCCCCCCCCCCTCCCCCACCCCCACCCCCTACGCCCCCTGCCTAAGCCTAGATATAAAATGTTGTTTAATTTATTAATTTAATAAATAAATTTAGTTTTATATTTAAATAGTTTTTTGTTTCACTATAGCTTGTGCAATATTGATAAGGAATTTTTATTTAGTGGACTACTATATAGTCAATAGTTTTTAAGGTATAATTAAAATATAAAAACCTATAAATGAGTTAATTAGTTAAGAATAACATAGGATTTAATATCGCTTTCCAATTTTTTAAAAATAAAAGCCAAATTTATATACATAATAAAGTAACCTATATGAGTTAATAATATCATAAAAGCAAAAATTTTGGAACCACATGTCTCATTAATACAGTTACATGAATTAGATAGGCCAATGCTATATATATTTTTCTGTTTATATCTTATTAGCTTATTTCTCATAGATTAGTTAATCTTAGTTTGTTTAGAAATTTTCAATTATGAAACCCATACCCACGTAAAGAATTTCGTGGACAGAGGTTAGGTGCCCCCATTTGCTACGCCCACCATAAACATCTATTTTTATGTTGTATAGTTTCAGTTATGTAATAGGCATTTGTATTTGCTCCATAACTAACACAAATGATACTATAAAATCAAATGTTAGAGTTATTTCTTGATTACTGTGATTGAACTCTATGTATTCTAACATGTACTCCCTACATTGGCTAATATGCCGCTAATGGTTCTTCGAACCCGTATTACTGCAGCTATGTTAGAACCAACATTCAGATCAATACATAAACATAAACTATATCGATACATGTATCACACTGAATTTAAAATTGTAATCAATGAAACTGATAATGTAGATTATTTTTTAAAAAAAATTAGAAAAACTGGTATTCATATATTCAAGGAACAAGTTTCTACTTCGATAAAAATATCGATAGTATCAATTAGAACTTCATAAAATTTTAATGATAAAGCCAAATACTACCATCAACTCAAGCCAACAAATACAATACCTTCAGCTTAATTTTTTTTATCAGCTTATAAGTTCTTTACATTTTACATCATGCATGAATATTATTCAGTACTCGACAAAGTTTTCAAGTAAACTATCCGCGCATAGCGCGGAAAAAATATCTAGTGTAATTAAAATTGTGAAATACAAGCACTAAACGTCGAATAAACAATTTCATAAATCTATCATCGGGGCACTAAATTAGTAGTTTAACACAAGGATTTTGTTCTATTGTGTTCGGTGTCCCTAAATCTAATTTTGGTAGGAGGGATCATTTACATCAGTAAAAAAGTATTAACAAGGATTGGTGTCCCAGGTCTAGGATCAGAGAGTAGAACCTGGCCCAAACTCCTCCCACTAAAAAAAAAATCATAAATCTCTCACATTTGTGTCACAAGTATAAGGATTATTAATAGCGTTAAAGCAAATAAAAATCGAAAAAGTATGGATCCAATCAGGCTAAAGCCCATAATCTTCAATGGGGTTTAATTGGGCCTTGGACCACAAATAGAGAAACACGTGATATTCCCTCTTTAAATAATAAATAATTGCAAAAAAAAAAAAAAGACAAAACAGAACAGAACACACAGAGAGAGGTGTTTAACTCAAATCTCCCGTGTCTTTTACGGTCAGTATCAATCATAATCGGTGACGCGACTTTTCGCCGGAGAATTAGTCAGAGACACGGCGAACGCGGAGGAAGACGAAGAGCGTGGAGAGAGTCTGCCTCTCTCGACCATGAGGAATCCTGTCCTTCCTGTTTCCGATCCTCCTCTCGCCGGAGAGAATGATACCTCCGACGGCAAAGGCGTCGACGATCGGCTTTTCAAAGGATCCGCCATGACCAAACGTGGCGCTTACGCTGCTCTCTCTTACATGGCCTGCGCTGGTGAATCTCTCTCGATCTCATCCAATTTCTAGTGTTTTTGATCGAAATCTATGTGTTTGCTGCTGACATTGAGATTTGTATGTTCTTGTTGATTCGCAGTGATGCTTGTTCTGTTCAATAAAGCGGCTCTCTCTTCGTATCAGTTCCCTTGTGTTAATGTTATCACACTCTTTCAGGTATATGCAATCTCACTTATATTCTCTGAGGAGGGCCGTTCATTTAAGAATTATAATAAGAATATTTATTTTTGTAAATTTAGGGATCTATTTTTATGTAATTTTCTTTAAATTTTTAATAAAATTCCTATGCTCAGGACCGGCCCTGTCTATCAGACTGTTTCTTTTCATTTTCCGACAGGAAAGCTTGACACTTTATTTGTTTTCCAACAGATGGTGTCTTCTACCTTCTTTCTATACTCATTGAGGCGCAAGAAGATCATCTCTTTCATAGCGGCTGATTCCTTTTCAGGTTCTGGTAGTACCTCAGCTTTTGTGCCTTTGAAGACATTGTTACACACGCTTCCTCTCTCAATAGCATATCTTATGTACATGGTAACCATTTTTAATGAACATTTTTTGGTAATACTTTGTTTGAGTCCTGTGAATAGTAACTGATCACAGTTTTGTTTTAATGTGTACCTCCTGAAAGCTAGCTTCTATGGCGTCTGTCAGAGGGGTGAATGTTCCCATGTACACCACTCTGAGGCGTACCACGGTGGCCTTTACCATGGTGATTGAGTATATGCTCACAGGTCAGAGATATACTCGGTCTATCATCGGAAGGTGAATCACTTTGTACTATTATTTGTTTCTCTTCGTACTAAGAATAGCTTCCAGAGTTATTCAACTAAACTCTTGTAAGAATGATGTCAGTGTTGGCGTTATCATCTTTGGCGCATTTTTCGCTGGAGCTAGGGACTTGTCATTCGACTTTTATGGATATGGTGTTGTTTTCTTAGCCAACATAACAACAGCAGTATATCTAGCAACCATCGCCCGGATTGGTACATTAAAATCACCCACTTTCTTGCTTCACTCCTCTTCTCTCTTACCCTTAGTCTAATGTCTGGTTCTACAGGGAAATCAAGTGGCTTGAATAGCTTTGGCCTTATGTGGTGCAATGGTAATCTAAACAAGATAGCAAAGTTGACTTTAATATTCCAAGACTTGCTTTGAATTTTGTGACTTTATTTTTTCAATGATAGGTATTATATGTGGACCTATATTGATGATTTGGACATTTATGAGTGGTGACTTGGAGAAGACAATTAGTTTTCCTTACCTCTTTTCTCCCGGTTTCATGGTATTGTGATTGCTTTACATCTGTCTATTTTGTGATTTGGGAGACTGATGATCTCTTTGATGTTCTCAACCAGGTTGTGTTACTCTGCTCGTGTGTGTTGGCTTTCTTCTTAAACTACAGTATTTTTCTTAACACCACTCTCAACTCGGCTCTCACGCAGACAATTTGTGGCAATATGAAGGTTGGTTTCAGTCTTCTAATTTACAAATGAACATGTGAAACTATTCTGTCATGGAGAAGGAACATGTATATACTTCTTGCATCTTGGGAATGATGAGACTTGTAGATTTATGGGTTTTAAGGTATTTTGCGTCTTATTATATTGTTGCAGGATTTATTTACGGTTGGACTAGGCTGGATGGTGTTTGGAGGACTCCCATTCGACTTGGTATGCTCTTCACCGTCCCATTTACTATATTGAACCAAAAATCACCCACATACAGTTTGCTACATCTCATTACTAATGTTTTGGGGGTTTATTGACGCAGATGAATGTGATTGGACAGCTTCTTGGTTTCCTAGGCTCTGGTTTATATGCATATTATAAGATCATTGGGAAGTAGGAACAAAGAAGAGCTAATAAAATAACAGGAGTGGCCATCATAAAGGCTCGATGAGAAAGGGAAGCCTTAGTTCAAGGAGAAGTTGATGATAACCAGTGATGTTCCAACTTTGGTTTTTGCAGGTGAAGTAGACTAGTATTAATTAAACAATAATGCGATGCCTCATTTTTCGAACTTGTGATACTCAATCAAGAAGGGCCAACTTTTTTTTCTTTTTCTTTGGGACTTATTTACTCTTTTGTCATTTTTCTTGTTTCTTTCCTTTTGTATATAAAACCATAGACAAGTAATGACTCAGTTTTCTTTGACTCTAATTTAAATGCTTTCTAATTTTTGGTTTACCTCAAAAAAAAAAAAAAAAGGGTAAACTAACAGAAAAGTTGTGCCTGAGTAGCATATAATGATAACCAACACCAGAAGTGGAAGAAAGAACAAAAATGGGAAAAACACACACTCAGTGGGACTCGAACCCACAATCGCTTGATTAGAAGTCAAGCGCCTTATCCATTAGGCCATGGGTGCTTGTTGTTTATGTCTCAATGTATAAAATATATTTAATATAATTTTATCTATATTGCTTGCTTCAAAGGCAAAACATATCGAACCGGGAAAAAGCAGAGAGAGATCCCTTGACTCTGATTCTTTTCAAAGTATCTCCTACCCTCCCATGGCAATGATCTCCCACTCTGACTCAACTACGCTTATGACCAAAACGTTTTTGAACTAGACGTTTCTTAATATCAGCTTCTTCTTCTTGATTTCCGATGGAAGCTCCACGGCGTTCTTTGGCTGCGTCTCTCTCGCCTCTGCGCCTGATCGATCGTACGAGAAGTTTTAATTATAGTCAGATGCCTGAAGAGCCGATCAAACTCACTATTCTCAAGCTTGATGGATCTTCCTTTGGTACCATTATCATCTCTGCTTCCTCTGTTCCTAAGGCCTTGTGTGTGTGTTTTTATTATCCTCTTCCTTTATTTTTGTAGATGTTGAAGTGTCGAAGACGGCAACAGTAAGGGAGCTCAAGATGGATGTAGAAGCTTCGTTTTCTCACTTGCCCATCACAGTTCTTGGCAACGTCTCATGGTACAATTCTTTTCTTGATTTTGAGTTTAGTATTTAAAGACTCTTCTTGTGCCTATCTGTAAACTGCTAAATGATTCTTTGATGACACTGTGATTATTGTTTTGATGAAGGCCACATGTCTGGGGACAGTTCTGCTTATCCTATGACGATCAAAGATTGATCAACGAGGCTGACTACCTCGTTGAACTCGGCATTAGAGACGGAGATCAGGTTTGTAGTCGCCTTCTCTCTTGAGTGATGTACAACTCTTCGAGTGAAATGCATCCATGAGTCTACTCTTATGATATTTGCTTAATGTTTACATTTTGATGTGGTAGAGTAGAGCAATATTATGTATAGTCAATTTTAGTTTCGGTTACATATTCCCCTTAGTTGTATTGTTTTGAACAAACATCATTCAGCTTCGATTCATCCGCCGTATATCAAGCTACTCCATCTTGATGATGAAGCACAAGAGCAAGACATCACCAGGTGTTTCTTCTTTCAAACAACTCAAACTGTAAGACTCTTTTATCTCTTCCATTGCTGTTTATGTTTTGCATTTGCATTACCCGGAATCTCCAAGTTATGAGACAGATGTACGTGTGTAGACCATACAGATTCTCAGCCCAAACCGAAACCTGGAAAAAGAAGAGAACACAAGGCCAAGAAGACGGAGTTGACTCCATAACTCAGACACAGGCACAGCCAAGCTTTCTCTCTACTGTATCAGGAGGTTGGCTCTCTTACAAGTCATCACCAAGTCAGCGAGGGACTAAACACAGAAACGCCACTGCTTCTACTTCTGGTCACCACCGCAGGGTTCTTAACAAACTCATCACAAGATTTCGTTTCAAGTGTTATTCGGAGAAAGATGTCTGGAACATGACCAAACTCATCTCTGAAACATGAACATTATCATTTGGTTCTTGTAGAGCTTTTGATTTCACAGTCTTCATGGTTTATATGTAAACACTTGGAGGCCTGGCCAATAATTTGCAAGGAACACTTTGATAAGAGTCTTTGGTTAAAAGCTGATGATAGTAATAATATATATAATTAATAGCCAATATCATCAAACATAATACTAGAAAGTCTTATTAAGTTCAAACAAGAAAAAGAAAATGTTATCATCTCATATAATAACTAGACCATGTTTGAGACACAAAACCTAACCACACCCTTAAACACTTAAACTTAAAAAAACCATTTAGAATTGGATTTAGATTTAGATTTAGATTTAGATTTAGATTTGCGAGAGACCTTACGGTCAGGACCGGCCCTGTCCTGACCATTAGGAATCTGACAATTGCATAGTCTACCCGAGCCAACTCGCTGTTTGATATCCTTTGATCTTCCCACTTTCTTCCCAACCAATGACCCTCCTAACGTCATTACTGTCAATACACCCACGGCAACCAGTAAAGGTCTCACAGCCCAGTGAAAGTCCTCAAGATGCTGATATTTCTCCACAACTCCTTCACAAGTACTAAAATCCACAACCTCTACTTCAGCCGGATCAGCAAGACAGCTTCCATGTTCCTGTCCAAAAGGCAACGCTCCAGGGAACTCCACCTCGAGACAACCGTTTGGTAAAACATGAGAGATTCTGCCAGTTGCCCAAACTCCTCTATCTTTATGTATCCATTTGAATCTTGGGGTGACAACAAAGGCTTTGATCTTCACAAACTGACCAACACTGTATCCTTTAGCCATCTGAAGCTGTGATGAAGTCCCTCTCCAGAGAGTTGGCAACCCAATAAACCCAACAGCTACAATTCCCTCACGGTTGATTGAATGGACAATGCCAACTGGAGAACACCTCTTGTCTGCTACTCCTACATACTTCAGACGTACCCAATCTCCAGAAGCCAAGTCTTTAGTTACCCTTTCAAGAACAGATACGTGAACCCTTAACGGATCATGAACACCATGGACTTTAACCAGAGCAAACCCATCTGAGTCGGTTGTGTCACGTTCTAAACCAACTACCTTTCCTTCTGGCACATCCATGTTCTCATGCTTACACGAATTGGCAGGCTTTCTTGAACGCACCGTGTCGCCTACTTGCAGTTGATCCTTTGAAAGGAACCATTCTGTATAGCCGAGATAAGCTGAGCTCTTCCTGATTTCTCTACTATCAATGCCTCTCCAGAAGGACCAGAACTCTTCTTCCTCTGAGTTCTGCAACCTGTAATATATCAAGAGGTACTACTAAGACTAATGTTCAAATTAAAAAAAATTGATAGGCGGCAAACTAAATGATTTGTAGAGAGTAAGTGGATTATTCGAGGCATAAACAAAGCCTAATCGTTAACAAACTACTATTTACTTTATATTTTTACAATAACACTAGATATTTTAATTAAAAAATTATTTTGATAAATTATTAAAACTAAATAATCAAAAATAGACAAATTTTGGAATTCTTATTAAAGTTATTGTTTAATTTAAGAGATTTATATCAATTTAAACCGATTTAGACCCTTTTTAGCCGATCTAGAATAATTTAAACCGATTTGATTCGCATAAGTAGGAGGCAAGCTCCGAATTTTTAGAAATTTGATAACAAAAACACTTTTGCACCGATCTTATTCAACCTGAATATAGGATGGTGACAAGGTTTGATTTACCTCTTCAAGACGTGTAAGATGTCTGTCATAGAAGGTCGGCTTCGAAGATCATACATAAAGCAACCCTGAAGTAGCTTCTCAAGAGGAGGCGGTATGGCATTGGGGATAGTGAGCTTTTCTCTTTTTATGACCACTAAGTTGTAAATTTCGTCGATGGATTTACCACTCCAAGGTTGTGCACCAGTGAGCATTTCCACAATGCTGCATCCAACCCCCCAAGAATCAGTCTCAAAGGACATGGGACCTCCTACTTCAGGTTGCCACTGTTCTGGAGCCATATAGTTTGGAGTTCCAAGTCTCATTATCATATCAGAACTTGGCAAAGGGATACTATGAAGTAGATAAGGGACTCCAACATCCCCTAGGATGGCCGTATCGTTATCATTGAGAAGAAAGTTAGAGGGCTTGAGATTGAGAATCAGAAACCCTTTTGCGTGCAACTCAAGAATCCCTGTAACTAGATCAATCCCATATCTGCAAAATATAGACGAGAGGACATTAGTATTCTATATAAGAGCTGCTTGATTGTGTAATAAAAGACTTACCTCAATACATCAGACAATGAAAGCTTTCCTCCTTTAAGCCGAGCCATCTTGTCACCAACACAGCCCTCATAGAATTTCATGACGAGGCAAATCTACAGTTTACAAATCTCTAATCAAAACATGGGGAAAACTAGAGAAACACACATGTTTGTTTTTCTTTACTTACCCTTCCACTAATGATAGAGACTCCTCGGAGGAGACAAACATTCTCCATCCCTTGAGACTTGGATACCAAATCCTTAAACTTATCTACCACAACTCTCATCTGATCTTTATTGATGGGATGAAGCATTTTGATGGCCACTTCATAGTCCTTTGTGGACTGATGATGAGTAGCTAGCCAAACATCACCAAAGGGACCTCTTCCAATTCGATGCCGAAGCTCCAACGTTGCAGAATCAATCCGAGAACTCGTGCCGGCTGCTGCTAAAGCGGTCTTAGACTCGCCTTCAATGATTTCATAGTCAAAATCATCATTCTTTTTAGCAGTAATCTTTGAAGCCATATGATCTGAACAAGATAATGCAGTTTCAACAGTTAGCCTACAACTTAAATGGAACACAAGTCGAAGAAAGTGGATCCACAAGATAGAACATACTCAAACCTAAGTTGGTTAAAGAAGAAGAGCCTTTTTTATCACTTTCCCTCGTCTTCGCCGTCATTAACTATAAGGTGTTAGGGTTTTTAAAGGTTTCTTAATCCGCCGACCACTTCTTTATTGGCGTAAAGGCCACGTAAATTCTTTGTTGGGCTTAGTTTGGAGAATCCAGTTTGTTGTTTGCCAATCTTTTAGGTTAGCTTGAGGCCTTGTAAAAATAAACAATAAATTGATAATCATATATAGTATATTAAAAGAGAAATATTACAACATTTATTAAACTAACCATAAAAGTTAACAATAAAAAAAATTAGAAAAGCTACATTAAATGTATATCTGAAAAGTTATAATAAAAAGTAATAAGTAAATATACAATATAAGATATAGAAATATTACATTAAACATCTATTGTAATATTTAAATCTGATATAAAAGTACATAATTACAAAAAAAAACGAAAAACAAAAAAAAAGTAAATATACAATATAAAGTAAAATAGATAACAAATAAATATACAATATAAAAAATAGAAATAATACATTAAACATATATCATAATTCTATCATTTGATATAAAGCAAAAAAGTAAATATGCAATATAATAAAAATATATACTAATAATATGTACATTTTTGATGATCCATAGAGCGTCCACATCATCTATACTAATAAAAGATACTTTTTGAGGCTCCATAAAGTGTTTACATCATAATAAAAAATTTCTTTGAAAAGAAGATATATGGCATAATTACCAAAAAAACAAAAACAAAAAAAGTAAATATACAATATAAATTAAAATATATAATAAATAAATATACAATATAAGAAATATAAATATTACATTAAACATCTATCATAATTACCAAAAAACAAAAAAAGTAAGTATGAAATATAAAGTAACCTTTTACTATTACAAACAAATGAAAAAATTCAAAATAAACAAAATATCTAAATTTATTATATTTAAATAATTACTGAAAAATTAGACGTGTGTTATCCTAAATTCATATTTTCAATATTTATAGTCTTAAGTAGAGATTCAATATAAAACAACCCAATAAAAACAACATAACTAAACCTAGATGACCGAACAAAATAAACATTAAATAATTTATATTGCAAAGATATAAAAATATTATTTTCAAAATATCTCAATAATCATATTAAAAATCTAATAAACGCAACAACACTAAAGTTGAATTTCTTAACAACAAACATCTTCAACAGAAAAAGTTGAGAAAATTAACAACAAACATAAAAAAATGACTTAATAAATAATATAAATCAAACTTTTCAATTTAAAAACAAATGTTTAACAGAAAAATAATGAAAATAAATATTCCGCAAGCACAGAAAAACCACTAGTTATAATATAAAATGAACAATTTGGCATCTAGATGTTGCATCTGAATGCAAATATTAACTATAAAAATAAACAACATTTGGATGCAATATCTAGATGTTGTATGCTACAATTAGATGTTGCGTCAAATCCAAATATAAAAGCGAGCATGGTCTAACTTCATTGATGCCAATAGACCCATGGCAGCCAGTAAAGGTCTCACAGCCCAGTGAAAGTCTTGTAGATGCTGAATTTTTTCCACAACACCTTCACAAGTACTAAAATCCACAACCTCTACTTCAGCCGGATCAGCAAGACAGCTTCCATGCTCCTGTCCGAAAGGCAACGCTCCAGGGAACTCCACCTCGAGACAACCGTTGGGTAAAACATGAGAGATTCTGCCAGTTGCCCAAACTCTTTTATCTTTACGTATCCATTTGAATCTTGGGGTGACAACAAAGGCTTTGATCTTCACAAACTGACCAACACTGTATCCTTTAGCCATCTGAAGCTGTGATGAAGTCCCTCTCCAGAGAGTTGGCAACCCAATAAACCCAACAGCTACAATACCCTCACGGTTGATTGAATGGACAATGCCAACTGGAGAACACCTCTTGTCTGCCACTCCTACATACTTCAGACGTACCCAATCTCCAGAAGCCAAGTCTTTAGTTACCCTTTCAAGAACAGATACGTGAACCCTTAGCGGATCATGAACACCATGGACTTTAACCAGAGCAAATCCATCCGAGTCGGTAGTGTCACGTTCTAAACCAACCACCTTTCCTTCTGGCACATCCATGTTCTCATGCTTACACGAATTGGCAGGCTTTCTTGAACGCACCGTGTCCCCTACTTGTAGATGATCCTTTGAAAGGAACCATTCTGTATAGCCGAGATAAGCTGAGCTCTTCCTGATTTCTCTACTATCAATGCCTCTCCAGAAGGACCAGAACTCTTCCTCCTCTGAGTTCTGCAACCTGTAATATATCAAGAGTGTAATATGTCAAGAGGTACTAAGACTAATGTTAAAAAAATTGATAGGCGCCAACTAAATGATTTGTAGAGAGTAAGTGGATTATTCGAGGCATAAACAAAGTCTAATTGTTAACAGTCTAATCGTTAACAAATTACTGATTTATTTTATATTTTACAACAACAATAGATATTTTAGTTTTAGCTTTAGTTAAAAAAATATTTTATTAAAACTAAATATACAAAAAATGACAAATTTTGGAATTTTTATTAAAATTATTGTTTAGTTTACGAAACTTATATCAATTTAAACTGATTTAAACCGTTTTAACCAATTTAGAACATTTTAAACCGATTTAATTCGCATAAGGAGGAGGCAGCCCCGAATTATAGAGAATTGACTAAGACAATTCGGGGCTGTCTATTAAAACCAATTTGATTCGCATAATTAAGGACTAATGTGTTAAGTGATAACAAAAATTCTTTTGCACCGATCTTATTCAACCTGAATATAGGATGGTGACAAGGTTCGATTTACCTCTTGAAGACGTGTAAGATGTCTGTCATAGAAGGTCGGCTTCGAAGATCATACATAAAGCAACCCTGAAGTAGATTCTCAAGAGGAGGCGGTATGGCATTGGGGATAGTGAGCTTTTCTCTTTTTATGACCACTAAGTTGTAAATTTCGTCGATGGATTTACCACTCCAAGGTTGTACACCAGTGAGCATTTCCACAATGCTGCATCCGAACCCCCAAGAGTCAGTCTCAAAGGACATGGGACCTCTTACTTCAGGTTGCCACTGTTCTGGAGCCATATAGTTTGGAGTTCCAAGTCTCATTATCATATCAGAACTTGGCAAAGGGATACTATGAAGTAGATAAGGGACTCCAACATCCCCTAGGATGGCCGTATCGTTATCATTGAGAAGAAAGTTAGAGGGCTTGAGATTGAGAATCAGAAACCCTTTTGCGTGCAACTCAAGAATCCCTGTAACTAGATCAATCCCATATCTGCAAAATATAGACGAGAGGACATTAGTATTCTATATAAGAGCTGCTTGATTGTGTAATAAAAGACTTACCTCAATACATCAGACAATGAAAGCTTTCCTCCTTTAAGCCGAGCCATCTTGTCACCAACACAGCCCTCATAGAATTTCATGACGAGGCAAATCTACAGTTTACAAATCTCTAATCAAAACATGGGGGAAAACTAGAGAAACACACATGTTTGTTTTTCTTTACTTACCCTTCCACTAATGATAGAAACTCCTCGGAGGAGACAAACATTCTCTATCCCTTGAGACTTAGAAACCAAATCCTTAAACTTATCTACCACAACTCTCATCTGATCTTTATTGATGGGATGAAGCATTTTGATGGCCACTTCATAGTCCTTTGTGGACTGATGATGAGTAGCTAGCCAAACATCACCAAAGGGACCTCTTCCAATTCGATGCCGAAGCTCCAACGTTGCAGAATCAATCCGAGGACTCGTGCCGGCTGCTGCTAAAGCGGTCTTAGACTCGCCTTCAATGATTTCATAGTCAAAATCATCATTCTTTTTAGCAGTAATCTTTGAAGCCATATGATCTGAACAAGATAATGCAGTTTCAACAGTTAGCCTACAACTTAAATGGAACACAAGTCGAAGAAAGTGGATCCACAAGATAGAACATACTCAAACCTAAGTTGGTTAAAGAAGAAAAACCTTTTTTTTATCACTTTCCCTCGTCTTTGCCGTCATTAACTATATGGTGTTAGGGTTTTTAAAGGTTTCTTAATCCGCAAGGCTTTCAAACAATTATAACTATAAAAAAATCAAAACAGGTAATATTAATTATTATTAATAAATTAACAAAATTTATAACCAATATCAAACAAGGTAAGTTAACAAAAGTAAAATATTAATAATAAATTAATTTAATATAGAAAATATTTTTCGAATTTTAACATAAAAATAAAATACAATATAATAATAATTAATTAAAAATGCAAGACTTTCATAAAATTATAAGTAATTTAATTTAACTCATGATTTTCAAAGTTTAGGCTATATGCTAATAAAAATCTATCTTATTATATAAAGTTTGGTTTTTCAAAGTTGCTAATTAACATGATCGCGATACATGACAATTATATATTTTAAATTATATATTTTAAGATTATGACTTGTGTTTAATCATTTAAACATGATAACCGTTATATTTGTTCACAAAGATGGAGAGGAAAATTCATGTTAAGGTCCCCATTGGATTTGAATGAACATCCTTGAAGCTGCTCATGGAAACAATATAAAACTCTCCAAGGCACTATTTTCTTCCATTTTCTTCCATTTGATTCCTTTTTTTTTGCTCTGATGACAGTAACTAACGTTGCAGGTTGCTTTTTTTTTATCTAAATGTTCAGGGGCGTGTGAAGGTTCTCTAGCGTGTTCGACGTGCCATGTGATCGTTGGGAAAGCTAACAGTCTTTTTTCTTGCAATAAATTGATCATCAAGTGTGCTTTAACCAAACTGTGATTGAAAATTAGGACACTGAATACTACAACAAACCTGAAAGAGCCAACAGATGAAGAGATATGATATGCTGGATCTTGCTTTCGGGTTAACAAAAATGTGAGTTCTGTCTCTCTTTATGCTTTAAATGGTCTCACTCAGGTTCCTTTATAAATGTTGTTGATATGTTTACATCTGGAAATGTTTATAGGTCTAGATTGGGATGTCAAGTCATACAAAGCCAGATAGCTAGATGGAGTACGCTTAGCTGTTCCTTCAGCCACAAGGAATTTCGCAGTTGATGGGCTCGTTCCAAAACCTCACTAAACCATTTCAAAGTCTCTCACAGCAGATGTATTTGGGAAAATTTGATAATTATAAATAAGTTTTTATTAATAAATATATTACTAAAAATCTAAATTTGTGTTACTAATCGCTTCTAAGAGCATCTCTAACCCTATGCTAATTTTTTCTCTATATGCTATAATAAAGTAAAATCTATTCTAATTAATTTCTATTTTTTCTCCTAAATTAGAGATTGCTATTTTCTCCTAAATTAGAGAAATACAATTTCTTTTTACAGATAACAACACAGTTTTTTTTTACATAATGATTCTTAAATACAGTTTCTTTTTAGACAGATTTTATCATGTATTATGGTATTTGCGGATAATAAACTCGAAAACTCTCAACTCAAGTGACTGAAAATATCATGGGATAATTTGCAAAATACCCTATTTAGGATTTGAAATTTGATAATTGCATTTTCTATTTTACTTTTTGAAAAATACACTTCCTTGATTATGAATTGATTTTTTTACCCAAGATATTTCAATAATTAAGATATTAATTCAAAATTAATATATAAATTCAAAACTAATAAAAATAATATCATTAAAATAATTTATGTTTAAGATAACCATGTGTATTGAGATAAATATGTCATAATCTTTCCGAGTTTCTTGTGGGGTAATATTTTCCCACGCCTCCAATTGTTCTTTTCTTTCCACAGTGTAAATTGTGGCTTGAAAGTTGTACCTTACTAGCAACAAAGAGTTATGATTAAGAGTGTTGTTGTGGTGAGCATGGTTACATGAGCGGACCTCTGTGTACTGATCTCTTAAGGGGGAATCAAGACCGCCCATGCTGAGGAAGAGAACGATGAAGAGGAACAATATCAAATGTGGATGCGGAAATGACAAGATTTTTTATTTTACACCATACTTCATTCAAATCTTTCTCATCAAACCGTTGTCAGATTAGTCACTGAAATAGAAATTCCATATAATGGGATTATTATGTTACATTGTTTCTCCAGTGGCAGATTCGATATGTTTAAGTAGAAACTGATGTAGCTTCTTTCTTAACTCTTTGACTTTTTCACTGGCTTCACATCTGTTTTTTATTAGATCATCGAGCCAACAGTTTACTGCTTTAAGGCTGATAAGAATAGACTATTTTCCATTTGCTTCTTCTTTCTTCACAAAGAAGGACCCTTTCTTCAGTGAGTTCTCTAAATATTTAAAAGAACCATTGGCTTGAAACTCAGAGTAACTTAACTTCTCTGCTAAACTCAGTGACTCTTTTAACCTGTTCTTACCTTCAAAATTACTTATTTCAGAAACAGAACTATGTTTTGTTGAAGGCTGTTTGACACCCTTGTAAGCTTGGTTTCTTGGACTTGTTGTATTCTCCTTGGGATTTAGTTTCTCAGACGTGTTGTGAATAACAATGTATTGATGATTGTTGGACCCAATTTCAGTCAGTATGTAAATGGGCCGTGATCAACTAAATGGGCTGCAAAGAGCTAAAGCCCGCAGCGAGTACTCGAGCTCCAAACAGAGACTTCGAAGATCGGGAACGATCGCGGAGATCGCGGAGCAGTTGCGAATACCACAAGAGCGGCATGCTATAAGAGAAGGTAGACGTATAAGGAAAGGCACACGTTGAAAACCCTAGAGAGAGCGACACCCTCACTTCGACCTTGTTTTCACCAACCTTTAGATTTTTTCCTTGAACGATCTGATTGTTACATTCGATCTTGTTTTACTCATTGTATTCAATCTCATTCATCAATAAAAGTCTATTTTTGCCTACCGGAAACTGATTATATCGTTGTGTTCTAAAGATATCGTTGCCTACATCATTTATCTTCTCCTGATTAAACTTCCGATCACTATCAAATTCTTAGTGTAGATTTTAGTATCTACAATGATGGTCTTGGTGAGCAGTAGTATCCTCTTGCTTTCCAGGCTCTTTGAATAAGTTGAACTGGGAAAAACCGGCCACTACAGCATCTTGAACCCAAGCTACTGCATTCTTCTTAGCTCCTACCTCCTAATCTACAAGAACCGTTGTGAGTAAGCAACAGACAGAGTGCTTTGCAGAAAAACGTTTAGAACAGAAAAATGTTTTCAGAAAAACGTGTAGAACACAAAAGCGTCAAATTCCAAAGTCGTAGCTAGCACGATTGTGTCCTGAACAATGACATCTTGAGCAACATTGTTTTCGTGTTTTTTTTTTGAGCTGTTGCTTGTTCTCCAAAGCATTCATATCTTCTTTTCACATGTTTTCCAGAACCTTTTTTAACATCTGCAAAATTAGAGAAAAAAGAAAAGAAAAACAATTTCAGAAATTGAGAGGACACGAGAAGGAAGGAGACGAGAAGACGAGTCGCAGTCTTGAGTTCTTTTTTTTTCAAGATAATAAAATAATTTAAAACATTATTAAAAAGATATGGGAAAGATAATGTGCAAATATATTAAAAGAGATAATTGGTAGATTCTCTAACGATTTTTATAAAAAATAATAATAATTTATAAACAATATATTAGATTTTTAGAAATATTAAGATTGGGCAATTTAGTAATTTAATATATATATAAGTGTATTTTTCTAAAAACTTAAATAAGGGTGTAGTTTTCAAATTATATTCTTATTTGAATGCATTTCTCCAAATTTTCCCTATATAACTTATTTATATTTAAACAAAATATCTATGTTATTAAAGTAGAAGTAGCTAAAGGTTTTGTTTGGCAATTTTGATAGTAGTAAAAAAAACTCATACTATTTGGAAACGTGGATAGCTTAATAAGATAGATTTATTATTTCATGCTTAAATCTTTTAGTTTACACTAAATTGGCTTTTAATTCTCTTATATCTTTGACCCGTTTTTGTGTTGGTCCACCAATGATAATCAAATAATGCTTTTTGACATACATACAAAACGTTTTATTCCGTATCAAACCAAATCATAGAAACCAAAAGTGAAATATTTCTTAACAGTAATATTTTTAACAGTACCATTCTATGGATCTCCTGTTACACAATACACTGAAAAAATACATAGTTTAAACATATAAACAACAGTAGTCAAACTAGAACCGTTAACTTTTTGTTTTTTAAAGTTTGTATATACTGTAAAATATACATTCGCACAATCGCGCGGATCAAGATCTAGTTTATATTTATAATATTTGCTTGGCTAAAGCTTAAATCAAGAATATTAAAATACTTTTTATAATTTTGTACTCTGTTATTAAAAATAATATATTTATTTAATTATATATTATATTATATTTTAAATTAAATTTTAGTTTTAAATTTTAGTTTTGAATTATCTTAACTTCTTAAAAGATATTTGTATATATTTTTATTTATAAAAATTTACCAAAATTTTATATGAGAGCATTGAACAAATAGCATTTGGAAATAATTTGCAATTTCTAAATATTAATTTAGTTTTATATAATAGTAGGTATTAGATAATAATATACATATTTATATTTAAATTTTTAGTTTAAAGTGGGGTTAAGGATTTACTTTTCAAGCAAACATTTAAAATAATAATAAATCACATTTTATTTATATACAAGATAATGTGACAATTGAAGTGAAGATTTTTGTTGAGTCTACGACTTTGAAAGTCTTCTCAGTTCGTGTCCTGTCTAAATCCTCGATACGGACAGGGTGAGCTGTGTTCTGGGGTTTCTACCTTGTTTGGGAAAGTTTGTCTCTAATTGAACTTAGCAGGTAGGCTTTTGTGGTATTGTTGTTGGTGATCCGATCTTTCTGGCTGTGTTTTTTAAATATTTTATATATAAATAAATAAAAAGGAATGGCTGGTCGAGAAGATGATGAGCATGATCCACCAATTCTTGACGATAAAACAGAAGCTGAAGCAAAATCTAGTGAGAGAGATATGGCTCCTCAGGGTCCTGCCACTTCAATCCACAGATCAGGCTCTAGGCCACAGCTTGATCTAAGCAAAGCTGAGATTCAGGGCAACTTCGAGGAGAGAGACCCCACCATTCTCTTGCCTAATCAGTCTGATGATATCTCTCATTTGGCACTTGACATCGGAGGTTTGGTTTCCAGATTTGTTTGTGCCTTCTTCTTCTTTCCACTACCAGTCTTGTGTGTTTGAAAACATGTAAAACCCGTTTGCAGGATCTTTGATAAAGTTGCTGTATTTTTCGAGGCACGAGGACTACTCAAATGATGATGATAAGAGGAAGAAGACTATCAAGGAGAGGTTGGGTTTAACCAATGGGAAGTTGAGAAGCTATCCTGTTCTTGGTGGGAGACTTCATTTTGTTAAGTTTGAGACTCATAAGATAAATGAGTGCTTGGACTTTATTCATTCAAAGCAGCTTCATCGCCGAGGTAATTGGCTTCATTGTTGAGTGATATGATTTCAAGAATGTCTTGAAAATTTTCCACTCATTAAGCTATTTTTTTGCCTCTTCTTATGTTAGCAACTATTGCACTTATTGTTATCAGATAGATTTCTGGTGACTGACTGTTTAATTAGTCTTTCTTCTCCATATCTTTTCAACCAATTGTTATTTGAATCAATGAACAGATCCTTATCCTTGGAGCTCGAAGACCCTGCCTTTGGGGACTGGTGTTATCAAGGTAACGACATTTTCATGACTTGCTTGTTTTGATCTTTATCACTTTATGAAGCTCTTTTTGGATGTATTTAGCTCCTTCTGTCACTTGAGATACCAGAAAACATTTAAAAGTTGCTCATAATGATTTATTTTAGGTGAAACATTCTTTTGGTTCATGTGTCTTGTATATACATATCATGTGGTTTTCGGATTTGGCTTTGAGATTAGTTGATGATATGTATATACAAGACACTCAGACGTTTGAACATATGAGTCATAAATTTTTTTGAACATATGAGTCAGACGTATGTTATATATCATACAGGTCACAGGTGGTGGAGCTTATAAATTTGCAGACTTGTTCAAGGAACGTCTAGGCGTTAGTATTGAGAAAGAAGATGAAATGCATTGCCTTGTTTCTGGAGCTAATTTTCTGCTCAAGGTAAGTAAAGAGTAAATACCTTTCTTTATTCAAACTTCTATTTACGTAAAGACAGGCTCTGATTATTGGTGGCCGCTTGCTGATATTTGTTTATTGAAGATTTGTCCTCATCTTTACATTTGATTCTGCAGGCTATTCGACATGAAGCATACACGCACATGGAGGGTGAGAAAGAATTTGTACAGATAGAACCCAATGATTTGTATCCCTATCTTCTTGTTAACGTTGGGTCTGGTGTTAGCATAATCAAGGTATCTGTTTACTTTGCTCCTTCTTCTACAAACTCCCTGAACTCCTGGAGGTCAGAAAATTGTATGAACCTATAGATTTTCACGCAAGGCTTTTCAAAAGTATAGGTTGATGGGGAGGGAAAGTTTGAACGTGTAAGTGGGACTAATGTTGGTGGTGGTACCTATTGGGGCCTAGGAAGACTTCTAACCAAGTGCAAGAGGTAAATTAATTTGATTTTGTACTACTTCTTTATATTAGTCTTTCTATACTTAACAATGTTTTTCTTCTGTTTTAGTTTTGATGAACTTCTAGAACTCAGTCAAAAGGGTGACAACAGTACCATTGACATGCTTGTTGGTGATATCTATGGTGGCATGGATTACTCCAAGGTATGAATGGCTCTACTTTTCATAACATATCATTTAGTGAATGCTTTATCACTACGGTTGGAGTGATTCTCATTAATCAATTAAACAGATTGGCCTCTCTGCTTCAACAATAGCTTCTAGCTTTGGCAAGGCCATCTCTGAAAATAAGGAACTAGAAGATTACAGACCTGAAGACATTTCCTTGTCTCTTCTGCGGATGATTTCTTACAATATTGGACAGGTATGTTGCCGTGTGTCCTAAGTTTTTAAGCAAGATAAACCTAATCATGTGATGCCATTTGGATGAATATCTTTTTTCTGATTTGTATGTTGCTATGTAGATATCATACTTGAACGCCCTTCGATTTGGGTTGAAGAGAATATTTTTTGGAGGATTCTTCATAAGGGGACATGCATACACCATGGACACAATTTCGTTTGCTGTACATTTCTGGTAAGCTTGGACCTAAACGTGATATGAGTGCTCTACTTTCATCACCTCAGCTGTTTAATATGTTGTTTGATTACATTAGGTCAAAAGGAGATATGCAAGCTATGTTCTTGAGGCATGAAGGCTTCCTTGGAGCTATGGGTGCGTTCATGAGCTATGAGAAGCATGGATTGGATGATTTAATGTCACATCAGTTGGTTGAGAGGTTCCCAATGGGTGCACCATACACTGGAGGAAATATCCATGGACCACCACTTGGTGATCTGAACGAGAAGGTAACCAGTTTGTTCTACCAAAGTCTCAGATTGTTCTAGGGAATAAGCATATGCTTATGCTTGTATGGGTATCATTCGTTGTGAAGTAGGCTGATTCTTTCTTATTGATACAAAGTATCTTTTTATGTGACATAAAAGAATAATAAAAAGCAAGATTGAGAATCATTAGTTCTCTCCACTAGATTAACCAACTTTGTTGATGTTCTATTACTTAGAGAGATTCATTGTTCTACTGATCTCTCTAATCATATATAACATGTATGGTATTGTTCAAATGTTTTGTCACAGTTATATATATATATTTATTTATTTTATGAATATATTAAAGGTTGGTGTGAATATCATAAGAGTATAGTGTTTATTGGAATCAGGTTCTCTTTCCATTTTTCAACTTTTTTGGCTAATTATAACATTCACTTCAACTAGTTATAAGTTTTCTGTATCTTGACTCCGGTCTGAATAAGTTTTGGATGTTAAAGGGGTTTTTCTGTTTGCTATCAGATTTCATGGATGGAAAAGTTTGTGCGTAGAGGAACTGAAATAACTGCGCCTGTACCGATGACTCCATCGAAAACAACTGGGCTTGGAGGGTTTGATGTTCCATCATCCAGAGGTAGTGCTCTAAGATCTGACGCCAGTGCTTTAAACGTTGGTGTTCTTCATCTTGTGCCTACACTAGAGGTGTTCCCATTGCTGGCTGACCCCAAAATGTAAGTGGCTTGTCCCTGAATACATTTATCTCATGGTTTGGTGGCGCTTGTTCATGCTTTTGGAGGATTCACGTTCTTCTTTGTGTTATTTTGATTTGTTATACTCCAGGTATGAGCCTAACACGATTGACTTATCAGACCAAGGCGAAAGAGAGTAAGTATTTTACAAAACATTGAAAATATTTGATGAGATTACTGTTTCTTAGATTGCTTATTTTTGCTTTGGTGTGTAGGTATTGGCTCAAAGTTTTGTCTGAGCATTTGCCAGACCTTGTTGATACGGTAACTGTTATAAGTTTATCACATAGGAAATACTTTTCTACCTTCAGTAGTGTATATTCTTCTTTATGGGGCTTTAACTCATGCTTTACTTTTATTCTATGAGTATGGTTACAGGCTGTTGCAAGTGAAGGAGGAACTGAGGATGCGAAAAGGCGTGGTGATGCTTTTGCTCGTGCCTTTTCTGCTCATTTGGCAAGGTCTAGTTTCATAATACAGCAAACTGACCACAAGATCTTAAGCAGAAAATTCAAGAAGTTCTTGATTTTCTTTATGTGCTTTTGTGTAGATTAATGGAAGAGCCAGCTGCATATGGAAAGCTGGGGCTAGCAAATCTATTGGAGCTTAGGGAAGAGTGCTTAAGAGAGTTCCAGTTTGTTGATGCCTATAGAAGCATCAAGCAAAGGTAACAAAACATAGTCCTATCATCTCTTTCCCACCTGGAGCTTCTCTAATGCCCTCTCTATCTTCGAAATTGATAGGGAGAACGAGGCATCACTTGCTGTTTTACCTGATTTACTGGAGGAGCTTGACTCTATGAGCGAGGTCTGTGATCTTTAACCTCTCTCTCAATGGTTAGCTGCTAAACATTTAGTCATGTGAGACAATTTCTTCTGGATGTTTTTCAGGAAGCGAGGTTGCTTACACTTATAGAAGGTGTTTTAGCTGCAAACATATTTGACTGGGGATCTCGAGCATGTGTGGATCTTTATCACAAAGGAACCATTATTGAAATATACAGAATGAGCCGCAACAAGATGCAGAGACCTTGGAGGGTAAAAGAGACAAGACCACCTATTATATGTTTGCAAACTCTTGTTTTAAAGTTGAAATGAATGTTATCTTTGACATCAGGTAGATGATTTTGATGCTTTCAAAGAAAGGATGCTTGGATCTGGAGGTAAGCAGCCTCATAGACATAAAAGAGCGTTACTCTTTGTTGATAACTCAGGAGCAGACGTCATTCTTGGGATGCTTCCTCTTGCCAGAGAGTTTCTCCGTCGTGGAACTGAAGTACATATCTCTCCCTAGCTCTTCCTCTAATATTTTTTTTTTCGGAAACACTAAACAGATAGTTGCTATGGTTCTCTAGGTTGTTCTGGTGGCAAACTCTCTTCCTGCTCTCAACGATGTGACCGCTATGGAACTCCCTGATATAGTCGCTGGTGCTGCTAAGGTAGTCTTGGTTTTAAGTTTAGACTCTTTGCAGTGTTTATAACTATTATCAAACTAACTTTTTTGTTCTGTCTTTACTCTTGAAGCACTGTGATATCCTGAGGAGAGCAGCAGAAATGGGAGGCTTACTTGTGGATGCGATGGTGAATCCAGGGGATGGGTCAAAGAATGATTTAACTTCAGCACCATTGATGGTTGTTGAAAATGGATGTGGAAGTCCTTGCATTGACCTCAGACAAGTCAGCTCTGAGCTTGCAGCTGCTGCCAAAGATGCTGATCTTGTATATACACAAATAAAAACATCTTCTTTTGAAAAAAATCTTCAAAAGAGAAAGCTTTGTTCATTGTTTGATGTTTGATGATTTTTGCAGGTTGTCTTGGAAGGTATGGGAAGAGCTCTTCACACCAACTTCAACGCTCAATTCAAATGCGAGGCTCTCAAGGTTTGAAACCTCAAGTTCTTAACTCTTAACAAATTTGCTGTTGAAACTTATGATTTTTTTTTTTTGAATGAATGTTATTCATACCTTATTACATCAAGTGCATCCTTTTTAGTTTGTAATACTCAGCTATCCCCCCCCCCCCTTTTTTTAATAAAGCTGTAAACTATTTACATTCTAGTAAGGAAACTTATGATTGAATCCTTTATTCATTTATTTTTGCAGCTAGCAATGGTTAAGAATCAGAGATTGGCTGAGAAGTTGATAAATGGAAACATATATGATAGTGTTTGCAGATATGAGCCTCCCTCTCTATCTTAAATGTAATGTAACATAGCCTATAAGAGTGCTTGTCTCACTAGTTTGTTAGCTCATTGTTGTATACTACTTATTAGATATTCATATGTATGCACTGTTTTACCTAGACTATTGTCCAGTGGTCTAAAATACAGTCTAGGTGACATTTGGGTGCTATACTGTAGTCTAGGTGACATTTGGGTGCTACTTATTAGATATTCATATGTATGCACTGTTTTATAGTTCGAATGCATAGTAGCAGATAAAAGACATGTGATCCAGCCATCAGTACAACCGTTTGCTCCTCACAAGTTTGAAATTGTGGAACTCTCTAGCCTTTGAGTTAGAAGAGTGAAAATGGATTCTAGAAGATATTAGGTGTGCGCATCTCTCAATGAACAAATAGTACCTAAGTTTAGGTGAAACTGTTAATACATTGATAAGTCTAATTCAATAATATCTGCTGAAAGAGCACCCCCCAAGGTTCAGTTACACTTTTAAGGAACAGTAAACGTTCCTATTGTCAAAACATTTTAGTCTGAAATTTTTGCAAGCAATTTCTCAACCATGATTCTCTGCTGAGTCGCGCTTAAGGTTTCCGAGTTCATTATCGCATTGGCCACGATAATCACTGAACGTGGAGCAGCTGCGTTTACCCACACTCTGCCGTTTAAGCCAGTGGCGATCTCGAATGAGAGTTTCTTTCCAAGAGCTTCGAGGACTGGGCACGTTGGTGAACTCAACAACCTATAAGAAATTAGAAAGTTAAATCTTTTTTTTTGAGTGAAGAGATGCAGATGAGACAGACAGTTAATGAGGAAGTATGTCTTACATTCTTGAAAGGCCAGTTGAAGTTTCAAACATGAAACCATCTTTTAAGGGTCCAAATACTGAAGCTTTGCCACTTGCTAGTTAGATAGAAACAGGAAACACTTAGTTATGAAAGAACTTACAGTATTATTACTAAAGAAAAAAGAAAAGCAACATTGTTTAAGCTTTTGACTTACCGTCGGTACCAGACAACTCTGGATTCATTCCTATGTTTGTTTTAACAACTCGAAGATAAAGCAGAGTGCCTACCTGTTCAGTACACACAAGGATTTTTTAACATTCAGGAAACAAGCAAATCACAGTGAATGTCATATTCTAAATGAGAATTCAAAAGAGCTTACCTCAAACTTGGGAATACTTCTTCTTGTAGCTCCTTCGAATGCAAGACCTGGCAAAAGCGCTATCTGAGGTCCTTTTATGTCCACCCAAAAGTTCTGCAATGCCGTGATGAGTCATAGAAACAATTCAGTACTAGAATCTAATAAAAATGGTTGATAAGGATGCAAGAATCTATACAAGCAATGAATTCAAAAGACTTACATCTGCTTTATAATCCACCACAATTCCAAGAACATGATCCTCAGTGCGAGGAATGTACTGCAAAAAAAAAAAAAAACATAAAGAACAGAGTCAACAAGAGACTTACATATATAATCAACAAAGTGACCCCAAAACACATACAACAGTTTCGTAAACTAAAAATTGTAGATGATCTGTACTCTCTCTAATCAAGCCAGATGTAATATGATCAATAACTACGAAAAATTAAAACTACCACCATACAGCTAAAGACAATCCTACTGATACCAATTTATTAGATAGTTCTCACTCAAGAATTACAATTGAAATAATGGATAATCCAAGACAATGAAACCAGCAAGTCAAAGACTGTTTCTGCTCATAACAAAACACATGTTAAATACGGTAATAATAAACCAAAGAGATCTCTGACCCGTTTATGAGAACTTTCAACCCAATACTTATTTGGCTTAGAGTAACTAAACTTCCCAGCTCTCATTGCAGAGATAGCATCACTATCCTGTAAGAAACCAAATACACATGTCAATCTCCACAATAAACTTTGGCGTTTAGATTCAAACACGAATAAGAAAGAGAACAACAGATCGAGGAAGCAACCTGACGGAGGCCACTGCCGAGCTTGATAGTCTGGTTAGTCATGTTTGACAAATCAAGAACAACATCACCTGGAACCTAATACAAAAGAAGCGAGAAAACTCATGTTTCATTGTGACCAAATCGAATCGATATTTTGAATTTGAGTAATAGGAGAAAAAAAAAGGAATACGGACGACAATCTGATCGATGAGGCTTGTGGGAGACACAGAAACTTTGGAACTCATCTTCTGTAAGTGTCTGCAAAGCCAAAAGGAACTAACTTGACGAGAGCTCTGACGCAGAGGAAGTTGGATTCGAGATAAAACCCTAGCTGCTAGTCTTGTCTTAAACCTTATTATTTCCTTGGACAAACCAGATCCGATTCTTTATTCTTACTCTAACTGAAATCGAACCGACAGCTAACAGTTAACATGGTTTGAACCAAACGCAATTAACTCGAACCGATTTGAGAAACAAAAATTCGAATCGAAATCAAACTAAACCAATCAATTTTATTGATCTGGATTCACTTTGGTTTGTTTATAAAACCGAAACCTCAAAAAAAAAAAAACTAGATATAAATTCCGAACCGGAAATTCGAATCACCCTTGTATTTAGGCATGGGCATTCGGGTATCCGTTCGGGTTCGGATAAGGTTTTTCGGATTTCGGTTTCAATTTGTAACATCTTCTACGTCCCATTCTAGTAAATTTACAAGTACGGATCGGATTCAGATATAACACTTCGGTTTCGGATCGGTTCGGATATGTCCGAAGTAACCATATATCATTTGGAATCGGGTTATATCGGATCGGTTCGGGTATATCCAAAGTAAAATCTAAAATTTAAAAGTAAAACATAAGATATATATCATTCTTTGTATATAATGGAGTATTTAAAGTGTTTATTTAAATTTTCAATACTTATTGTTAGATATCATATCCAAATAAATATGAAATTGAATATTTGAAGTACATATTTATGTTTCAAATATTTATATTATATATTAATTTGGACATTCGGATCGGTTTCTTCGGATATTTTTTCGGGTTTTCGGGTTTTTCGGATTTCCGGGTTACCCGTTTGGGTTCGGTTAATAACACTTCGGATTCAGATATGTTTTGTAATATCCTATAAGATCCATTGAGGTATTTTTTACATTTCGGATCGGGTACGGATCGGGTGGTTCGGTTCGGATTCGGTTCGGATTTCGGGTTTCGGATTTTATGCCCATGCCCTACTTGTATTGGTCGCAGTCTATGAAAACTGCATGTTGAATGAAGATATTTTACATTGTCTTGTTCCTTTGCATATCTGCCACGATCAAACCTTACTCGTTTCGGCTGTCTGTAGCATCAAATTCTTTCGATTTGCAATCGGTTGCAAAACAGCAAAACAAACTCCGACTAGTTGCATGTCACAGCACCATGCTACTTCATAAAAATCCAATTTATGTTGCCGGCTTTACCTAATAATCGCGCAGTTGCTGAAATCTCAAATACTTGGCATAAACTTTTAGTTCTGAGACTGAACACAACAAAGAGTAATATGTATGCAAAATGGTTTAATAATGCAATACAATTATACAACAACAAACATACGCATGCTGATGCCGCATTTTTTAGTTATGTACTCATCAGTCATCAAAAGGGTGGGTGCTCACATGTATGTATAGTACTACTGATTACACAGATTCAGCTAATTTGATTCTCAGAATTAGTTTTGGTAAATATAATTATTATAATAGCAATTAAAAAAATTCAGATACCAATTTTTAAAATTTTATTTCTGAAAATATATATTAGAAATGACATGATTCTAATCATAATTTCAGTGAATTTTTCTCCAGTGACATACAACTTTTCCTTTCACATTTGCAAAATGTATCATTTTTTTTAAAAACATATATCTTCAAACTTCAAAGTAACAATTTGTTATATCAGGTAATATATTTAACAAATGAAAATGAAACACATGTTTTATTTTTCATTTTATAAATTTATACGTACCGTAGTCGGCAGAAAATAAACTTATCTAAACTAATACAAAAAATATTTATCTCCGTAGCTATCCAAAATTCAATAATTTAAATCTGACAAAAGCGAAAAGATCTCTGCTCCAGCTAAACTCCAAGAGGAAAGAGAAAGAGAGAGATTCAATTATATTCAGACAGGTGAAAAGTCATTTGGTTCTCTCTCTCTGTCTGATTGATCTTGGCGATTCGTCTTGCTGGCTCGGTTTCCGCGGGAAACCAACCTTCTTCGTTGACCTTCCATCCCTCTCTCACGCCTCGCTTCTGTACATTCCGCCGGTGATCCTCGGAGGATATGGCGATTCTGTACGCACTCGTGGCGCGTGGGACGGTGGTGCTCGCGGAGTTCACCGCGACGTCAACGAACGCGAGCACGATCGCGAAACAGATCCTGGAGAAGGTCCCTGGGAACAACGACAGCAACGTCTCCTACTCTCAGGATCGCTACGTCTTTCACGTCAAGCGTACCGATGGCCTCACCGTTCTCTGTATGGCCGAGGAAACCGCCGGAAGTAAGTCCCCATGATGTCTATTCGATTCGCTTATGTGGCTAAAGTTTTGATCTTTCTTGAAAATGGAATCCAAAGTTCTAATCTTTTTTATGTATCCCATGTCTGAATCAATTCGATCTTCTTTGTCAGAACAAGAGTTTATGTCCGAATCTCTTGTTACTGTCGTAACTGTTATTTTCTTAAGTTTTGTTTTTGTATGTAATCTCTCAGGGAGGATTCCATTTGCGTTTCTGGAGGATATTCACCAGAGGTTCGTGAGGACTTATGGGAGAGCAGTTCATACAGCACAAGCTTATGCCATGAACGAGGAGTTCTCAAGAGTTCTAAGTCAGCAGATTGAGTATTACTCAAATGATCCTAACGCCGATAGGATTAATCGGATCAAGGGTGAAATGAATCAGGTCTGACTTTATCTATCTTGTAAAAACTTGTTGTCTTTAAATCATTTTGATTTACGCTGACATACATATTCTTGGGACAGGTGCGGAATGTCATGATAGAGAACATTGACAAAGTTCTAGACAGAGGTGAACGCCTGGAGCTACTCGTCGATAAAACAGCTAATATGCAGGGGAATACATTCCGTTTCAGAAAGCAAGCTCGCCGTTTCAGAAGCACCGTGTGGTGGAGAAATTGCAAGCTCACGTATGTTTCCTCTAAACCATAAAACCGTAACATGTTATGCAACAGTATTGTGATTGTGTGTCCGAGTCTAGTTTTGGTCTAAGAACAAACTGAACTATTGCCTAAGTGAGTATTTTTTGTCTGATCTTTCTATGTATTTTGTTGGGTCTTGCAGGTTCCTCTTGATACTACTACTACTGGTTATCATATACATCGCAGTGGCCTTTGTCTGCCACGGGCCCACTCTACCATCTTGCATTTAAGTGCATATGTCTCTTGGAATCTCGGTTTTGTGTTTCTCGTGGTTATTGTCTGCTCTTCTGATTTCAATCCATTTGTTTACTCGAGCATTTTGATGTGATTTAAAAAGCTCATGTCTTACTCTCACACCGATATGAAGTAATTCTTATTTAGAGCAATGTGAAAGCTCATTGCATTGCAGTGTGAATTTGTGTTGCCATCATATTGTATAACAATATACATCGTGTGAAATGAACAGGCTTGATTTGTTTATACAAGTTTTGGAATCATTGTGTTCTGTGTGTTTGTCCACACCAACTTCTAAAGACTTTGTAAGGGACTTGTTCATCGCTCAAAAACTTTACAGTTCCAAATAAATGGTGCTAACCAAGAGGCTTTCCTAATTAAATCTTTAGATCGTTGATCGTTCAAACAAATTATTTCTCATGTGTCTAGTTAGTTTCATGGGTCTGAATTGGGTTTGGGTCGGATGTGAAGACCATTACTACTTGTATGTACATCTTTTGACCTTAAAATATTTATGCTGTGATTGTATGCTTGGTATGCAATTTTTCTTTTTATTTTTTGCTGAATATATGTAAAAATCATTTCGAAAAATGAACAATTTTATTTTTACAATGAGTTGCTAACAAAAGCAGAAACTAAGGTAATTGGTTCCAAGGCAAAAAAATAATAATACATATATGCAAACAACAATCGGTAACACTTGAAGTTTAGCTTGTAAGACCATCATTATCCCTATAACCCCATTTGGGTTTCTTAATGACTTATTTAATAATAAAAGTTAGTTAAGAAATTTAATTAAGAAACCCATAGATTTTGTGCTCCATTGGAAGTTTCTCAATGAAGGGTTCTTAAAAAAAAATAAAGAAGGAATGTAGATGATTTTATATAGAGAAGGAGAGAATTTGTTTTACACTTGTTTGGAAGAAGAAGAAGAAGAAGAAGACAGACTGTAGCAATAGTATTTCCTCTCTTCTTCTCTTCGGGAGCTTTATCAATTTCATCAAAGGCAATAGCTTTAGCTTTTCTCTCTTCAGCAAGAACCTAAACAATAAGTAGAATCCCTATATCAACTTGGAAAAAAAAGCCTTTCCTTTAATTAGAAACGCTCATCACGTGTTTAAAAAAGGCATCACCTTTGTGATTGCAGCAGTCAAAGCAGTCTTCCCGTGATCTACATGCCCAATTGTGGTTTACTGCAACAAATAACACAACTATTACAAAAAGAAAAACAGAGAAAAGTCATGATCCATATCTCTTTAACCAATTTCAAATCAATGAAATGAAAAAAAAATAGAAAGAAACTCAATTTCGAGTAAAAGTGGCCATTGATCTCCACAGAGAACCTCTGAAACTTGAAGAAGGAGAGAGATCGAGAAGCCATTGTCGTTTGCAGAAAGAGAAGACGAGAAAGAAGAAAAAAAAATGCCTCATTATTTAGTTTGCTGACACGTGGGTTGAAAACCCCCTTTGTAATCGGTTACAGAAATCCTATATTAAGGATCGATAACAACAATTTTTTTGAGTTTTGATTTAATTAAATGCTTCAATATTTTTAGAAACCCTCTTAAAAGCCCCCGTTAATGGTGCTCTAAGCATGTTTGGTATGCAACTTGCAAAATGGTTTCACAAATCCGAAAAAAAAGTTGAAGCAGTTGTACTTGATCATAATTGAATGTAGACAGTAGAAAAACAATGAAAGGATAATAAGATATAGGTGTCATTCACTGTTGCCTAGACATCAAAACAATACATAGTTGTCAGTGTCACTAATTTAATACCAGAAGCACCACACCACCAACTTGACAGTTCCTCATGCCACCTACTACTAGCAAAACGAATTTTCTAAATCATACTATGCTGGTTTTAACCCTTTTTGTTTGATTTATTCTGCAGTTTGATAACATATAAAATTGTGCTTCTAAAAGGTTTTCATTTTTTTCCAAAAAAATTGTAATTTTAGTAATAAAAACTATGGTGGACATATAGTAGATTGAGAGACTTCAAGCCGTAGAGATTGACAAGCAAACTGAATAACCGTAGGATAGTGGATCTTTGTATTCTCAACAACATTTATAACATCCATTTCGTTTGATTCTCTTTTGTGCTACTTTTCTCTATTCTGGAATCAGTAACTCTTTACAAAAAAACGACTGATATTAAAATAACGTTAGAATAGATAAGAGAAAAAGATGATAGAAATACAAGATGACGGTAACTTGTACAACTATTAGCTAAAAATGGTCTGGAGAATTGCATTCTGCAAAAATGATTGAACTTTTAATGTAGAAGAATGTTCCAAATGCATGAAAAGCTCTCGTGACCCAATGATGCAGCTACAATCCAATTTTGATAAATAGAAAATTTGTACTATTATCAAAATATTCACTTTGGTTCAGAAAAAAAATGTTTGTAACTTTCTGCAACTTTTTCCTTTTTTCTCTTCCAATTTAAGCTATAGCCTACCTATACATACGTAGATATTACGATCTAGTAAAATATTAAATTATCGTTGAAAAAGGCAACATCACGCCTCCATAAATTCTACCATCCGATTTTTTTCTTTAAACTAAACAAATTTTATTACACAAAACGTAAATGTTTTTCCTTACACATAAATATGTTTTTTTTTAGTTTCTTGTCATAACGCTTTCCTCTCTTTCCCCCCGTCCTTCCCTCGCGGGTCACTCCTCCGTTTATTTCTATTTTTCATTTCTCTCATCCGGTCAATTCTCTGGTCGTCGTTTCTAGACTTTGCCCCCTTTCTCTCTTCTTCACTCCACCGTCTTCCCTCGATTACCTCTGATCCAATTGAATCCTCCTCACCGCAAAGTTCCAACCTTTTCGAACCGAACAGATCTTATCTCTGGAGATTGATCCCCACTCACAAACCTGTAGTTTTTGGATTTCCCGATGGGTTGGAGATACAAAGCTGGTCTCTTTTTGATTGGTACCGTTGTCGTCATATGGGTCACCTCCGCTGAAGTTACTCAGGTACATAGACTCTCAAAGTTTGATTCTTTTGAGGATGTGGATGCTTGATCTGTTCCATTAGGCTTAGATCTCTGTTTTAATTGTATGATTCTTTGAATTTTTCATCAGGATATATTTACAGCATATAAGCAGCCATTTGCAGTCACGTACCTTGGAGCTTCTCTTATGATTGTTTACCTTCCTGTTGCGTTCCTCAAAGACTGGCTTTGTCGGTACCTAGATCGAAGACGCTCTTCCAGAGCCAATGATGTCTCCTCTGTTGAGGTTGGTTCTCCTCTGAGGCATAAAGTTATTGAGATGGGACTTCAAGGGACTATCACTAAGAAAGACAGCGAGGAAGACTTTTCTTCCCATGAGGAAGATGTGAGACCGTTGATTGGTAGAGGGAGAGAAGAAACACAGAGACATGGGAAAGAGATCATCACTACAAAGCAGATTGTGTTGTATGGTCTTTACCTGGCACCCATTTGGTTTGTCACAGAGGTTTGTCTTGTTTTTAGATTCTGTTTGTTTATATAAACCATTGGTGAATGATTTTTGTTTTGCTGCAGTATCTGTCTAATGCTGCTCTTGCGCGTACAAGCGTGGCAAGCACTACTGTATTGTCTTCAACCTCAGGACTGTTTACTCTTTTCATTGGCGCATTGTTGGGACAAGATACTTTGAACCTGTCGAAAGTAGTTGCTGTGTTTGTGAGTATGGCTGGTGTGGTTATGACAACGCTTGGGAAAACTTGGGCTGCTGATGACTCGCAACTAAACTCTTCGCTGTAAGTTTTTTCTATGTTACTCATCTTAACCTGTTTCACCATGCATAGTTTCTGACATTTATGTCTTTATAACTCTGAAAGATAAACCTGAACTGCTTTCTTAATTGATAGTTGACCTTTGTGTCATGTAGAAAATTCAATGTTTAATAAAGTAATCTTGATTTGTATATGTATGTGTTGGAACGGTCTCATTCTGATTAAATTGGTGATTACATAAAAGTTTGACAGTTTCATCAACCATATTCTTTTAACGTACAGTTGATATTTGTGTTTAGCAACGGGCAACGGTCCCTTGTTGGAGATCTCTTTGGGCTTCTCTCTGCTGTCTCCTATGGACTATTTACAGGTTAGATAATTATTTCTTTTTGAAAATTGATCCTCCTATGATTTGGAGAATTTGTGTGTTGTGGAGGATAAATATCCTTGTGGCCTGTTTTTGACATCACAGTGCTTCTAAAGAAGTTTGCTGGTGAAGAAGGAGAAGGTGTTGATGTGCAAAAGCTGTTTGGATACATAGGATTGTTCACACTTGTTGCTCTCTGGTGGCTTGGTACAACAATATATCTTCCATATTATTCATCCAATTACATAACATATGCTTTTTTATTCAACTGTTTGTGTTTTATTTTTTGGGGCTTTCAGTGTGGCCATTGACAGCATTAGGGATCGAACCAAAGTTTACCATACCACACTCTGCCAAACTTGATGAAGTTGTTTTGGCTAATGGTTTCGTTGGAAGTGTCCTCTCTGACTATTTTTGGTATGTTTCAATGACTTCTAGGTGTCAGCTTTTATCAGATAAACTTAACAAGTCCTTAGAATCCTCCTAGAAAGAGGTGTAGATGTTTAGAAAATGACTTGACTTTTTTCTCTCTGTAATTTAGGGCACTCTCTGTGGTGTGGACGACTCCGTTAGTAGCGACACTAGGCATGTCTCTCACGATTCCACTGGCGATGGTTGCTGACATGATGATTCATGGTCGTCATTATTCCGCCATTTACATCCTTGGCTCCACTCAGGTAACTTAAAATCTCGCATTTTATCACAAACATTAGAGAATGAAGACTTTCTTGCTGCTCAAGAATTTTTGTTTGGTTCTTTTACCAGGTCTTTGCTGGGTTTGTAATAGCTAATATCTCGGACTTGTTTTCGAAGAAGCTTGGTTTGTGACAGTTGGCGTCGAAGCTTTGTCAATGATAATTCTTTTTTGTGGGTAGAAATTGTATCATGGATTCATCATGGTTTGAATGATAGGGGTTTTACCCTGTTTTTAATTGAATGAAAGAAAAGAATGTGATTACCATTACCTATCGAGTTTTTATATCCAGTAGATAATGTTGGCACCATTGATTGCTGCAGCAGCTTAAGACAAGGTGTGAATACTTAGTCTCTCTCACAAAAATTAAAACGTTTCTCATGGTTAACTGAAGATTGCTTAGGCTTAGCGATATTAGGAAGCAAACCATTTTGTATTAGTTCCAGCTTGCTAACCGCTGTAAATCCTTTCATGCCGCAGACAAGTTTGTTCCATGGCTTGACTTGATCAATGCGTAGCTGGTCATTGTTTATCGTTAAAAACGTATGCTCTCATCAAATCGTCAAAATACAGAACAAAACAAAAACTTTACGTTCAATACGACATCGTTTGATTATTACAACAAATACTCTGTATGTTTTTTTTTCAATTAATTTTCTGGAAACTTTTTTATTTGTGGAGTATGATTCACTCCACCTTCCTACAGAGAGTACCATGCCGTGTCGTGTCGTTTTACTTGCCTTCAAAGACTTCAAAACCAACCACTGTTCAACTTCGACAGAAGATATGGAGATTTTCATCACCAGTACACTTGAGAGCTCAAAGAAGAAGGGAACAAGCTACTCCAGAAACGCGACAACAACGAAGGAGCGATGTTTCGTTACGACAAAGCCTTAAAAGCTTTTGCCTAAGGACCGTATCGATGATGTAGCTTATCTGAGAACCAGCATGGCTTCTTGTTATATGCGAATGGGATTAGGTGAGTACCCGAACGCTATTAGAGAATGTAATTTGGCTCTTGAGGCTACTGAAACGTTCTCGGTTTTGGCTTTGAACAAGTTAGATTACTCGTTTAGGGATGCTAGGATTGTACTGAATATGGAGCCGGAGAACGTGTCTTGGATAGGGGGGTGTCGCTGTGTTAAATGATGAATTATGTAAGTTTAGAGGGTTTTTGGAAGAGCATAAAAAGTTTGTGGAGATTTAGTATAATAATAGTTGAGGGGATCTCTTCTTTAATCAACCACTAGGATAAGACCTGCGCCTTGCGCAGGGTGAGTTTATTTGTATATACTATCGATAGTTTCTTTTATACATTTGATCATTTTATTTATATATATAAAATATTTATTGTTGTTATTATATAATTTCTTTCCAATGAATCGGATCAATTTTTATTAAAAATAATAGAACAAAAGTATAATTAATACATCATGAGTTGATCGGATTGGACATTAAACAAATTATGACTTAAAACCTTATTTTTTTCATCGAACACATTCTTGAAAAAAGTGAACAGTATTGTTTTCACAGTTGAATTATTTTGACTTTTATCTTCTATATGGTTTTGAAAACTTTCAAATCAACCATCGAATTGATACATGTCATTTTAATGTTTTTAGTCGTATACTTACGGAAAACTTACATTAATTTAAAATCGTTTAAAAAAATCAAAATATAACATATAAGAAAAAATCTAACATAAAAGAAAAATATAACATATAAGGTGTCCTCATTTTTGTATTTTAAATTCGTTTAAAAAAAATATAACATATAAGGTTTCCTCATTTTTATAATTTAAAGTCATTTTAAGAAATTCAAAATATAACATATAAGAAAAAATCTAATTTTTTTATTATATGGTTAATGTGATTGTTTATTTTTTTAATAATATAAAATTAAACAAAATGAAGAAGGATGCAAAAATTGTTATCAAATCTTTATTATTCATAATCATTAATTGCCATATATATGTAAATAATATTAGGTAATTTAGTAGCATTTATTTAGGGAAAGAATACACACATCTTATATTTTAGGTTAATATAATGTTCTCTAGTGGACATTAAACAAATTATGACATAAAAACCTTATTTTTCCCCTCGAACACAATCTTGAAAAAGTGAACAGTATTGTTTTCATATTTGAATTATTTTGACTTTTATCTTACATATGGTTTTGAAAACTTTCAAATCAACCAGCAAACTGATACATGTCATTTCAATGTTTTTAGTGGTATACTTAAGAAAAACTTACTTTTTTGTAATTTAAAGTCGTTTTAAAAAATTCAAAATATAACATATAAGAAAAATATAACATATAAGGTGTCCTCATTTTTGTATTTTAAAGTCGTTTTAAAGAAATATATAACATATAAGGTTTCTTCATTTTTGTAATTTAAAATCATTTAAAAAAATTCAAAATATAACATATAAGAAAACATCTAATTTTTTAATTATATGGTTAATGTGATTGTTTATTTTTTTAAAAAATATAAAATTAAACAAAAATGAAGAAGAATGCAAAAATTGTTATCAAATCTTTATTATTCAAAATCATCAATTGTCATATATATGTAAATCATATTAGGTAATTCGGTAACTTTTATTTAAGGAAAGAATACACACTTCTTATATTTTAGGTTAATATAATGTTCTCTACTGAACATTAAACAAATTATGACATAAAAACCTTATTTTTTTCATCGAACACATTTTTGAAAAAAGTTAACAGTATTGTTTCCACAGTTAAATTATTTTGAATTTTATCTTGCATATGGTTTTGAAAGCTTTCAAATCAACCATCGAATTGATACATGTCATTTTAATGTTTTTAGTCGTTTATTTAAGGTAAACTTACATTTTTGTAATTTAAAGTCTTTTTAAAAAAATTCAAAATATAACATATAAGAAAATTCTAACATATAAGAAAAATATAACATATAAGGTGTCCTCATTTTTGTATTTTAAAGTCATTTAAAATATATATATATAACATATAAGGTTTCCTCATTTTTGTAATTTAAAGTCATTTTAAAAAATTAAAAATATAACATATAAGAAAAAATTTAATTTTTTTATTATATGGTTAATGTGATTGTTTAAATTTTTTTAATAATATAACTTTAAACAAAAATGAAGAATGATGCAAAAATTGTTATCAAATCTTCATTATTCATAATAATTAATTGCCATTATTCATAATAATTAATTGCCATATATATGTAAATCATATTAGGTAATTTCGTAGCTTTTATTTAAGGAAAGAATACACACTTCCTATATTTTATGTTAATATAATGTTCTCTAGTGTTATATAATTATAAAATAATGTGACACCATTAGATTAAACTATACTTTATATTAGATGCTCTAGAATTCTTTGAAATAGAATTTAGAAGGCATTTAGAGTGCCACCTAGGATTTGGGGTTTTTTTTAATTAATACAAAATTAAGGTTCTAATTTTTCAAATGCTTCTCAATTAATATATAGGAGATGACTAACTGAACCCTCATTCTTTTCTTCTTTTTTGGTCAACTGCAATTAATATTTTTTAAACTATACTTTCTTAGAGAATTTCCAAAGGACACTCTATAACTTCAAATAAAAAGTTTTTTGTTTTCCAAAAAGAAACTTCAAATTTGAAGTTTTGTAGAGTGAAACTCTATATTTGAAGTTTCACTACTCAAAACTATTTCATATTTTATTTGCATTTCGGTCCCTACAATCACACACCACTTTTATGATTCATAAATATTTTTTCGTTTATTGTTTTAATCCTTCAAATTTGAAGTTTCTTGTTTCTCTTTTACTTTCTTGTTCCGATCTAATGTATTTACAAGTATCAATATCACCCGATTTCAATAATTTTTAGCTTGTAATCTACCAAGTAAAAATGAGGAGAGCCATTTTTACTTCGATATGCACTAATAGATCATATATGCATTACGAAAATCATTTTATAGAATAATATGGTATTTTGTTTGAAGTTCAATATTAATTAAGTTATTTTTATTTGAATTTTTATATTTTAATAGAATATTTTATTAATTAATATTGTTGTAATATGTTTATATATCTGCTAGTTATTTACAATATAAGGACCATATTATAAAATACAAATAGTTTTGAAATTGAGTTTGAAGTTTTGCTTTTGTAGAAGAACATCTTTAAACTTCAAATATAGAGTTTTAGAAACTTCAAAATATAGTTTCTTTTTAGAGATGTTCTTAGTTGTTTCTCTTCATATTTTTGTCAAACATGTTTTTAGCATTTATTTTTTAATTAAAACGTATATAGTTTCTGATTTATTATTTTTAGTATACCTGTCATAAAACATTTAATATGAGGGAAAATGGATAAGTATAATTAGTAGACTACTAATTACAATAATTATTTTTCGTATCTCTCGACAATAATAACTTGGATCGAGACAAATTAGGTGATTACACGTTGGCATATGTTTTCTTTATACCCGTGGACACGCCGACAAACCACCAATAACACTATACTACTTACCTCACAAGTTTAAATTTTGAAAATTTTAAATTAGTAGAATAATGATGGCTCGTGAGCTGGATAGATCTCTCTCTTCCCTTGGGTTAGTTGAGCGGAAACTAGGGCTTTAATTTCAAATTAAATAACATATTGTTGTTAACGAAATAAAAAGGAGATGTTTGAAACATAAAAAGTCAACTAGTTGTTCTACTTTGTCCTGTTAGTAACAATTTCCAACAAAAAGCTTTTTTAACTACAACGAATCGATACAATAGTGAGAGAAACAAAAAGTTAAAGAACCTAATTTCCACCACCTTCTCAATAAAAACCAAGAAGTAATGAGTGTTTTACACTCAAAAAGGAAGGAAACAGAACACAAAGAATGATGTGAGGAGACATTACACCTCTTATTACATTCACTTTTGTTTGTGCAAAGTCTATGGCTCCCTTCTTGATTGTGATAAGATTGAGATCTAAAAAATCTTCAGATAGGCAGCCACTTAGCTAGTTCCATGCAATATCTCGTCCTCGGATGGTGCCATGTTCAAATCAGGGAGGAAGAAGCTAGCAGTTTTGTTGCTCTCTACTCTGCAGCATTTTGATTCGCGTTGTGAATTATGAATCATATTAACCGGAGTCTCGTTCTTGATACGGCCTGAGTTTAAGTCAAGCTGAAACAAGAAAAACAAAAGAATAGATTTTGATTCAGACAAAGACCAGCAGCAAATAGAGACTCTGAAAAATGAGAAGACAATAAAAATAGTACGGGAAAATCAAAAAGCTCACCTTAATCCTTTTCAACCTTTGGTTCCTTACGTTTTGTTCGTCTAACGTTGCTCGGAGACTCGCAATCTCCTGTGGAAGCGACCATATTAGTTAGAATACGATTGGAGATAAAGTGAGATAACAATTATAATAAAACTCTCTTTTTTACCTTTTGAAGGTCGAGTCTTTCCTTCAACTTCAAGTTCTCTTCGTATTTAAGCTCCGAAAATGACTTTAACTAAACAAACAAAGTCTCAGCTCAGTTTAAAAAAAATTGATTTCATCTAGGATTTTCGTGGAAGAGTTTTGTATATTAGTACCTTCTTTCTCTTCAGTCTCTTGGAAAAGGAACTTGTGATTACGTTTGTTGGAAAAGCCTGAAAAATAAATTGAAAAAAAAAAAGCATTTCATCAGCTCCAAATCCAACAAAGTAAGTAAAGTTAAAGTCTATTGCTGCCTCAGTAATTTAAGATGCCAAATGCTGCCTCAGTAATTTAAGATGCCAAATCCGGGAATTTGAATACAAATTAAATGCTGAAGAGTAAACGACAACTGTTATAGATCCTTTACCGTATGATAATCAAACCAGATCTTAATTTTAAGATACCAGTAGTAAAGTTTCTTTTACCACAAAATATTTTTTTATAAGTCAGAAAGAGAAAAAAAACTATTCTTTTAGAAACAAAAATACAAATGCGAATGCCACATCATGAAAATCCCGTGTCATCAACTCTTAAAGATCACGTGATCCCACTCTCTCCGACAAGATTTTACTCGCCTCACCCACCTTTCACCCAAAACGACACCGTTTCGGTGCCTCAAAACGTACAGTGAACGCGCACGTTTTGACCAATTAGCTGTACTACTACCACCACCACCCCACCCCCCATAATCTAAAGAAGCTTTAATATTATTCCTCTTGAGACAAATCAAATTTTGACAAACTACGAGACGCTCACTGAGAAAGTAAGGTTAACCGAGAAGATTAACCGGTTAACCTCCAGGTTTTGTGAAAGAATATTAGCAGTTTTTAAAATTATTACGAAAAAAACATCGAAAAAGAAAGTAAGAAATATGGAAAATAAAGTTAAAACAGGCTTTGACTTTTGGAAATGGAAGCTTTCGTACAAAACCTAAAAGAAACAGAAAAAAGAAAGCTCCGCCGTAACCCCCGGGAAAACACGTCGAGTGACGAAATTTTCCGGTGTGATTCAGTTGTGATTTTGAGATAACAGTCCTGATGAAAGGACTCGTAACTCAAGATCGGTGAAAAATAAAGAGATATGTGTAGTGAAGGAGATGTTCAGAGGAGGAGAAGGAGAGGGATAAGTTAAAGAGAAGGTACCTTAGATCCGGATACTGTTGACGTGGAGCAGCTAGCTTGACGACTAATATACTCCAATCCATCGGCGGCTACGGCGGAGGGAGGAGATGCAGAGGCTCCGCCGCCACTTCCAGATCCGTCGCTCCATGAGAGAGGAGTCTTCGGACTGCCTCTTGCGGAATCTACATCCTTCTTCAACGTAACCAAAACGCCGCCGCCACCACCGCCGCCAAATCTTGAAGGTCGTGACCTCCGTCGACGGATTCCCCACTGCAACGGAGGCAGATTCGTCGAGGGATTCTCTGAAACCGTCGTCCCCGCATGCTTCAGCCTTATGAGAAGCTCTACAACCATCTGGTCGTCAGTCATCGCCGCCGCCACCCACTGATCCTTTGCCGCCCTCTTAGTCGATGCCGTTGTAACCTTCTTCATGATCGACGTTACGGTAATCAAAGGGTATCAGATACAAAAGAGAAAGCGAAGAGAGAAGAGAGAGAGAGAGAGAGAGAGAGAGAGAGAGAGAGAGAGAGAGAGAGAGAGAGAGAGAGAGAGAGAGAGAGAGAGAGAGAGAGAGGGAAGTTGAAATATCGATAAGGAGAAAAAGATTGATGGATGTTGTTATTATATACGAGGGCTCGCTTACATTATTCCCTTGTATTTTTCTTTCCTTGTATTTTCCCTCGAAAGATAAATTGATTTCTTTTTCCTTTAATGTCGTTGTGAAAATGCAAGACCGGGTCCACTGATTTGCGGATTTGTATTCATTTTTTTAAGAAAATGTATAAATAAATAAAATTATGGGACCCAAAAACTGAGTTGTATGGGAAGAAAGTGCATGTAAAACAATACTAGATTTTGATCCGCGCTAAAGCGCGAAATAATTTTTTGGTAAAAACTTTATATAATTGCATTTTTTCTTTATTCAAAATAGGTTTGAGCATAAAATCCGTAAACCAAAGTATGTACCGAACTTAAACCAAAGAACCTGATCCATATCCAGTACGAAATGTAAAAAATCCCAGAATAGGTTTTGTAGGGTGGTACGTCATATATCCGAACCTGAAGTGTTATTAGCCGAACCCGAACAGGCAATCTCAGAAAACCAAAAAATATATGAAATCCAAATTAATCACAAATATAAATATGTGAAACATAAATATGTACTTCAAATATTCAGTTTTATATTTATAGTGAAATTATATTAAAAAGTAAGTATTTAAATTTTCAAAAAGCACTTTAAATATACAATTCTATTTAAATAAGTTTATTTCTTATGTTTTGCTTAAAAAAATTGGATTTAACTTCGGATATATCCGAACCGAACCCATATAACCAAAATCAAAACAATATATGGTTACTTTATGGATTTTATGATGTGGTATAAATTAGAAGCAAAACCAGTTTTTTATATCTAAACTTGATCCGTACTTATAAATTTACCAGAATGAGACATAGGATGTAATATAAATTTAAACCGAAATTTCAAATTCCCAACCCGTACCCAACGGGTACATGAACGCCCGAGCCTAACATAAAGTATGTTTTATGTTTTGTTCAATTAGTTTTATATTTGATAAATATTTTTGAACAACCCGTAAAACTATACTCATAAAAAATATCAATAATAACATGTTCCACCAATATCAATAATATCAATAAAAAATACTCATTAAACATTAATAACTATTATTATTTATTTTATCATATATATATATATATATATATATATATATATCTAATTTTGATAATCTATCTATAAGAATCTGGTTCTTGCATTTGAATTAAAGTACAATTGTATATATGATTCTTTTTATATTAATAAAAAAATATAATTGATTATTTACTTAAAAGTAGTGTTAATATAAATTAAATTTGTTAAAAACAATAGATTAGTTATTTCGTTCCTTAATTTTAGGTTAGGGTATACATATATTAAACAATAATTAAATTAGGTATAAGTAAAAATAATAGTAAAGCTAGTTAAATGTAATTGTCCAACTTCGATTATTTGTAAGTAGGTAAAAAATAGAACTCTAAATTAATAAATTAGATTCTAAAATAAATAGAACTTATATTTATATTTAGTGTGAGTATTTTTTTGATTATGTGAATAATTTTCTTAGAACTTTCATTATCGACACTTTTATATCTTGAAAAAAGTGAAAGTATCTTACTAACATAGTATAGATAAATAATTTGTAAAGATGTTTTGTGATGTTATATTCCTTTACATGATATAAATACAGTTTAGTGTATATAAGTATTTTAAACATATTAATCACTTTCCGTAAATATAAGATCATTAGTATGTATAGTATATCAATAAAGTTTAGAAAATAGCTCTGGATCTTGCATATTCCTAAATACACCACTGCAGTTTTGTGAATATAAATATCTTTTATACATATATTAATTATAGTTACTATATTTAATTAATATACTAATAAACTTCAGCAGATATAGGGTAGTTACTAACAAATATATTGGAAATAAAAATAGGTCCAAAAGTTAAAGGATGTTACATTTATCTCTAATGAGATGTGAATAAGTCCAAAAGTTAATGACAACATTTTTAAGTAGATAAAAATTAGGACTCTGTTTTAATAGATTAGACTAGATTTTGACCCGCGCTTTCAAAGCGCGGGATTATTTTCGAAACATTTCAAATATATATCAAATAAATTTGTATTTTAATTGTATCTACACTTAGATATTACAAATGAAACATTATATTCAATGTTTTGAAACCCGACCCGCAGTTAAATTGCCAAATTCGATGGTTCATATATAATCCATTTTAGTTTTCAAAAAAAAAACTGTTATTTAAAAATTCTATAAAACCCGTAACAACCGCTAAAACCCAAGATCTGGTTATCGGTTGAACTGATAGATGACCCAATATGTAATCCGGTTTGATTTAATATTATATTTAGAGTATTGTAATATATATTCATGAACGTTCAGATGAATAGAGAATATATTATGAAATTGATATTCCAAGTTTAATACAATTTTAGTCCAACTAAAATTTCATCTTGTTAATGGATTAATATTTGAGTGGATGCATACTAAAAATAAAATAGATTTGAGCATCAATAATGTGTATACGTCTATTACAAATTAATGATTTACGTTTGCCAAAAAATACAATTGTTTATTTACTTAGTTTACTTTTGTTATTCACATATTATTAGATACTTTTTGATGTTTTGTCTATGGCTTATTTTAAATTTAAAAGTTAATTTCATTATTCGCATTAGAAATGTAAATATTTATTATTTTAATTTTGATATATTTTTATTATATTTAGTTCTTAATTTTATAATTTATATATATAATTATATTTTTTAACAATTAAAATATTGACTCTTACTCTCTGGCTTCGATTTATGTTAATGTAATGTTTTATGATATATTTGTGTTAATATATTTGTTCAATTAGTTTATATTTGATATATATATTACATATCTGTTTGAGTAACCCGTAAAAGATATATTCATTAAACTATCAATAGTAACATGTTCCATCATATAATTTCTATTAATATTTATTTTATAATATATATTTATATATATTTTAATACTCTAAATATAATAATTATATTTTTATGTATTTGGTGAGGGTTTTGAACAATTTTTTTTTTGCATTTGAATTAATATATAGTTGTATATATACAAATGAATAGATATATATATATATATATATATATATAATTATTTATTACATTAATAACTAAATATAATTGATTAGTTATTTGAATTTCGAATTAATGTAAATTAAATTCATTAGTCTAAAAAATAATAAATTATTTAGTTCCTTAATTTTAGGTACGATGTATATTTAACAATTAAATTAGATATGAGTAGAAATAATAGAAAATATAATTAAATATAATGGTCCAACCTAGACTATTTGTAAGTAGATAAAAATTGCTTCTGTTTTAATAGTATTGATGTAAAGATTCCCTATGATAAACCATTTTGAAATTATAAAATTGCAAAATTAATCTAGAGTTTCTTACGGCCTCAGTAAAGCTCAGTTATGCTCAAAATGTGGATTACTCTCACTGGATATACATATATTTGCCTTTGTTAAGACAAGGCTTTTCAAGTTTGTATCGGTTTTTGGTACATGACTAAAGACAGCAGGTTATCATTGGTCTGATTATATATGGCGAAATGTGATTACTTTCTGATGCAATCATTGACTCATACAACAACGTCAGCAGAGCCTTCATAGACAACAAGAAACGAAGTTTTAGATGCCCTTTTAGCATCACCTTGATCTTGATTGAAGCCAGATGGCTAAATGAATTAGCTAGCTCACACTAAGATCCCTACACATTTTGTCAAGGACACTTTTGATTTCATTGCGTCTCACAGGCATTGTTGTATAGAGAGACTACCATCGAGTTATAGAAACTTGTAAGAGTATATTGTTGACCTAAAAGTTACAATTGTATATAAGCTCAGAGGAGATGGGAGGGAGAGAACTCAAATTGTGCTTGGATGTTGTCATTTACAATAAGATCTACATCGTCAGCTAAACAATTAGAGAGCCAATCGAATCAGATTGGTACTACCAATAACTTTGAAAGCAACAGTAAGAGAGAAGATAATGAGCACATTCTTCAGACATAAATATATTGCTTAACTCTAATCCGGTTTCTAGATTGGCAGAAGGTGACGTAGAAGCAAAGATAATTAAAAAAATCAAATCACACAAATGATATGAAGTATCACTTAGCATAGGGTATTTGGTAAAATCACTCAAAAGAGTGTAAAGTTTTACATAAATATGAAAAAAGTCATCACTTAAAATGAGAAAACTTGAGGAAATGCTAATCCCGAAAGAAAAGAAGACTCTGGAAGATGGCATCCTCGCATTCACTTAGAATCCAAGCTTGGTTCTACGCCAGTGTCTGCGCTTGGCATTGTACCTAAAACAAAACATTTCTCGTTTCAGAACTCGTTCACTATCCCTGCCCTAATAAATCCACAATGACAGCTACATACTCCTTAAGACAGATCGAGAAAAGCAAAGAGAGTAGATTTGTTTGAACCTGATGGTGTTGTCGGTACGGAGACGAATCCAGTGAGGAATAGGCCTGTTCTGTCTCATTTTCTTGGCAAGCTTCTTCTTGATCATGAACGACTTGTGGGACGGCTGGTTTCATAAAACAAAATCAGTAACTGCATTTGATTTTCTAACTAGCGTCAAAGTATTCATTCAATTCAATCAGATGAAACCAGCAATGAAATCTGAGAGAGAAGCTTACCATGTTGAAGTCGTCCGATTTGCGGCTGCGTACGAGGCAAAGGTGAGTAGAAGAAGATGCGGACCTTTTTAACTTCAAAACAAAGAAGCCCTAAGTCAAAGTCTAACTGGGCTGTTATATGTTAGTATATTTTTCAAGGCTTAAAATATTATTTACATTCGGCCCAAGGCCTGCTCTATAGTCTTCAGAAAAATATAAACCATTCACAAATTTTTATTATTGTTTCGAGAATGTAGTGAAAATAGTAATTTTAGAAATAACAAATGCAAAATTAATTTATTATTTTAATCAATTTTATTTACCAAATTTTACGTTCATAATATTCAAAAATTATATTGATTTGCATAATTGATACTAAATTATATTTATCATGACTTTAAATGTATTACTAGCTAAACAAAAAAAATATTAATCAAATTACTATATCAAGTTATCAACGTCTTCCACATTTCGGAAATAGTTTAGAAAAGGATAAATGTTCTTTCTAGAAAGTTTTTATTTTGGACAAAACAGCAGTTTCAATTGCGTTTGTCTTTTACTTGCCCCAATGCAATTAAAAAGGAGTATTTGCATTGTATACACAAACTCTTAAAAAAACTAAGTAAATGGGAAACACTATGAGATATTAATATTTATCAACCTATAAGCTATGAGGAGTCGAAGCGATTCGTATACCTCTCGTCTTTCAGACTTGGACGCCTTAAAAAGGTGTAGTTGCAGTCTTTGGTGAGTTCATATCATCCGTGTCTCTCAGGGATAATCACCATTTTTATTGTTCCACTCTTTCATTTCCTTGTCTATGTTCGATATGTCACCTGTCAAGTCTATGCTTAACAAGGAAAGATAACTGTTAGCATGCGTAATGCTATGTAAGTTGGTTTTGCTTGATTGTCCTGGTAACAGATTTGATTGTTTAGGAGTCAACTTCAAGAACGATGGGGAACGAGGCAAATAAGAAGTTCACTTGGGTGATTAAGAACTTCTCTTCGTATAATTGTCAGACTGTTTATTCTGATATATTCGTTGTTGGTCGCTGCAAATGGTAAGAATAAGAACTTGTCTGCAGGGTATGTATTCATGTTCAGTAGCTGCAAGCAAATGACACATCTTTTGCATGGTTTTGTGTTTGTAGGCGTCTTCTCGCCTTTCCCAAAGGATATAACATCTATGATGATTATTTTTCTCTGTATTTGGTTGTTCCTAATCATGAATCTTTGCCTTCTGGATGGAGACGACACGCTAAATTCTCATTTACTATTGTCAATCAAATTCCTGGGAAAGTCTCCCAACAGCTAGGTGATATATATATCTATCAATAGATCCTTGTCAAGTTCTGAACGTTGTATGCTTTATTTGATAATGTAAATTATGATGAGATCTAATGTATTATTGATTTTTCAGAATCTCAAAACTGGTTTGATCAAAAGGACCACGCCAGGGGATTTCATTCCATGATTCGCCTAAATAGTGAGTTTTTAGTGAACAATGAACTCAAAATTATTGCAGAGGTCGATGTTCTTGAAGTTGTGGAAACTACGGACATCGTGGAAACTACGGGCATCGTGGATGTCAATGGGTTTCAAGTCCTTGTTTCACAAGTAAATTAAAACACAAGAATAGAACAAATCTTTGATGTCTCTCACTTGAGTTTTACTTCATAACGTCTTTTCTTTTTCTTGCAGGTAGAATCTGTGAACAGCTTGTTTAAAATCATCCAAACATTGCATCAAATGTCCGTGCAAAGAATCCTCATCTGAGAATAACATACTTGAATTTCCTACTAAGCCTGACTGAGATTCTATGCAAATCTCATGAGGAACTCTCCAACAGTGATCTGGCTGACGCATATTCTTCACTGACATATTTGACAAAAGCGGGGTTTAAGTTGGACTGGTTGGAGAAGGCACTGAAAGAAGCTGGTGAGACTAGGATTCAAGACATTGAGGAAGAGTTGAATGACTTGACTCAAAAGTGTGCGGACATGGATGCTCTGCTGAAGTTCTTGAAATGACGTCTAGTTTTGGGAAGAATAAGAGTCTTGTTTTGTTATCAAGGTCCTGGAATGTTTTAGTTTAATCGAAGTCACTGAGTTGAGTCCAAACTTTAAAAAAAATCACGTCGGATTAGCGTCACAAACATGTCAAAGTCTTATTATTTGATAACTGCTCATTGCTATGTTGGTGATCAAATTAAATTAACAGTTCTCTCACATCAGTAAAAGATAAAAAGGCTAAAAAAGCTAATGACTTTATTCAACAAATATGTACTTCATGTGTTTGTTAATTTGGTGTTTGCAAGCAAGTTGTTTTCTTTGATGAGCAAGTTACCATATGACACCAAATCCTCTTCCTTTCAAGATGTTTGTATTGCCTTTCTTCTTACGCGTTCCAACATAATCAAACTATTAACCAGTCAACTGTAGATTATTTTGTTTATGCACACCGGAAAAAAACCTAGACCATATAATGAAGAGTATTAGTATACTAAGTAAGGATTGACATGATAGTAAAAACAAGACTTAAAACCATTTATTATCAAGATTTCAACTGATGTCAAACCAAATTAGAAAAACTAAGAAGAAGAACATTCAACTTAAAAAAAAAAAACTCAGATTCTGAAGATTTTATCAAGAAGAAATCAGTCACGGTTTAAAACTTTTCATAGTTTTCAGTCATCAGTGGGATGCAACAAATAAGGTTTTCTTTCATTCGAATAAGTAACCGAACGGGACTAGGACAACAACATAACATCACAGATGATAGCATGTAAAAATAATAAGCTGAATCCCTCAAAAAAATTGATTATGTATCAAAGATATAAAAATCAGTCACTACTTTTAACATTTTTCTATTATTAATCCGTCTTTGGGATTCAACTAAAGTCCATATAAATGCAAAATCTATACTTTATCAAAACAACTCCCAAATTAAAAATTGCTACAAGAACAAAACAGAGTAATACAAGAAGAAAGCAGAGAAACGAACGTGCAAGAATATATTTGCGTATAAAGTCTCTTAACAAAGAGACTATTCTCATCTCTTGATTCTCTTGCCTCCTTTTTCTACTTTCTCTTTCGTCATTTTCGCTTTGATTCTTCTATTATCTACTACTCCCTCCGTTTTTCAATATAAGTCGTTTTATAGATACTTTTTTGTTTCAAATTATATGTTGTTTTCAGTTTTCTATGTAACATTTATTAATAATTAATGATGTCTGACCAATGATAATATATTTTTTATTTTTCTATTATTTGAATTGTGGTTAGGTAAATAATTAATGATGTTTTTGTTTCGAAAATATAAAAAAATTAATAATTTTCTTAATTTATGTGCATACTGTAAAATGACTTATATTAAAAAACGGAAGGAGTATATTTTAACAGTTTACTATAAAAGTTTACGTTCAACTTACACCATACTAAAACATTTTATAAAATCCTAGCCTGATAACCCTATATGAATCATATTAAAAAAGTTATTTAAATTTTTTATTAATGTGGAGTACAATTTAATAATGAATCACATGTATTGGAATTCCAAATTTCTGGTATAAAACATTAATGAACATTTAATTTAATTTACAAAAAAACATTTAATTGGACTTCCTAATTTCAAAAACAGTTTTGGGAAGATAAATTTCTTTTGTATCGCTATCAAAAAAAGTTTCCCTTGTACTAGTATTTATCAACCTATAAGGAGAGGAGACGAAGCAATCCGTATCCTCTTGTCTTCAGCATTTGACGCCTTTAAATGCCATGGCTGAAGTGTTTGGTGATTTCATTTTTTGTGTCTCTTAGGGGTAAATACTTTGTCATTCTGACCGTTCTACTCTTTTAATTCCTTAACACTGTATGATTTGTCAAAAATGGTTACTCGTACGGAAAGAAAACTGTTATCAATTTATCATGCGTAATCTTTGTGTTTGTTTTTTTTGTTTGATTGTCCTAGTAACAGATTTGAGTGTTTAGGAGTCATCATCAAGAACAATGGGGAATGAAACTGATAAGAAGTTCACTTGGGTTATTAAGAATTTCTCCTCTTTGGGATCCAAGTGTGTTGCTCTCGTACATTCGTGCTCGGTCAATGCCAATGGTAAGAACAAGAACTTGTCTGCATGTGATACAATCGTGTTCCGTAGCCACAAATGACACAACTTTTGCATGGTACTTGGTCGCAGGAGTCTTGGCGCCTTTACGAGAGGAGTTGACAACGCTAGTTGTTTTTTATCTCTGTATTTGGTTGTTCATAATCTTCAATCTTTCTCTTCTGGATGGAGACGACACGCTAAATTCTCCTTTACTGTTGTAAATCAAATTCCTGGAGAAGTCTCTCAACTGCGAGGTGATATATGTATTTCGATCTATCTATTTGAAAATGTAAATGATGATGATATCCAATCTGTTTTCTGAATTTTCAGAAATTCAATACTGGTTTGATCAGAAGTACATCATCCGGGGTTTTCAATCGATGATTCCTCTTTCCGACCTTAATGCTAGAGATAGCGGTTTCTTGTGAACGATGAACTCAAGATTGTTGCAGAGATTGATGTTCTTGAAGTTGTAGGTGAACTAGATGTACCAGTGGTAACTACAGATATCGTGGATATCAATGGGTTTCAAGTCCTTTCTTCACAAGTAAAAAATAAAAAAAAGGCCTTGGTGTCTCTCACTTGCGTTTTACTCATAGCGTTTTTTTTTTTGCAGGTAGAATCTGCAAACAGTTTATTTGAAAAGCATCCAAACATTGCATCAAATGTCCGTGCAAAGAATCCACATCTGAGAACAACATACTTGAATGTCATACTAGGCCTGACTAAGATTCTATGCAAGTCATCTGAGGAACTCTCCAACAGTGATCTGGATGAAGCATATTCTGCACTGAGATTTGTGATAACTGCAGGATTTAAGTTGGACTGGTTGGAGAAGGCTCTGAAAGAAGCTTGTGAGATTCGGATTCAAGAAATTGATGAAAAGTTGAATGACTTGACTGAAAAGCGAGCAGACATGGATGCTCTGCTGAACAGCCTAAAATGATGTTTTTTTTGAAAAAAGGTTTAGCCTAAAATGATGTTTAGAGTTTAAAATCTATTTGGTGTTCTGGTCTGTTTGGTTTCTGTTTTCGTTTTCTAAAATTTAATGTTCTTGAACTAGGGGGTGAAGAGAGTTGTTTTGTTATCAATATGCTAAATGTTTCTTTTCTATTAACTTTTGTTTCTTGACGGAATGGGAAATCAGGAATGCAAACATGCTAAAGGCCTAATTTCTGGTTTAATATATGTTATTACATTGTGTTTTTTGCTAAGTTAATGATGGACTTAACTTTAGCAATTCGCTCACAACAGTGAAAAGTTAAGGTTAATGACTTCGATTTGTAGCTTAATGCTTTGGTTTTTGTTTTACAAACAAGGGAGTAACCTGACCGTCCAGGGATAATGGGTTTTCTATTCACTCGGTCCATGGACGCAGGAGAGGCGAATAGGCCCATAATCCACATGTCCCTAGAACGAAACCATTATCCTCCTCAGCCATTCATGTTTCCTAAATAACAGCCATCTTCAAGCATCCCATCTAGCGTACCACATGAAGTTTTTTAGATAGAGGCTGTTGTTCGGGAAACATGTATGGCCGAAGAGCAAAAACTCTTCAAAACAGTTCAGCCTAAGTCTGGAAAGATTTCAGAGTCACATAAGAAGCTATGGGATCAGTAAGGTGTTCAGTGCTATAGTTGTGGACAGCTCAGAACATTTGACACCAAATCCTCTATTGCGTATAAAACCTTTGTCTGACTTTTGACTTCAAGTTCCAGCTTAATAGCTATGAAAATAGTGCAGACTATTTCTTATTGTTAAAGCGTAACTGAGGAAAAACCTAGAGCATGTCATGGATGAATCCTTATACTAAGTACGGACTGGCATGAAAATGACGAAAAACAACAATTTAATCAACATTTAGACATTCCACTGATGTCAAACCAAATTTGAAAAACGAAGAACATGAAATAATTTTACTAAATTCTGAAGATTTCATCAAGAAATCAATCCACTTTGAAGAAACCAAACGGGGCAACCAGATCACAGAGGATTACATGTAAAAACCGATAAAATAATTGATAAATCCCTCAGAATTTTATTATTCGTCAAATATATAATCAGTCACTACTTTTAACATTTTTTTTATTATTCATCATCATTGGGATTTAACAAAAGGCCACCATGAAAATTCTATACTTAGATCAAACAAACAAAATCTCACTGAATTAATATGAATCAGAACAGATTAACAAGTAACACATGAACGTTTTAGCAAAAAAAGAAAGAAAAGTAATACAAGTTCAAAACAGAGAAGCAGTTAAAAGTCTCTCAGAGCTGCGATGTCAACAAAAAGAAACCTAAGGAATGAATCGAATGATAAGCATCCAAAAGACATGGTTTCAATTTGATGATAGAACAAACCCGATTTATGAGATGGCTTGGAAAACAATGGTTTTGATATCGATTTGATACTATCAAATAGAATAACAGAATGAGAATAAAATATATGAATAATTTCAGCTTCTTTGATTTTAAAGAGAAAGACATTTACAAACAAAGTGATGAGCTGCGCTTAAGTAGGGGTGTCAAAATGGGTCATGACCCATGGGTTGATCCAACTTAATTTGACCCATTAACCCAAATGAACTGTTTATTTTTGATCCAATGGGTTAATGGGTTAAAAGGTTAATGGGTTAACAGGTTAATGGGTTAACAAGTTAATGGGTTAACAAGTTAATGAGTTTATTGGGTTGGGTCGATTCTGACCCATTTTGTTTTCAATTAAAAAAAACCATGAGTAAACTCAATTCTAAGGTTTGATAAAATTGGAAAATCATGAGTTTCTCTAAAGTCCAATCATTTATTCGGTGGTAAAATACATTTCCCGCCAAAACTGCAAAATACGTTTTTCCGCCAAAACGTGTTTTCCCGCCAAAACTACAAAACAAGTTTTTCCGCCAAAACTGCAAAACTTGTTTTTCCGCAAAAACGCAATTTCCCGCCAAAACTGAAAAACCAATTTTCCCGCAAAAACGCATTTTCCCGCCAAAACCGCAAAAACCCATTTTCCGCCAAAACCACAAAAAACGCATTTTCCGCCAAAACCGCAAAAACCCATTTTCCCGCCAAAACTGCAAAAACGCATTTCCGGCCAAAACCGTAAAAACCCATTTTCCCGCCAAAACCGCAAAAACGCATTTTCCCGCCAAATCCGCAAAAAACATGTTTTCCCGCCAAAACCGCCAAAACCGCAAAAACGCATTTTCCCGCCAAATCCGCAAAAAACATGTTTTCCCGCCAAAACCACAAAAATGCATTTTCCTGCCAAAACCGCAAAAACGCATTTTTCCGCCAAAACCGCAAAAAACATGTTTTCCCGCCAAAACCGCAAAAACGCATTTCCGGTCAAATCCGCAAAAAACATGTTTTTCCGCCAAAACCGCAAAAACCCATTTTCCCGTCAAAACCACAAAAATGCATTTTTCCGCCAAAACCGCAAAAACGTGTTTTCCCGCCAAAACCGCAAAAACACATTTTCCCGCCAAAACTGGGAAAACTCACTTTCCCGCAAAAATGATATTTTCCGCCTAAACCACAAAAAACATTTTATCATTTTGATCAACTTGGTCTTAACTTAAAAATAGTTTATTATAAAGATATTGGGTCGATGGGTCAACCATTAATCCATCTAACCTATTTAATTTAATGGGTCATGAGTCAACCCAACCTATTTAATAAATGGGTTGGGTTGACCCATAACCCATTAACAGTAAAACCATTTGGGTTTTGGGTTGGGTTGACCCATTTGACCCATTTTGACACCCCTACGCTTAAGTAACAAATTAGGAACTAGGGTTTTAAGGATTCGGTCGTAATTGCTCTAGAAGTGTACTTTGTTATATAATTATAGGGGTCATGTGATTTTGAAACATTGAAGCTTAGGGTTAAGGCCCATTAAACACATTGAGAAATGAGTTTAATACCCCATATCGTGGTTTAAAGTGATTTACTGTTTGCTATTGTTTATGAATTATGCATTAAAATCTGGTAAAATATCATTCCTACCAAACTAGGGACCGTGACCGGGGAATTAAACAAAAAGGATTGTGCCGCATGTCTATCCAAAAAGAAATACATTTATTTTAAAATGAACCGAACAAAGGGTAACGTATACATACGTAGGCTTTTATTAGAACGAAAACATCAAAAACACCTTCAATAATAGCATTGAAGCCCTACGTTTAGCAAACAGAAATACACACACACACATATATATATACATATATTTATATCACACAAAAAGATGTTTCTCGAGACGTGGACTGATCATAACCTCAAGAGGCGTTGCTTTAGGAATGGTCAAGCCAGGGCTCTCACTCATATCAACAGCCACATCCAAATCAGTATTCACGTCAAACGAATGAAGAAAACGAGCAAGACCTAGATGAAGCACTTGCATAGCCAAAGAAGACCCTGGACATGATCTTCTCCCCGAACCAAACGGGATCAGCTCAAAGTTCTGTCCTCTAACATCAAACTCTTTTGCTTCTCCTGTAAGAAACCTCTCTGGTCTGAACTCGTTTGGTTCTACCCAAACTTTCGGATCTCTTTGGATTTTCCATACGTTCACTATCAGTCTTGTGCCGCAAGCAACGTGGTAACCTGCGACTGTGCAATCTTCCATCGCCTCTCGAGGGCCTAAGAGAGGACCAGCTGGATATAGTCTCAATGTTTCTTTGATGATCGCTTGAAGATACACCAGATTTTCTATGTCTGAATCCTCGACGTTTCTGTCTGTGCCAACTTGGAGGTCTATCTCATCTTGCGCTTTCTTTAACATGTCTTTGTTGTTTAGAAGAAGAGCAATGGCCCATGTGAGAGTTGAAGCTGTAGTGTCACTTCCTCCAAGAATCAGTGCCTGACCATTCAAATTTGTAGCATTATATACATTAGAAGAGATAAAACAATAAATAAATAACGCAAATCTTTTATATATCACAAAAGTATAATAATATAGCACATAAGAGGTCAAATCCACAAAATAATGTTCATTAGAAGATAAAATGACTACATTTATTCAAATCCCACCCCTTAATTACACACTAAACAGTACACTTATTAGTCACTAAATCATGAACTCAAATATAAAATAAAAAGTTCTTTAACTTCTAATAAATGATATTTTAGAAAAATGTCTCTTTAATGTTACTTTTGGAACAAGAATATGTTTTATTGTTATAGTGTTGTATTTTTACAAAAATTTGGGTAGTTAAAGGTATACCAGACAGGTAGATTTGATGCTAGTATTTGCATCATATTGCAGATGGGAGAGTTTGCCTTGTTCCGCAAGTGACAACATAACATCAATGAAGTCTGAATCGTTCTCTTTATTTCCTGAAACTTTTCGTTGTTGCCGATGGTTTTCGATCCATCTTTCGAGAATCACATCTAGTTCGCTACCCGTTTTCTTCATCTCCTTCTCATGTCCTTGCAGATCAAACCACCCTAGAGTCGGAAAAGCATCGGACATTGTGAATATACCGATGAGGTGAAAGAACTTTGTGATGGCCTTTTGGCATTGCCTCGCCTCTTCGGTGTCTTCAGGGGTTGTTGAGCCACCGCCAAAGTATCGTTTTCCAGCCACCATTCTTACGATCATGTTCAGTGTCATGTCCTCTAACCACCTCTTTAGATCAACTATTATTGGTTCTGAACCACCTTTCTTGACCCACAAGGAATACAAATCTTTCACACCTGCATGCATGTGACACATCACATAGTATTACAATAACTTACAGGTATTCAACAATTGTTTAATATCCTTTGGGAAATATGATTATTAACAAAGTTTTATAAATAGATGCCAATTTTAGGTACAACCAGATGAAACATTCTCCTTCCCTTTCAAAATTTAAAGAGCTATTATACATATGTCAAATAGTTCATAAGTTATCGAAAATTTTATTTTAATAAAAGTAAGTTAAAATTATTTATCACCACTTAAATTTCAGATTCGGCTTGATTTTTAGATTTGTTTTTTAGATATCTTGTTTTTAACTAAATCAAACTTTTGACATATTTTTTTTATTACCCATTGAGATCTCTGAGACACGGACGTGCTTGAGCATCTGAAGCCGCCGGTTAGACAATAGCTCGACGGTTGCGATCTTACGCATCTCGCGCCAGAAAGAGCTGTAAGGTGCAAACCCGAAGACAGCATAGTTGTAGCCCATATGCTTTGCGGCGGCAGTCATAGGTCGTGAAGCCAAGGCTTTGTCGTTCACAGTGAAACACTCTTTAGCCACCTCAAAACTGCTCACAACAAATGCTTCATTGCTCCCAAGTCGTAACGACATGGCAGGACCGTAACGGTTAGCCATTTCTCCTAATGTTCGGTAGAGAAGTTGTTCCTTGCCACCGAGAAGGTGAAGATGGCCGATGATGGGCCACGCACCGCTTGGTTCGGGAGCTTTTGCATGTTTTGGTTTCTTTGTTTTCTTGAAAAGAGCAATCAAAACGAAAACGAGGAGTGGAGATAATAAGGAGAATAAGAAAGCATCCATAGCGTTTTGATAGTGAAAAGAGATGTGTTTGGTGGGTTCTATGTTTCGAATGATCATCTCTATATATATATGAACTGTACAGTGAGATGCAAGTACGAGGCACCGAATGATCCTGCAAGATCCATGCATGAATTTATTTTGTTCTATCAAATATCATATATCTATTGGTTACACGCAAGGAATTTCGAGTGATTACTTATTTAATGCATTATTTGTTGTTTCCCTAGTGAAGTGCATGTGTGGACCACGTCACCAAAATTAGAAATTTAAAGTTAAGTCAGTCATATCAGTGGGTTGGTAATGATTTTCAACTTGCAAAGTATATAGTTATAGAAAAATATACAAAAAAAAATTGCAGGATATTTTGAAACATTAATACATAACTAAGACAGGTCGGATTCGATGCCATGCGTGCTTTGGATAAGAGAATATACGCAGTACTAAAAAATTCAAAGAACATTAATTGTATTATATTCGAGTAGTGAAATGTTTTAATTCTTACTTAAAATGTAGATTCTTTAGATAAGCCGACAACATTTATGGTCTTAAACATCTACGTTTACTTTATCTTTTTACAAACTTTAAAAGACTACACAAACGCAAAATTGCGGTTTAGAATTAGAACCATTAATTATGATCCACCGAACAATCAGTGCTTTGGCTTACTCTGTGAGTGGTAGTGGCCTTATATATAGCCAATGTTTATAAACAAGCTCCATTCTCGTGACCACTGTGAATCACCGAACAATCAGTGCTTTTGGCTTACTTTGTGAATGGTGGTGGCCTTATTATGTATAGCCAATTTTTATTTTATAAACTAGCTCCATTCTCGTGAACAGAACTAAAAAAATATTTCTCTTAAAGCGCATCTGTCTTACATGTTCTAATTTCTAAATAGAATATCTCAAAACCTTTCGTCATACAGGTTTTGAAAGAAATTTAAAAAAATATCAAAAAATAAAAGTTTCAAATTAATTTTCTTTTTTGAAAATAAATATTTTTTTGTTTTATTATTATATTATTGAAGTATTTATTTATATTTACATATCTTTAAAATATATGTATAAGAATCTTATGTATGTGTAATAAATTATTTTTTTCTTGTGTCTTTTTAAGTCGAAAATCATTATTTAGAAATTTTTAACTCGCTGTCTGCCTCAGTGAGTTCAGAAGAATAACTGATCTGGGTGTTCTTATGATGATGATCAGATGAAGGTATGTTATTGTTTGCTAGCTTTTTTTGGAGCGTAAAGGTTATTGATTGCTGACTCTTTTTTTCTAGTCAGTATCTAAACTATTAAAACTGGAGTATAAATAAGAAATAACTCCGACTTTTTCTAAATATTTACAATGGATTGCCACTAGCCGAAACCGTGTTTAACACTTAAATCAAATCAGCTAAATTTAATTTAAAAATTAACTAAACATTCCATATGTACCACACTTCAAACAAACCACCAGCTTTAATCAGATTGCTCAATGTAACAAAATCTTAGATACGTATGTCACGTATCTGCTGAAATCTATCTTCCAAATTATATTACATTTTTGAATATTGCTATCTATTATTCTTAGAAAAGTAATATTCTTAATCATATCAACCTTATCAAGCAACATCTAACTATAAAATAGAAATAATAATATAAGGCATTCGCATGGAATATAGGTTGATATGTTTGACGGAGATATTTTGAGATAAGGTTTGAATCTATACTATTATTTGCGAAGTAAATTTTTGCAACGGAGCTCTCACGTTAAAAGTTAGAGCGGTTAATATCGTTTATACCCTTAATGAATAATTATATAAATTAGTTGAAATATAAAAACGAATTTCAAATCTATTTAACTAAAATTGATTAAAATTAATAATAGATCTTTTATACTCTTAATGAATAAATCATATAAATAGTCAAAAATAAAAACGAATTTAAAATATATCTGATTAAATAAGTGATTAAAATTAATAATAATACGAATTATCTAAAATATAAATATTTAAAAACGAATTTCTATTAATACTATTATATTTATATATTATATTAGATGATTGACTATAAATAAATATAATAAAATTTTCAAAAATAAAAACATGTTTTAAAACATAAGATAATTGTTAGATATATTCTGTTGTTATTTGAAAATAATATTTTATTAAAACATGTTTCAAAACATAATATAATTATTAGATATATTCTGTTGTTATCTGAAAATAATATTTTATTATAAAAAATTTTAGTTAGATATAAAACAATTTATAATTAAATGCTAATCAAACAAATAGATATATTTTCTAAAATATATGTGAATGTCTTTAAAAAAACATGTTTTAAAACATAAGATAATTGTTAGATATATTCTGTTGTTATCTGAAAATAATATTTTATTAAAACATGTTTTAAAACATAATATAATTCTTAGATATATTCTGTTGTTATCTGAAAATAATATTTTATTATAAAAGTTTATAGTTAGATATAAAACAATTTATAATTAAATGCTAATCAAAAAAATAAATATATTTTCTAAAATATATGTGAATGTCTTTAAAATTTAACACAACAATAAGCATATATATATTTTGATAAAAAGTAATTAATATATATTAATAATATTTTATTTATATGTTATATCTGATAATTGACTATAAGTAAATATAATAAAATTCTCAAAAATAAAATATATTTTTAAAACATAAGATAATTCTTAAATATGTTGTGTTTTTATCTGAAATAATATTTTATATTATAAAATATAAAATATAAAGTTTAATGTTTGATTTATCTTTTAAAAAATATAATTAATAATTTATTATGTTGGTTTTGATTTAATATTTATAAAAATGATAAATATCTATAAAAACACTATGCCCGCATGTGCGGACCGAACACCTAGTTTTAGCATTGTTATGAAAGTAAAACAAAATTAGTCTTTTTTATTAAAAAAGCAAAGTTTTTTTTTGTTAAAGGAAACATTACGTTTGTTTTTTTAGGAAGAAAAGTAACATACACTTAATGGGGCTTTTGTTCTTAAATCATATATATATTATATTATGGCTCAAACGTAATTATCATGTAATATTTGTTATTGATTTTTTTTATTAATTTTAACAAAAAAAAATTATGAATCTATATTACATGCTTAAAAGCTATTTTCTATATAATTTCAGTAGCTTCATAAAATTCACTTAAATTATATATAATTCATGAAAACAATTTTTTAATATATTTCTGTATAAGAAGTTATTTTCTATATAATTTCAGTAGCTTCATAAAATTCACATACATTATATAGTTTGTGATAACAATTTTTTAAAAATATTTATGTATAATAATATTTATTAATTAAAATATTAGACTGTAATAATAATAATTAAGGATGTATTGCTAATAGTTTACTTTTCAATTACAGACTAGATTTTGATCCGAGTTTGGAAAGGGCAAATTGTTTTCGAAATTAAATAAATTAATTTCTATGTAAGATAGTGTATATGTTTGGGTAAAACTGCGAACCGGACCGCACCAAACTAAAAACAAAAATTAAAATTAAACTGAATTTCATAAATAGTCGTGTAGATCATATATCTCTGAAGCCGAAAAATTGAACCCATAACCAAATTGATTAAACTTTCCATATACTTTATAATAATACACAAACAGAATAAACTATTTAATTTTTCATATAAAGTAAATGTATTAATATTATGAATTTTAATTTAAAGGTTTTGCAATGATCAATACTATTACAATTTTAATGTAGATAATTTATTACTTTTATTTAGAAGCATACAATGGGTTTATATGTATTAGTAAAATTAAATTTATAGTTGATGGAATGAGCTTTTGAATCATAAATAAATACAAATAGTTAAATTAATGGGTATGTATAGTTTTAAGCCCAAAAAAATGCCATTAATGAGAATTAAATTTTCTTTGTAAATTTAGGGGTATTTTTTAAAAAAGTTGACATTTTCAATAGAAAGAAAAAACACAAATGTTTTTGTTTTAATAATATTGATGTTAGTACCAAATGTCTCAATATATAAATTATCAATACCAAAACCTATTTAGCTACGATTGCATTATTTAATGGCTACAAGTAAAATATATATGATAGTAACATGAAATACAAATATTAATTAAAAAAAATAACATCAGCCCGGGTCAAACTCTATTTCAAGTTAATTGTATCATCATTTGAAAATTTAGATGACTGTCTTAGTCCCTCCTATATCAAAAGGATCTCAATTCTCGAAACTGTGGCCAAGGTCAAATCATGGATTGTGATGTTGGATCTTGACTGTGATGCACTTCTTATTGAGATGTTCCAGAATTTCCTGAAGACTATAAGGTACATTCTAATATAAATCTAGTCAGATAGTATTATAGTTGAACTTAGCAACAGGTTCATGATTAACCCAAGTTTTTCTTTACCTTTAGCTTCCTTATGCCACAATTGATTCGTTGATTCTCTTGTTATCATTCAGCACATCAGATAATCTGTTTGACTCTTAATCAGCCATATCATTTTGCTTATATTTTCTTTACGGAAACTTGGTTTTACTCTCCTCCCTGCATCTTCAAGCTTCTCTCTCAGTGGCATGTTTGTCTGATAATTAATTTATTTTTCTTTTTAAGGGACTATCACACTGGGAACGTTTTTTACATATATGGAGAACATTATGTCTCATGTTTTAGAAGAAAGCGAGGATATATCTCTAAAGATGATTCAAACAATTCTACATTGTGTTAGAAAGGATGATGAGGTGCTACAACGATTGTCTTTCTCGTTATGTTTCAGCAACCAATTCTCTTTTATTAACTCTTTCAGCTTGTCCTCAGGTTCCACAAGTAGCACGGAGGTTGGCAGAACAAGTTCTCAGTAATTGTGCTATGAAGCTTCAAACTTATCTGACTGCAGCAGTGAATTCGTTGGGTGTCTCTTTAGATAGGTATAGTAAAATAGTGGCTTTGAAATATGATGGGACGTTCAGGACTTTGCCCCACGACCAACTTGTAAAGAATGAAAAAGAGGTAAGCCTTCTCATTTGCTTCTTTACCCAGCCAGTCTTATATCTCACCCGTTTTTCTGTCAGATTGCCTCATCTTTGTGTTCCTGTCCTTTTATCATTTACTGATATCGTTCAATTGTGTTTCAGCCATTTGTCTCCTCTGGAAAGCCAGCCCCAAAGTCAAAGAAAGAAGTAAGGTAACCCATAGAAGATAGTCCTAATACAAGCACAAAGAGAAAACAAAGTCTAGGCCAACAGAAATTATGTTTTCGTAATCACATATCATCATTGTTGCTCACATACATGAATGTGTGAAAACAAAAATCATGTTCTACCAATTGTCATTTGCAGTAGTAAACTGTGCATGGTTGCAGCATCTTATTCTTTTCATGTTGAAGATATTTTTCTCTTAAACATCTGCCCGTTCCCCTTCTGTGGAGAAGTTTTTCTTTTTAGGTAGGGTTCTTCGCACTGATCATTTTCCCTTGGCAGGCATCTGATATCCAAAGCCATACTGGAAACTTAGTTGGGTCGAGGGTCAGAGGCTGGTGGCCTATCGATAAAGAGTAAGCATTTGTATTTTATCTTAGGAGTTATATTTGATTTACATCAATGCAATCCGCTAGTCTATGTATTTTTCCTGTAGATAGCTGAAACTGGACTAACACCTTGGGTAGTTTGTCCATGCTTATAAATGAATATTGGATTTCTGCTGCACGTATTTTAAAGCTGTGATCAAATTATATGATTCTGCTAAGAAGAAACATCTCGTAACCCAATTTTATCAGTTTCCTCAATAACACTATGTTTTGTTCTTCTCTTTTGTTTGTGGTGAACCATTAACCCACTGATTGTACATATTCTTTTATATGAGGAAGAAGCTTCCACAGAGTAAGTGTTACTTCTCTATTTTCGATGTTATGTGGCACTGGAATAGAGTAACTATATGTTGTTTTGAGATGAATTTGCTACTCTTAGGAGGATGACCAAGCTTGGTAATTCTCCATGCAGGCCTCAGAGAAAGAAAGCTAAGACACGCAAGCAATCAAAGATGGAATTGTTACGGAAAAAGTAAATGAAACTGAAAGCAAATAGTTAAAAAGTGTTAAAAGTCCCAAAAGATTGTTAATTATAATGCTTCTGATTTGGGGTGGTGGAGCTGGTTCCAGCAAGTCTAAAGCTGCTCCTGCTTCCAAGTTCGCCAAGAAGTCCCAGGATGACAAAACAGAGAGCAAACCAGAGGATTCAAATGTTAGCAGAGAAAAAGAGGATAGCTCTGAAGAGGAAAACCTCAAAACCGTAGGTAAATCAGCCGGTGCAAAATCAAGAAGTAGCAAAGAGATACCAAAAGCTGGAACATCAAAGGACCAAGGAGACTCTGGCAAATCCAAAGCTTCATCCAAGAAAAAAGAAGAGCCGTCCAAGACTACAATGATGTCTTTAAAATCCAAGTCAGGACCTGCAAAACCTTCATCGGCCAAGGGCAAAGCAGCAAAAGGCAAGCAAAATCTTCACCTTCCTCCAAGGGCAAGGAGAGCGATGTGGAGTCTGAATCAGAAGAGACACCGAAGGCACCAGAACCAGCTAAAAAAGGGAAATCAGTTGTTTTCAGGCAAGTCGCAGGCAAGTCAGACCAAGTCCGCTAAGAAGAGGAAGCGATGAGTTTGGCCTCAGGATAAGCTTGCGATCTTTTCTCCATATCAATTATGGATATGTAATTTAAGGTGGAAAGCTTAGGGCGGTGGACTTGGATTGGTGGGGCATTAGAAGTGTAGTCGGAACATCTTTTAGACAAGAAGCATAGTAGTGAGTGTCTTATTCACTTAGGTTTTGATTTCAGCTTATGTAGCGCGAAGGTGTGGTAGATTCATAAGTTGGCTTTGGCTATTTTTTTTTAATCTTTTTTTTACCACTTTTTCTATCATCTCTCTAATAAATCTAGTTTATAAACTATTTCTTCTTCAGTTACCTACCACAATCACTAATTCTTCCAATTCACCATGACTTTCTATAAAAAACAATTTCAATCATTTGAATCTCTTTTATTACCTTAACTATTATCATCAATTCTTTTAATTATTAACTAAATCTGTAATTTTCTCTTTCATATTTTTACCATCACATCTTTCAAAACAACCACCACTTCGTTGATATTAGTCATCACCTCTGCCGTCATAATCACCACTTGTATGTACTGTAAATTTTGAGTTGTATTATGCTATTCGAACAATATGTACTACGCTATTTCGTTGTTAGTATTCTATTTTCATAATGCTTCAGTGGACGATCGCCATGCTATCAATCAACACACGTCAAAACAAGGAGCCTCTTTCTTCCTCCGGAGGTAGAGAAGAAACACGGCAGAGCTCCGCCTTCAGAGAAGATGAACTGTTGAAGCAGCCGCTCAAAATAGAACAGCCCTCAGAGATTCAAGCCGATAAGACTAAACTGTCGGATCTACGCTTCAGAAAATTAAACAACCGCCTACAATCGATCTATCAAATTCCAATTAACATCATGAAACATCTTACATCTTTAAAGATAAGAGTAAGCTTGAAGATGTAATGGCCCTAATAAAGGAGAGAAAAAAGTCGGACAATCAGATCGAGAGGTAATTGAATCAAGGAAGAGAAAAAACAAAGAACGAAGTAACCAGAGCAAAATTCCCAGAACTAAGCCGGCGAAAACAGTGCTGCAAGAGCTACTGTATCCCGAAGTCTAAGAGCTGGCGAAGATGATGCTGACGAAGCCACCTCTTCCCGGAGATCAAAGCCCGACGAACGGGAGGCAGAGCCGGATCGAAGACCGGCAAACAAAAGAACGGACGTTTTCTCTCTTTTCTGTGAAAGGTATAAGAGAGAAAACAAAGATGACAAAAAAAAGAGCGGACGCGCTGCGTGAAACGTTTTTTAAATCTATCTAGTTTATATATTTTGTTTTTTTAATCTACATTTATACTAAATAGATACTCCAAATGATATATAAAAGTATATATATATTCGAAAGGGAACATCTTTTCAGTTGGACTCTTTGGCAAACACAAAATACATGTATTAGAAAAATTTGTGTGTGGAGAAAAAGTCAGGACTATTCAGACAACAATATCTTATGAAATATTTATTACTCATGAAAAGAGTTGGAGTTATGTCTCTGCCATCGGGAAGTAGACAATATTTGACCTTAGGTCAAACACAAAGTTCTTACTCTTTTTCAGTTTTTAACCTTTCACGCGTTTCTTTAGATATGTTTTCCCCCTTGACAATTAATATTGGAAACGACACAATCATGCGTGCTAAGCCATTTTCTTTATTAGGCCATGGATATTCGGCGGATTAGGTTTTTTTTTTTGTCAAGAATTAGGGTATATTAATGCTATTTTCTTTGTACATCGATATCATGCAACTCCTGTTATTCTCAATGAAAATTAGATAATCATTTCGCCTGTGCACACAAAAAAAAATATTTTGAAAAGCATATTTTAAACCAGAAATATTTAGCACTTTTTCAAATCACATTTGTGTGGTTACGCTAAACCATTTTTTAAAGACTTAACTAATCAATACTATTAAAAGGGAAGAAATCTTAAAAAATCTACCTATGAAAGTTGTTTGGACTCTTTCATTTATCTTATTATTTTTTGGTCTTACCTTAAATTTAGACTAACATTATATGATTACCATATATTTCTCTAACAATAATTTATTCAATTCCTTTATTTATTTAAATCTCACTCATAAATCCTAATCACTACTATTACTATAATTAGCATTTTGATTTTTAATCCTAAAAGCATTAAAACTAATGTTTTATATTATCACTTTTATCATATAATATATGATTTAAAACAAAAGAAGTTACACGACATATATGTGTACATTTTAACTTTCTATTTCCTTTATAATAAAGTAATCATATCATATATATAAACTTTTCCATTAAAATCTCATATCATATATTAAACTTTCAACCGTCTATTGTTTGATAGATATTTTCATATTTAAAAATGAGTTTTCTGAATATTTATGTTACCTTCACAAAAATGTAGAATTTTATTGGTTCTGTTAAAGTTAACCCGACTTCATGATATCAGTATTAATTATTCACGATTTTGAAAATTATTGGTTTAGATATTATATCTTATATACTTTTCACTTAGAAACGAATCAATACTATTAAAAGAGAAATAGTCTTAAGAAATTTAATACAAAAAAGTTGTTGGAGTCATGTATAACTAACTTTTTTTTGGTAATACCATTAATCATTCTAACCATACAATATTTTAAATATTTTTAACAGATCCTAATATTATTTCTTATGATACTTTTACTCATAAAAATATTTCATTAACCATGTTTTTGTACAATAACATTTAAAATCTATATCAAAAGATTGTTGGACCTGATTTGGACGTAATGGATCCACATATGTTCGGGTATTTAGGATCCTAAAAAAATCAAAATATCTAAAAAATCTGAAAAATATTCGAAACTCCAAACAAATACCCAAAAAAATTCAAATACCTAAAAAATCAAAATTTTATTCAAAATCTGATACGATGAACTGAAAAATGCCCAATTTTTTTTAATTTGAAAATTTACCTAAAATCAAAAACTATAATCGTAAACCAATAACTTCAAAAAAAATATCCATAATACCGGAAACATATTCGAAATATCCAAATATACCTAATAAACACAACATATTTATGATCGGATCTAGGGTAGGACCCGGACTCAAACAAAGACATGTGGGTGCAAAAAAACCCAATAGGTTATCTTCTTTGGACCTGAATTGAACCTATATTTTTGGGTCGGTTCGGTTTGTTTTTTTGATCCGGATATAATTATCATGCCTAAAAAAACTTAAGTAAAAGTGTACATATAAAATCTCAAATAAACTAATTCATAGAGTATATAACTGTTAAAAATTATATTTTTTGATATAATAAGACTTTGTATTATAATATAATCAAAAAAATCCACGCTTTCCAAGCGCGGGTTAAAATCTAGTCTATATTATTAAAACTCAAGTACAAAATTAGAGTGTTTGGAGACTTGAATAAGACTATTAAAAAAATTGGAGTGTTTGGAAACATGAATTGTAGTCTTTTAAAAAAAATTAATTTTATTTGGAAACAAGGATAGTAGTATTAAGAAAAAAAGTAATGAGCTTATGTTATTAAGAAAAATTGAACATACCATAAAACTAATTGCCTAAAACTTTTCTTTTCTAAACTAACCATAATTCAAATTTTAAACTTTATATACATATTGCAATTCAAAATAATAATTCAAAGTTGATTTATATCAAAAATTGATTCAGAAATATACATATATTCAAAAATGGATTTTAGCTAAGCTATTTTTCAATAACCATTACAAAAAAATGTTGTCATTATATATAAGAAAAATACAATACAAAGTCCAATTTGAAATACCAACTCAAATTATGGTTTTTATATTTAATATTAAGTTTTAAAAATATAATATATGTAATTATTTATATAATGGTACGTATAAAATACTATTAATTATATGATTACTTATATGATGGTACGTATAAAACACGATTAATTATATGATGACAATATACGATATATAATAATGACTAGGAATGGGCTTTCGGGTACCCATACGGGTTTGGTTCTGATCGGTTTGTGTTTCGGATTTTCGGGGTCAAAGATTTCAGTCCTATTAGGATATTTATAAATTTTGGTTTGAGTTCGATTCGGATCTTTGCGGGTTTGGTTCGGGTTTGGATAACCCATTTAAATTAGTTTTAAAGTTTTAAATCATTATATATTTTAAATTTCTCAAAATCTATATATAAAATAATATATTACCTATAAATTTGAATAACATATGTTAGAATACCTAAGCTTAACATATCAATTCGCTTGATTTAAAATTTTGGATATGTAATCAATAATTATTTGAAATATTTTTGGTGATTTGAGTATACTTTAACTATTTCAGATATTTACTTTTGACTATTTACATATATTTTCAAGTATGTAAACCAATTTAAAAATATCATTCTTGATCTTTTATATACGTTAAATCTAAAAATAATTAATATATATATATATATATATATATATTTTTAGATAAATTCGGGTATCCGAATACTTCGGTTTAGATCAGATTCGATTCTCTAAATAACAAAATTTTGAATAATTCAAATATTTAATCAATTTATGTTCGGGTTTGGTACTATATTTTTGGATCGGTATCGGTTCTGTTCCTCGGATTTATTTTGCCAAACCCTAATAATTACATGAAAAATAAATATCAACATATTTTTTAAAATATACATCCGCGCAGACGCGCGGGTCAAAGTCTAGTTTATATTAAAATAGGATAGTGGAAGAAGAATGAAGAATATAGATTTTTTTTTCACTGCGCAAGGTTATTTGTCAATACAATGTTCGATAGGATACTATATATAACACTATATTTGTTAAATATATAGTATAAAACAATCAATTCATAACAACAACACATATCTAAATAATTCTAAAAATTCATTTATATTTTATTGTTCTCAAATAAACAATCATAAAGAGTATGTGAATATATAATATGCATAGGATCATATGGCATTCTTGTTGTCCATCTTTTCCAATCCTGGAACTTAATACCATATCCTATACTATACCATATTCTTTATCTAAATAGTATCTTCTATATTAAAAGAGAAGTACCATTTTTATCTACTATTTAGAAGTCTAATAAGACCATTTCATTAATCACATAATATGACATAACAATTAATAGGAATATTAATAATAAATTAATTTTAACTATAGATTTGAATTTTATTTTCAGTTATAACAAATCTGTTGAGAAAAATCTAATAAAATCCTACTAAATTTTTAAATAATTTTTATTAAATATTACATTAATTAATTTAGTAATTAAGTAATATAATGCTTACATTTAAATAAATTATCATCTACTACTAAAACGGGTTCAAATTTTTTAATAATGTCATATTTTTTATACAAATGAAGTTATTAACATATGTTAAAATTTTATTTCTACAGCTATATATTTTTAAAAATCATATGTTGAAGAATATTTTTTATTTGATTATTTCAAATTATGAAAACTCAAAAACATAATAAAAAGGTAAAGTGTATAAAATAAACCCCTATATTAATAAAGTAATAAGAAACCTAAACAATATAATTAAAGAGTTATAAAATAAATAACACTAAGATATAAATTCTATATTTATATTTATATAATAATATCACAATTAAATATTTATAAAATGAAAATATACCCGCACGATGTGCGGGTTGAACTCTAGTAGTCTTTATTTTACTGGTTCACTAAATAATACCTTCTTGGTTTTTGTCGATTTTCATAAATATAGTATTATTGGTATGTTGCCACTTCTAATTTATTAGTTTTGATCAATAACTATAAACCATATTTAACACCTTATTGGCCCTTGTCGATTTTCAAAAAAATGTTGCTTATAATTTATTCGCCTTGGTTAATAAATAGAAACCAATTGGTTCATAAAAATGATACACCAACAAAATATAACAAATGTCGTTTATTATAAAGTCAAATTTATATTTTAAGATTGCTAAATAGAATAGAACAAAAAAACATTACATTGCGGAAGAAGAGGAATCACGAGGCAGAAGATATGATTACAGAGGAGCTATTTGAGTTGTCGGAATTGATAAGAAAAAGAAACCAACACATAAAATAGAAGCACATAAGAAACAGTGGAAAAAGCAAATAGATCATGAATGGTGGCGGTGGTAGAAGAAAAAACAGTGGTGAAAAAAGAGGGTGGAGACAATGGTGGAAGAGAAAATAATTGTAGAGATGGTGGTGAAAAGGAGACAGTAGCAATAATGATGGAACCGACGATGGTGGTGAAGAATGAAACAATTGGCAAACGGCGGTGGTGATGGTCTTATAGATGGAGGTGATTGCGGCATAACAAAAAGTAAAGTGATTGGAGATGGAGTAGATGAAATTGGTATCAAAGATGAAAGATCAAATAATACATAATATGCACAAAATATTATAGCCAACTAGTTTTAATGGTTTTAAACTTAATTAGTTAATTTTGTTAGTTGCTATGTATACGTAACTAAATTCTCTTAAATTGGAAATACGTATATATATATATATATATAATTGTTACAACAAATATACAAATGTTAAAAAAATTATATGAATAGAGAGTATCGATAATAAATATTTATATTAAAATATACTATATATCTATATTAATATCACTAAAGTTTAACTATGTACCATATAAAATAAATAAAATGGTTCGACATGAAAATTAGCTATACATTTAGGTACAGATTGTTCTTTTTAAATATTATTTTTTAAAATTAGATCTTACTTGAATACTATAAATTTTTGTGTAGGTTTTGAGTTGGGTCTTTAAGTCTGATTTAGTTCGGTTCTGATGTATAGGAAGCTAAATATATCTAAATAACAAATGTATCTGAAACTGGTTCTCATATTTGTACAAAAAATTATATTACCTGATTTGGTAAAGATCTTTTAAATATAATTAGTTATATTACAATTTATTTAAAATATATAACATTAATTATGAAAAACAAATATTAATATATAAAAATATAAAAATCAATATCCGTGCGGGTGTGATGACAATCTCTAATTTGTATTAAAAGGAAAAATATTGAAACTGAATATTTTAATATTTTCATCGACTGTTTTGTATGCTGGGATAGAAAGTTTACTCTGAACAGCTTAATGTATGAGAGAGATAAGGGTAATCTTGGTATGGTTCAAGACGGACTGCTTGGATTTAGTGGACATGACTACAAACCCGACGAATTGACCATTTTTTGCGATAGAGATCGAGGTGTTCAAGAGGTTACAAAAAGGCTTCGAAGATGTGAACATGTCTCATATTTCTTTTAGTCGGAATGGTCGGGCAGATGCATTAGCAAAGAATGCAAGGGACCAGATGCTTTATTTTTTCCTAGATAGATCAGATTTGGACAGATAGAAATACTGGAAAGTCAGCTCGTTTATTCTCCACTTAATCTAATCTAGATGGGTAAACGATAAAAAAAAATATTTTCATCAGCTGTCGTTAAAAGAATAAACTATTACAAACTAAAAAAAAAGTTAAACACGGAACGACTAGTGGGAGAGTTTCGGTTTGGGCTGTAAGCCCGTTTAGTTGATCTGAGTATGTCCTTACGTGATGGGCTTTAAGTGTAGTAGTCTTGTAGGCTTTGACCCGGTGCTTTGGCCTGGTACTTGTTGTTGGGTTCAGTTTCTTTTTATTAATAAAAAAAAAATATAAAGTGAAAAAAAAAAAAAAACACCGAACGACTATTTTAATACCACAAAAGAAGAGCAGATTCCCAAAAAGTAACGTTATCTCCCATCGTGACCAAAATTCATTCGCAAAATTCGAGATCTTTAATAGGTTACCACCATAAACTGCAATGATACTGTTTCAATCCAATCCCAAACCACTCAAACGTCTCTCTCTCCAGACATCTGTCCCACTGCATGTAAGAAGGAGAGGACAAAGAGACAAAATCCAAAAAAAAAAGAAGATAAGACTTGAAGAGAGTGAGAAAGATAGAGATATTCTTCCACTCTTCTCCTCTCTTCTAAATCTAATCGTTATCCTCGAATATCTATTCCTTTGTTCTTTTTTTTGCTTAGTTTTTCCTTTCTTGATTTGGTCAAAAACCCTAGATTTGTGGGTATATTAATAAAATGAATATAACTTTCCTCTTTTCCTTCGATTATAAATAATAAAATGAATATAACTTTCCTCTTTTCCTTCGATTATAAATATTCCCTCCGGTTTTCTCCTAACCCTAAGCCTCTCAGATCTATCTCTACAGCCTCAAAGTCTCCTCCCTTCACGCTCAGAATTTGTATTGGTAAATTAAGTGAGTTCCGGAACAAAAGTTTAGAGAAGTACAACGAATTTGACAGAAGAGAGTGAGCACACAAACACACTTGCATGTTCGATGCACTTGCTTCTCTTGCGTGATCACTGCTCTATCTGTCAGATTCCTGCGCCGATTCTTTCGGTCCGTTCATGTCTTCTTTAATTGTGTTCCTATACCCCTAATTTCCCACTTTCTCTCTCTTGTGTTCATCTCTAACTAAATACGATCTTATGATAGGTTTCTCTTATATATTCTAACATATATAGGTTTGATTTCAATTTGCATGCGGGTTTGATTTTTTTCTCTTTATATTTTATGAGATCATTAGTATCTAAAAAGTGTAAATCTATGTGTGTTTAAGGCTTTGGTTAAGCGAGATTAATATGGGACCATTAACGTTATAAGCTAGTTTCTCAGGCTGGTCCTAAAATCTTTTGAATCCTTTCGATCCATGCTATATTATTAAATATATGGTCTTCGATTCCTCCTTTTTTATGTTTCTCATTAGCCTTTGTACTCTTTGACTTAGTTTCTGATTCATAAGATTTATCCTTTTGCTTCATATGGTGATCACTTCTATGTCCAATCATGGATCTTGCAAGAGTCTGTTCATGATCTTCAGTTGTTGGTTTTCTAGATTACTTATATTATATGCTCGTACATTTTGATTCCTTGAGGTCTATATGCATATAAATTATCCTGTTGTATATAGCTTACTGTGAAATACGATGTTATCTAGTTTATGTAATTGATTCCATGTAATCACGTTGTGAATTTATTTTTTTGCTAAATAATCACGTTGTGAATTTGTGATAATATTCTTGTGGGGTTGGTTCTTGGTCTAGGAACATGTTGGGCTTGTTTCTTGGTTTAGCAACATGATCTATGCATTTCCAAATGGCGATATAGACCTTTTTAAATTTGTGTGCTTGTCTAGTGCATCAAATAATTTTGGGCTTCCGGAAGAGTAATTAGTATTTTGACAGAGATCAATTCAATATGGTGAATAAGAAATCTACAGAATTTAATTGCTTTGCGAATGCTTCATTTATGCATTTCCATGACTAAATTTTAAAGAAGATTAACCTTCTGTTTTTTTTTCTTTCTGCCAAAACACTATTCCAAGTTTTCATTTTAAGTTATATATTTTCATACATATGGCAGGGATGAAAAGAAGTTCATCTTGGGATTTGTTTCTGAGTGACGGGTTATTAATATTTTACAAATCATGTGAAGTACTATCTAATTATTGTTTCTCTTGTACCACTACGTGTCTCTTTGCCATGAAGTTCTTGCTTTCTGTCTTGTTTTCCACTCTTTACAGACCACCCACGCAGATACGTTAAAAACTAGGTAGTACATGTACTCCTGTAATTGGCAAAATTGGCAACAATTGGGTTTTAACTTCGTCAAGAGAAAGATATTACTTTTTTGGTGCGTGCGAAATGTGTTTTATTCCTCAGTGTCAAGTATATAACAAGTATATAGAACGTTAAGATTCCCATATTTGTAATTTGAGTCTGTTGGAAAATAGCGACGAATCATTCTTGATGGAGTACAGTTTGCAAAGTACTTATTTATTTGTATTTTTTGCTAAAAGTATTTACATTTATGTATATCATTACAGTAATTTAAAAGTTGTCACCAAGACTTGTTTGCCTTCAGATGGGAAAATTAGAATCACATGGTGCATTATAGGGTGCGCTATGAAAGACAAAATCAAAATGACTCGAACATAACGTTTGTAAGGGTTATGCATGTGTTGACAAGCTACTTGATTTACCTCATTTACTCGATATGCAACTTGGTTTGTTTCCAGATTGCACATGCTATGATCAGGTGGCTATTTAAGGTTGTGCTGTTGATCGACCTTCTGATGCATTTTGTTCATTATGTTCAGTTTAGGATCGTCTACATCTTGGTCGCTGTCCGATTCAAAATGTTAATGCGAAGCCAAAGAGATCACTGCAAGTGTTTGCGTTAACCTATTTGTAACCTTTTGGGATGTTGATTTAGGTGTTTATGCTTTGTTCTAATAACATACTGCCGTATAGGCGTATAGTTTACTTATATATATATATATGATTGTTGTAGAGACGAGATGTTGAACTGTTTGACAAAACTTTAAGGTGAGTAGGATCGTCCAAGTCCACTAAATATGGGGATACAGTGTAATAATTTTATTCGTTACACGTTCCAGGAATTGTCCAAGTTTAATGGTATTAGTCATCCAAAGGTATTGAATTATTAGTACCTACAAAGTTAGAAAATGTACACAACCTAGCAATTGGATCTTCCTGATATACACCCCCAAAAATGAGTTCTTTTGAAAATTTTAAATGTAATCTACTTTGGTGTAATAGATGTATGCAACCGTAATACTTGTTGACAATATCTGAGAGAGAAATTTGAAAAACTAATATTCTAATCAGCCGTTTCAAAATAAACAACTACACTAGCAAAAAAAGGACAATTTTGAGTAGGGATTTCTCTTCAAAATGCATTTTGATCAGAGAACGTTATCGATCGTTTCAGCCTCTTATGTAAGCAACTCTGTGTGTATATCAACTTGATTCTGAAGCAACAAGAGTCAAATCTTTGTTTGAAGTTCTGCATAAAATGTTTGCTCTTGTTGTTATAGAATAGATGAGATGATGCAAGGACAGAGAGGATGGCGAGAACTGGCGTTTCTCGGTGACAAGGTTTCTTGTTATAAACCTGATGCTTGGGCTTTCGAGGAAGTAAACCTTTGCTACCTGCCTATTTTTTCAGTCTCACTTCTTCAGTGTTATGTACAACTAAGCAAAAGTGAGGTTAGATGTCTAAGACTTTTGTGCTTTTGTTATCACAACAGGGTACTCCTCATTCTGATTTCCCTGGACCTAACTCTGGGATCACAACATGTGTAGCTGTTATTAGACACACAGCTTGTTGTTTCAAATGATGGTGACTAACGTTGTGTGATATCGAGAATTAAAAGGGTCAGGTAAAAGTAGAGGTTTATTAAGCACTTTGATTAATACTTCGGCTTTTAAAGTGTGTGTTTTTGTGTGCGTGTATAAGCGTACAATCTTTGTAGAGACCACAAACCAGATCTTGAAGCTGAGAAAGAAAGGATACTGAAATCTGGTTGAGTTAATGGAAGCTTCAATCTAGCAAGAGCTATCGGTAACATTTCTTCTTCACACAATGCAACTTGTTTGCATAACTAAGTTTTTACCAACTGAAAAGCAAATATATAGTTACCGCTAGTCGAGATATAAACACTGAAAGTGGGTCTAACGCCTCTTCTCTTTCTCCTGAAACATCTTCTCTGTGTCACATCTAATGATATCTTCCTTGTTCTTGCCTGCGATGGAACTTGGTAATCATCTTGTTCTCCAGAAAAGTTCATTTGTGATAGTGATACTGAAGGAATGATTGACTTGTTATGTTGTTGGCCTTAAAGAAGATATCATCATCATCATCATGTAAACAAAGCAATATGACATTTACACAACGTTATGTTTTCTACATAGACTGTTCTGCCAATGCTGTGGAGCTCTAATTGTATTAGCTGTGTAACTTGTCAAGCTACATCATCTCATTCTAAAGTTTTCTTCTTCTTTTTGGGTATTAACTTAATTCAAACGTCTTAATCATCTTTAATTTCACTGTTGTTAAAACTGTTGATAGGTCCACTATAACTTACCCAGAAACCAGTGCAAAAGCCATTCTGACTATATGAATAAAATTAATTTAATCTTGTGAATACTGAATTAGTAACAACAAGACTAGCAAGAGAACAAAGGTTCAATGCCTTCGTGTTCGAAATTAAATAAATAGAATATAATTCATTACAACAAAAATAAATAAGCTTCTCTCAGAACAAGGGCAAGAATCCAAGAAGAAGGCCAACAACACTGAACACGCCGGTGAGCTTAGCAGCATCACCACTACTAGGAGCAACAGCAGGACCTTCGGATGGAGAAGGAGCCGGAGAGAAAGCAGAGCTACGAGGAGTGACGACGACAAGGCGTAGCTTCTGACCCTTTTGACAGTGACCCTCTTTTCCACTGATGAAGTAGACAGAACCTGGTTGTTCTAGCTTCACCTTGGTGTTCCCATCATCACTGTAGCTAGCTTTCGGGCTCGTGGTGTTGCATTTCTCGTATGCTTCTCTTGTCACTTGCAGCACCGAGTCTTTACCCGCTTCGTAGCTGAAAACTGGAACAAACATGTGCCAGTGTCATAAACAGAGTAATATTCAAGAGTGCAAAAAGAGAAAGTGATGTGGCATTGAAGGTATACCGAGAATGTCACCGACTTTGAAGCGAGCCTTTTGAGCCCATTCGTTAAATGAGTAAGAAGCGGAAGGAGGGATCTTCCAGTCACCTGATTTTCCACCGACTGTAACCTCATTTGCATTTACAGACAATAAGAAGAAGAATGAGATGCAAAAGAAGATGATGACCGGAAGAGAAGAAGAAGAAGCCATATGTTTCAAATTTAACACCTCAAAAGTATTAGTATGTGTATGTCTGAATGTGTTGGAGATGAAGGGTCTGAGAGAATCTTGTGTAGTTTTTATAGACCTAGAGAGACTTGGGAACTAGCCGTTGATGTTTTTCTTAGTAAATATGAAATGTTGATGTATCCGTTGGTAAAATGAAAGACATTTACTTTTCTCTCTCTTCAAAAAGTGTGACTCCAAAGGCGAAACTGCGATCTCTGAGCTTTGCTCTCCACCGACGTCGGTCTCGACGTCGGTCCCCACCACCGGCCATGACCAAGAAGAAGAAACTGAAGCCAGCTGGAGGCAGTTCCCCTGATTCCTCCTCAAGCTCTGTTTTGTCTTCTACGAAATCTGCTCCCGCGACGTTTGCTGCTGACGCACCACTCGTTATCCATTCATCCCAGATGAATGACCTTCAGCTACTTGGCGAAATCAACTCGCCGACTAGTTTAACCTTTCTGGAATTGCAAGGCTGCGCTGCCCGTGCAGTAAACAACTCCAGAAACCCTAATCCCCAAATTTCAGCTACAAACGAAATTGTACCTGAAGAAATTGAGTCTGAGGCTACTTCAGCACAAACCAAGTCTGTCGTACCCCCTATCGTCGCTGCTCAGCAGAATATCGAGCAACCCAACGCGCAACCGCCCAGACTTCCAACGGTTCCAGAGGAAGGTGTTAAATCCCAAGTGGCGTTGTGGAAAGACTAAGTTAAACCAAACTCTGGTAAATTCGAGCCGAAAGGTACTCCATTTATGCTAGATTCAGGTGAGGCCTGTGTGAAATCCTAAATGCGGTCATCGAGAAAAATCAAAAATCGTGGGATAGTTTCATTATTGGACAATTCTACGAGGAGGCCCCGGCAAGAGGAGCTGTACATGCCATTGTTAATGGTATGTGGAGCAAACACAGGCGTGACATCTCAGTGTCGAAGATGGATGGCAAAGCGTTTTTGTTTCGAGTTCCTTGCCCAAATGCTCGTCGAAGGATTCTCAATCAGTGCTTATGGCAGGTAGATGGACAAACCATGTTCGTAGCGAAATGGTCTCCTGGTGTTAAGCCGGAGAAGCCTTCTCTATCTACTGTTCCTGTCTGGCTTGACCTAACGGGAGTCCCTCTTCAGTTCTTCAATGAAGACGCCTTGAAGGAGATTGCAAGTCTGGTGGGTCATCCTATCTGCCTGCACCCCAGCACAGAAAATCTTACAAACTTAGAAGTGGCAAAGGTGTATACTGTCATAGATCCCCGTCAGCCGTTACCGGAGGCCTTTAATGCACAATTTGAATCAGGAGAGGTGGTGCGCATTCAAGTCTCAAGCCCTTGGCTCCCTTCCTTGTGCTCTCACTGCTCCAAGGTTGGCCATACGATATCTAAGTGCCCCAACGCCCCTCCTCGATGTGAATTCTGCAGGTCTGTCAAGCACTTTTCTGAAGCTTGCCCCAGATCAACAGTACCTCAAGAGTCAAATGTTCCTAATCGTAATGGCAAAGCTCCTATCGCTAGTCAGTTCCCAATTGTTGGAACGGGTAATGATAAAGGTCCTGGTATAGCTAGTGCAACGCCAAAAGCACTGCCTAAGGAAAAGCCTAAAGCCTCAGCTCCTCCTCCGGCCTCTAACAAAAAAGGAAAGCGCCAGAATAATAAGCAATGGGCTCCCACTGAAGGTAATAAGCGCACTGATGCTGACTCAAGGGCTCAGATGTACCAGGCCGGACCTTCAACTGACCCAAAAACCATTACGCTAGATCTTGAAGAAGGAGAGATATGTGTTGATCTTCGTCCCATAAATCTGGACCCAGGTTCTCATGAGTCAGTTTCCCCTTCAGAAGAAGATGACCCTGGATCAGATGGCCCCTCAACTGAGGAAGAGAACTCGATGATCTAGCTGATCAATACATCACAGTGATCTCTCAGAGATCAAGGAAGAAAGCTAAAGCTTTAGCCAGGGGCAGAGGCCCTTTAACCCTCTGATTTTTTCTCCCCTCCATGGATATTTTTTGTTGGAACATTAGAGGGTTCAACGATAAAATAAAACGAAGCGGATTTAGGAAGTGGTTTCGATCTAATAAGCCAATTTTCGGAGGCCTGTTGGAGACTCATGTCAGCGGTGTAAATGATGCCTCGATCATCAGCAGAGTCTTTCCTGGATGGCATTATGAATGCAATTATGAATTCTCGGATTTAGGAAAAGTTTGGCTTCTGTGGCATCCATCAGTCTCTGTGTCAGTGCTCCAGAAATCTCTACATTGTATTACGTGTTCGGTAAATCTGCCGTTTGTGTCAACTGAATTTGCTGTTACTCTTGTCTACGGGTCCAACCACAGGAAAGTGAGGCGTGAGCTATGGTCGGAGCTCTCTTTCCTGTCCTCATCTACCCATATTATCCATGTTCCTTGGACAGTTCTAGGTGATTTTAATCAGATTCTTGAGCCATCTGAACACTCTTCAGCAAATGTGCCCTCTTCTTCTCGGGGAATGCGGGATTTCTTTAACTGCACAGTCACTGCGGGCCTCTCTGATCTGCCATATTGTGGTAACTCTTTCACTTGGTCAAACAACCAAGGAGCTTCGGTGATATCTAAGAAACTTGATAGAATCCTCGTCAATGATGAGTGGCTCCGTCAGTTTTCAAATTTACTTGGTGTCTTTGGAGACCCTGGAATATCTGATCACAGCCCGTGTTGCGTCTATCTTGATACCACTGTTCTAAAAAAGAAGCTCCCTTTTAAGTTCTTTACTATGCTAAATGATAATCCAGAGTTTGGAATCATTATCTCCGAGTGCTGGAATTCTCTGAATTTTGAGGGAACAATGATGTTCAAGGTCTCCAGGAAGCTAAAGGAATTGAAGAGTATCATTAGATCGTTTAGCAAGGAAAATTACTCAGGGATAGAGAAGAGAGTAGTGGAAGCTTTTGCGACTCTTACTGAATGTCAGAGGATTCTACTCTCTTCCCCGACTCCTCAGGCGGGTATTGATGAGAGGTTAGCTTTTGAAAAATGGTCTGTTCTTGCTAAGGCTGAGGAGTCTTTCTTCTTCCAGAAATCTCGTGTTACTTGGATTGATAAAGGAGACTCCAATACCACCTTCTACCATCGGCAACTAAGAACAAGGACATCTCAAAACCAAATTATATTCCTCAACGATGATCAAAGAAATGTTTTAAGTACCAGAGAGGATATCATGAGCCATGTTGTTGCCTATTATGAGACGTTGCTTGGAGGAACCCCTTCTTTAACTCCATCCACTACAGCTGACCTCTCTAGTCTTCTTCAGTTTCGCTGCTCAGAGAATATTGTGACTTCCCTCCAAGCGCCCGTCATTGCATTGGATATTCAGGGCACTTTCTTCTCCCTTCCAAAGAACAAAGCGCCAGGACCAGATGGCTACCCTGCAGAGTTTTTCACCGCGCACTGGAAGACTATTGGAGACGATATGATCAAGGCGGTTCAGGAATTCTTTGTCTCAGGAAGGCTCCTACAGCAATGGAACTCTACTATTATTACCCTCATCCCGAAGAAGCAGAATGCAGTTTTGATCTCCGACTTCCGGCCCATCTCTTGCTGCAATACCACTTACAAAGTCATCTCAAAACTGCTTGCAAACAGACTGAAGAAAGTGCTCCCTGTGGTGATCTCCAACACTCAGTCAGCGTTTATCCCAGGAAGGCTACTAGTCGAGAATGTTCTTATGGCTACGGAGTTGGTGAATGGGTATAACTGGAAGAACATCACCAAGCGATCCTTGCTCAAAGTCGACCTAAAGAAAGCTTTTGATTCATTAAATTGGAGCTTCATCCTACTCATCCTTCGTGTCTTGGGTTTCCCTGAATCCTTTGTCAGCCTCATCGCAGAATGTATCACTACCACGAGGTTCTCGGTCGCGGTAAATGGTGAGCTTGGTGGTTATTTCAAAGGGGCTCGAGGGTTAAGGCAAGGGGATCCTCTCTCACCTTATCTATTTGTCCTTGCCATGGAAGTCTTTGCTCAAATGCTTAATAGGAATTTCGATGAAGGTACCATCGGATACCACCCTCAAGCGTCTGATCCTTCAGTCACTCATCTCGCTTTTGCTGATGATATCATGGTGTTCTTCGACGGACAGTATGGGTCTCTCCAGCAAATCACTCGGACTCTAGACAGTTTCTCTACCTGGTCTGGCCTGACAATGAATCGTGATAAGACTGAGCTATTTGTGGCGGGAATGAGCCAGACGGAAGTTACAGACATGACAAGCCTAGGCTTTTCTCTTGGCTCACTTCCTGTTCGCTACCTGGGACTTCCGCTAATGCATCGCAAGTTGCGCATATGCGACTATAGACCTCTACTGGATCAGCTAAAACGACGCTGCTCATCATGGTCCTCAAGAGCTCTCTCATATGCAGGACGTAAGCTGTTACTCTCCACTGTCACCTTCGGTACTTTAAATTTTTGGTTCTCCTCTTTCATCCTACCAAAAGGCTGTATCAAAGCTATTGAGTCTATTTGCTCAAGGTTTCTTTGGAATGGAAACATCACCAACAGAGCAGCTGCAAAGCTATCTTGGAAAACTGTTTGCCTACCTCGCTCTGAGGGTGGCTTAGGACTCCGAGACCTGCATACTTGGAATAAGACCTTGTCATTAAAGCTTGTATGGTTGTTGCACTCTGAATCTGAATCTCTTTGGGCGAAATGGACCAAGAAGCACCGGCTGAAAGGGGCCAGCCTTTGGAGTATGGATGAGAAGAAACAATGTTCTTGGATCTGGTCTTCTTTATTGAAGCTTAGACCAATGGCTGAACAATTCCTAAGATGTGAAATAGGAGATGGTGCGTTGGCGTTCTTTTGGTTTGACTATTGGCTACCTTTAGGACCACTGATTGATTTCTTTGGAAGTGATGGACCTGCCCACATAGGCGTCCCTCTCTCTGCCAGAGTAAAGGAGTGTTGCACATCTACTGGCTGGTCCCTAAGACCTGCAAGATCTCCTAAAGCAGAGCAACTGCAAACCCTACTCTGTTCTATCACTCTGCCATCGTCAACAGACCGTCATGACGTCTTCAAATGGTATGTGAATGACAAATACCTTGACTCCTTCTCCACGAGTAAAACTTGGGAAGTAGTTAGACCTCGTGGAACTAGAGTGGATTGGGAGTCTGTTGTCTGGTTCAGTGGGCATATACCAAAGCATGCTTTCAACATGTGGGTTGCTAACCATGATCGACTACCAACCCGTTGTCGCCTGGCTGCTTGGGATACAAGCATTGTCAAAACGTGTCTGCTATGCAGACACTATGACGAAAGCAGAGACCACCTTTTTCTAAGATGCTATTTCAGCGAACAGATATGGAAGGAGATCACCATACGCCTCGGCTACAGGCCGTTCTACTTCCACACCTGGACAGCTCTCATTGCCTGGCTCGATGCTGGAGACACAACGAGTCCTCTTATCCTCCGACGACTTGCTGCTCAGGCCACCATATACAGTATTTGGATCGAGCGCAACAACCGTCTCCACAAAGGTCTCACCTCCACTCCCCCTCGCCTCTGCAAAGACATTGACAGACTTCTCCGGAACGTAATTCTCGCAAGGAAGAATCGCAGCAAGTTCAATGGCCTAATGCAAGTATGGCTCATGCATGCTACCTAGTGTGATGTTGATTTTCTATCTCATCATTTAAGCTTTTTGTTATTTTTTATTTTTTTTGGCATCAATTGGCTTTACCGTTCGAACCTTTGTAAATATACAACTCTGTTTCATTTTAATGATAATTAATATATTTATCAAAAAAAAAAAAATGTATCCGTTGGTGAAAGGTAACGTAACGTATAGGGAAGGGACAAAACATAAAATCTGATCATTACTGAAACACCGTCTTCTAAGAAGACTGGTCAAGTTAGCTGTTTTTAACCTTTTCCTTTTTGTTTGCTATCGAAACTGGGCTTCTATGACGTTAGGCCTATACGTTAAAAACTGAATTAAAGATGCATCTCCCAAAGCCCACAAAGAAGCAGAAGACCAAAAAGAAACCTCCATAAAAAGTAAAACATAATTTAATTTTATCAAATGAAACATTTTTGGCACCTGGCTATTAGCTACTTCCTATTCTTATGGCATGACACCTGCCTAATACGTTTATTACAGGAAACAAACAGAATCAGCTAGGTGTCACTTACCGAGACACATTATCAAACTCAACTACACAACGTGTCTTCATGACACCTACCATCTCCAAAACCGATTACTAAAACAAACCCATTTCTACTTTGGTTACTACATTCTCAAGAAATTATTGTAGACGCAAATGGCCGGAGAAAATGACTGGAGGAAAACGGCGGATACGACGAAGATGAGTTCGGAGGGAGTGAAAGCCGCCGGGGTTGAATCATCGAAGAGCCCCCCGGGGAGTAATCCTGGTGGTGTTCTCCACCAACGCCGTAACTTGCCGTACAGTTACACCACCATGGCTATAGCTGGATTAGCTATCTCAGGTGCTATCATGTACACTGTTATGTATGTTAAGAAGAAGCCGGAAGCTAGTGCCACTGATGTAGCTAAAGCGGCCACAGGGACGGCTAAACCGGAAGATACCCATCCAAGAAAGTAAAAGCCTCTAAGAATCTTATTTTGTTTACCTTTGTATTTGTGTTCTAGCTTCTGGTAATGTTCTTGTCCGAACTTTTATATTTTTGTGTAATCTAATGACATAACGAGTTCAACACAAAGTAGTAACCTATTAATTTTTGTCTAGTACTTGTAGCTTTTACAATTAAATGTCTTTTTTTGTGCAACATAAAATGTCACTTATATGATGATTAATGATCAACTACAAAATTGTGGCAAGTTTAATATATGCGATTATTGGTGATTCACATGTCTGATACAAAGTCCAGGGGATTAGCATTAACTAAGATCGTTCCATTAGAAGATGAAAATTAGGCGAGTCCACTTAATGTCCCCAAAAAGAAAGTGTATAGAATAGGCTGTTAGGTAGAAACAAATGTTGATTTACGAGCATAAAACACACGGGCGACAATATAAATCTGATCCGAAAATTCAAACTAGTACTTGAAAAAACTTAAAAATATGATAATCCAATAAATCTGATCCGAAAATCTAATAAATATGATTTGAAATGATTATTTAAACTATAAATAGGTACTTCAAATATTTATTTATGTTTATTTTGGTCTGATCATGAAAATATACGAATTAGAAATTTTGCACATAAAAAATGCTTTTAAACAGTTCATAATCTTTAAATATGTTTAGTTATAAATATTATTAGTTGATTCCCATCTAAACATGTATAAAATCCGAATAAAGTTTACTAGGCTGAACTCAAAAATCCGAAAATTCAATCAGGTAAAATATTTGAAGCAACTCGGGTACGAGATAAATCTATCGACTTTTATATGCTTTTCAGTTCAACAAACATATTTTTAAAAATTTAATACTACATCGGTTTTATGATCTTACTAATGTAGTTTTATAAATTTTGTCTTCAATAATTTCTTTGCAGTGTAAAAAATGTTTTATGATGCATAAATGATTATTGTGAAGTTTTAAATTTTGATCTGACATTTACTAAAAAGATTGTGATACGTTTTTGGAGTTCAAAAAAAATATATATCTACATTTGAAAACTGTTGCAATAAAAATTGTCATGAATTAGAATTGGCCTTCAATAATATAGTCATGTAAAAATGGTCACTGATTAAATGAACTGCTAATTACGATTAACAGTAAATGTAATGGGACGATGAGACAAAAAATATTGTATGTGCATTTTAATACGAAAGATTTAAGCCATAAAAAAAAATATGAAAAAAGAAGTAATTTACTTTTGTTGGAGAATTTGGTCGAAGCTTTTGGAGAATAGTCGACAACTAGATCTTACATCTAATCTTTATCTGAGACGAAAATCGAGTTTTGTAGTAGTAATATATATGTTTAAAAAAACATCCGTTTGGAATACCAAACCTTATACTGAAATCTACCGGTATGTCTTTCTCATATCAAGCTATTTGTTTTCTTTGTTTTTTCTTACGTTCTGATTATATAAGCCGATTTAAATTCACGCATAATTATATCAGATGAACTGGACACAAACAGAAAGAGAATCTGAATAGGGGGTGGAAGTTAGACACTTTACCAACAGAGTGAAGGTCTATTGGAGTTTGAAAATGATCAAAACCTATTAGCGAATATTAAACTGTCAAACTAAATACTACAATCGGTAAAGTTTCAAATATCTATTATGTATCTGCCTCAGCATCATATTTTCAAGAAAATATGCACAAGTATACTACACAAGCTGAATAATCCCAGTCAGTGTGAGAGAAACAAAGATTACGTACGGGCCGAAGTGAGAGATTAGTGAGTTGTGAACTATTGGGCCTTATGTGGGCTCAATCTAGGGCCATAAATCGAATCCATCGTTTAGATTCATTTCATAGTATCAAATGATCTGACGGCTAGGAATCACCGTCCGCCGCAACATCAGAGCAAAAAACCTCAAAGGCCAAAAACCCTCCCCCTTCCGTAACCAGAGCCGTCTTCTCGACGGAGACAAAGATGCAAACAGTGAGAGCTTTGAGGAGAGTCACTAAAAAACCCTTACAATGGGTTCGGTCTGTTCCCCAAGGAAAAAGAAGCTTCTCCGCCCTGCCAAACTACTCCGCTTCAGATGCCGATGTCCAAGACCAGGTTTTGTCTTCTACTTAGTCCTTAAATGTAACTGATCTGATGTTAAATATTCATAAATGGGATCTTGTGGTTTCATTTTTTTGAGAAAGATGCTGACTTTATGTATTTTTATTTTGGTTCTCAGGATAGTTAGAACATTGCTATGTGATTGGTTTGATGCTATAATGCTAGGTTGGTCGTTAGTGTTTGTGTATTTTTGTCTCTCTGAAATGAAAATCTACTTCCTTTCTGTATATGTTAAAGGTTTCGGTGGAAGGGAAAGCTAAATCAAGAGCTGCCATTCTCGATAGACCTTCTTCTCTCAATGCTCTTTCTGCTCCTATGGTATTGTTTTTTTGGAGAAATACTAAATCATCTTGGTGTCTTGAAGCTTATTTGTTTGTTTTAAAATTGTTTGGTGTTTTTTCTAGGTTGGTCGGTTGAAGAGGCTATACGAGTCATGGGAAGAGAACCCTGCTATTTCGTTTGTTTTGATGAAGGTATGCTACTCTCTTCTAGCTTCTCACTGGATCATTTGTCCCTTAGATGCATTGATTAAGCTACCGTTTTTGATTTTTTTTTTCCTGAAGGGTAGCGGAAAAACGTTCTGTTCAGGAGCAGATGTCTTGCCTCTTTATCACTCGATCAATGAAGGTCCATCTCTTGTTTTAGTTCTCATTGTAAAATACTTAGCTTGATGCTATAATGCTAGTTGAAGCCGCTTTGACCAGAGTTAATCTTGTGATGTTAGTGTGAAGAGTTGCTGATGTATTGTCACTTTGCTTCTCACAGGGAATACTGAAGAATGTAAACACTTTTTCGGGGAGTTGTACAATTTTGTATACCTCCAAGGAACATATTTGAAACCAAATGTGAGCCTCTTTTGACTTTCCCTCGATGCTCGTATGACCATGATTGACTAAAAAAAAGCTTGACTTGCTTATTTGATTCAACTACTCAATAATACATGAAGCTGCTTTTGTATATAAGATGCAAGCAATGAAATGATTTAAGCTTTTTTGACGTAATGCAGATAGCTATAATGGATGGTGTAACCATGGGTTGTGGTGGTGGCATTTCCATCCCAGGGATGTTTCGTGTGGCAACAGATAAAACTGTATGTGGCCTTATACTTAAAAGCTCCCTTCTTTGGTTTTTGACCCCATTTTTTCTCTTTTATCTTATATATTGTCTAATGCAGGTGTTGGCACATCCAGAGGTTCAAATTGGTTTTCATCCTGATGCAGGAGCTTCTTATTACCTTTCACGTCTTCCTGGCTATTTAGGTGAACCTCACTTCTGGATGATCTTTCCACTAGATTCATACTCTTCATATCTGTAAATTAAAGATAATTTCAAAATCTAAATCTGATTGACATACAAATACTTTCAACTGCAATGTTTTGATGTTTCTGTGTTTTTGTGGTTTCTTGTTCAGGGGAATACTTGGCTCTAACAGGGCAGAAACTTGATGGTGTCGAAATGATAGCATGTGGCCTTGCTACCCACTTTTGCCTACACTCGGTTCGATGCATTTTCCTTACCTTGTCCCCATGTTTTGTTCTTTCCTCTTAAGCGCATTTTCTTATCTCGGCTGTTGTGGCAGAGACTTGGGATGGTCGAAGAGAGGATTGGTAAACTGTTGACAGATGATCCTACTGTCATTGAGGCTTCTCTTGCTCAATACAGTGATCTAGTTTATCCTGACAATACCAGTGTACTTCACAAGTAATTTTTTTTTACCTCTTGTCTCCATATCTTAAAATCTATTCGAATTATATCACAGAAGGGTGTAACCATAAAATTATTTTCTCAGGATTGAGATGATTGATAGATACTTTGGGCTTGACACGGTTGAAGAAATCATTGAGGCTATGGTGAGAGATCTTTGTCTAGATTAGATTTTTTTTCTCATACTGTAAGCTTTAACGTCTATCTGTGGCTTCAGGAAAACGAGGTTGCTGATTCTGGGAATGAGTGGTGCAAGAAAACTCTCAAACAAGTCAAAGAAGCTTCTCCTTTGAGCTTAAAGATTACTTTACAATCTGTGAGTCCTTTTCTTCCTTTCCTTTGTCAAAAAGCATTTCATTTTTTCTGACTCTACTAGCGGTTTCTTTCTCCTCTTAGATACGAGAAGGTAGATTTCAAACTCTTGATCAGTGTCTCACGCGTGAGTACCGTATCTCTCTCTGTGGAGTCTCAAAGACTGTCTCTGGTGACTTCTGCGAGGTAAAACCAGTCACCAACATCTCAATCAAAGCATCATTATTCTTCGTAATTCTTCATATATTGAACTTTTGTTGATGTTGATAGGGCATTCGAGCCCGTTTGGTGGATAAAGACTTTGCTCCAAAGGTGCATAGAACATCATAACCTATCTACACTTGCATCTCCCTTTGGTAATGGATGTTTCATGTTTAACGTTTTGAAAATGTATGGTTTGTTTCCCTCCAAAATATGCAGTGGGATCCTCCGCGCCTAGAAGATGTAACCAAAGACATGGTGGACTGCTACTTCTCGCCAGCCACGGATGCCGATGATTCAGAATCTGAGCTGAAGCTTCCAACAGCTCAACGAGAGCCTTACTTCTGAGGAAACTACTGTTACTCATTGCCTGCAATAAAGTATTTCTACAGGTCTACAACACTCCAATGAGATCCCTGCAATGGCCTTTTTTTGTTGTCGAACTCTCTTTTTTCTTCTCGCTGGAGCAAACAATGTATCTTCTTAATTAGAAGTGACAAGTTTGTAACTGTCTTATGATAGTTTTTGTTTGTCTTTTGTGAGAGAAATCCATTTCAAGTCTCAAGCTTCAGTAACTCCACTTGTTTCCTTGTCTCTAGTCGCTCCTGCAGCTTTCTCTCTAATTCTTTCGGACACACTCCATATCTTTCATCTCTCACCACCATCTCTGGTTTATGAGGCAATCCTCTGGTATTGAGACCTTACATTCTGAGTTCTCCTCGTGAAGAACACTCGTTGATGACCTTTGAAAAATGGATAATGCCAAATTTGAAATGACTTGAGAAGAAAGGTAACCACCACTTGGTTCTTCTGCACTTTACTTTTGCATTTAGAAGAAACATATCCATTTGAATTCGCAGGTTTTTGCCATTTTATCAAGTTCAGTTTACTTGCAACAACAAGATACAACAAGAAAGAGCCAAATGCCCATTTTCCAAAGGTGCTTCTCTGCTTTGTGATTCTGCACAAAGATTAAGAAAAAACTTCATAAATTATATCACCAAGTATAAGTGTACAGCATAGCCCACCAAATACAAGCTCTCATTAAAAATCAAATCCTTTCAAGAACCTGGAGCACAGATTAGACAGAATTTTCATGTTGATAGCAAAACTTTTTACCTTTATGAGAGAAAGTAAACACGTTTTTAAAGTGTTAAAGATACAACCTCTCGCCGAATCTATGAGTCTCCCGCTTTGCATACAACAGTCTACTCTCGCTGAGGGGCTTCGTTGAACTTAATTTTATGTTTATTTTGATATACTATTCAAAAATACCAGAATCCGAGTAGTGAGTATTATTATTATTTGCATCCGACCTGAACATATATAAAATCCATGAAATCCGATGGAGTCTGTAGAGGTGAACCCGGAAAACCGATCCGAACCCGAATTCCTAAGCCAAGATCGGGCTTTCAGCTTAAAACCAATCGATGATAAGTGGACTGGTTCTAACATTTTATATATGTCTCAGTTAAACTCCCGATATTAGAGCTTATATTCTCAAAATAGACCATATTTTCACAAATCTTTTACCTAAATTGAATTAAAATGAAACAACTTTCCTCTAACCATTTATAACGAGTGACATTTAAATTTTCTTGAATGCTTATGATTTTTCATGCACTTGTAACATTTATATACACTTAAGTTTTCATCTTTTTCTCAAGTAACATCAACAATTCGAAAGAAAATAAAACGCTATCCTTTTTTTTACAAGGATGAGAACCAAATCAAAAACATTAACTGAAACATTCATGTTCTAGACTGCTCCATCAACCTCCCCGTTATAGCAGCTGCAAGAGCAGCGGTAAAATTTGAATCATTCGTTAACGACGACGCCATTTGTTGAACCAGAACCTCTTGCATTGTTCCCCTTTCGTTCTTCTCCAAATCTAATCTTTGACCAACATGAACCATATCTAAAGTCACAGTGCTTGATCCACCTTGGCTTGTAGCATCTCCTTCAGAAGCGTTTGGACCTAAGTGGTTATGTGTCCCTTCGTATGTAGCAACCAGTATGGACGAATCCTCTGCACTACGTTGCACCTATTACAACAACAACACGAGAAACATATCATCATTAGATAGCTGAATAGACAGAGATAAACTATATATATTACCAGAACATGTCCTAAAATTTAGGGGTTATAGACAATTTATAAAAAGATATAATAAAATATTTAACATAATTTTTTTAACAATTTGAGAATCTAATTAATGTACAAAAAAAAATGTACATTATTTTTTAAAATTTTGGAAGTCATTAACCAATGTTTCATTTGCTTATGCTCATGACCGGCTTTGGCGATTACAAAGGAAAATCAAATTCAACGTGTGGATTACCTTCTTTTTTACTGGACATGACGGCGCAAACGAGCATCTAAAGTAAGCTCTAGGCGAAGGGTTATCTCTTGTAACCTTTTGTCCGTATTTCCTCCATTGATAGCCATCTTTTACTGTCTGCAAAGTAAATCCCACAACATAGTACTGTTTAGTTCTTATGCGTCCATAGCAAACATAAACAACAAAAACACTTACCAAGCTTGTGTCGGAAAAATCAGCAGGGAAATAGACTGTTGAAACCTTTACTTTGTTGAAGCTATCAGTGACTGGTCTTTTGCATGAAAGAAGCTGATTTTTCTGCTCATATTGTTGATGGTGATGATCTTGGTTGCTTGAGCTATTCTCAGTTTTTCCATTAGGAAACCCTAAGAAGTCTTCCGGATCTTGTTTTCTTTTCTTCGTAGGTTGTTCGATATGATCTATCCCAGGGCTCTTTCGGCTTTGAAGCTTCTCCAAATGATGATGTAGTGCGTAGTACTTCTCACAGACTGTTTCTAGCATCTCTTTTATCTTCTTGTTCTCTGAGTAGACTCTGTTTAGCTCCTCTCTTAACTCACTTGCACTCTGTTTCATTACCATCAAAACTCTTCTAGTTTGTTGCAAAAAGTCAAATTTAAGGGTATTATCCGTTATGCATTTTAATTGATTTGGAAATCTATTCTATACTAAAAGCCAAATATAAAGGGATTATAGGATGTCCACGTGGACAATTATATTTAGCCAATAAAAACATTTCATTAATCCACGCTGTTCAATTAAAAAAAAAAAAAACCTGACGGTGAAGACGAGGGTCTCCGCCTCTCAAGAGGATCTACTCCTCTAACTTTTCGTCTTCACCGTTTCAACTCTCTGATATTCACCGTTACCACGATCACTGTAAATGATTCAATATGTTCTTTACTCCTTTCTTTATGATTTTGTTTAATCTCCTTTGTTTATCTTTTCTATATAAAACCCTTTTACATCAATCAAAATCTACGGCCTCCAAAGCTAGGTTCAGGTTTCATTCGATCAAATAGTTCAATGCGAACTGCTACAGGAGAGCCGATCTATACGGTAAATCTAATATATAGTTCGTTGATAACATATTTCTCTCTCTGTAGGTTTTAGCTTCAATTATCCGACTTAATAGCTGAGACAAACATTAAAAACCATCCAAATATGCAGATTAGCTAATCGTCGGAGAAAATCTACAGGAGCTCCAACTACTCCTCATACTTCACAGCAACAAAGCTCACTTGCGTACATCTCCTACTCATACATTGATTGAATACAAATTCCCTACGGCTTGGGAATCTCGAGGTTTTGTATTATGTTTTATCTTCTTCGGGTCGCTCACAGGTAAAGGCATAGTCTCACCGTTTATAAGAAATTTGATCTGATCACTTCCTTTCAGCTTTTAAGTTACACTACTTTTTTCAGGATGACAGAGTTGTGATGGCTCACATGAACAGTGGTATCACAAAAAGTTAGACCAGACTCGATTAAGATTTTCATGAGGAGTGGCTCAACTAAGCCTATAGTCTAATTACAATGCAAAGGTGAGAATAAAACTGTGTTCATTATGTGAAAATAATGAATGTGTTTAACTCTTTCAAAGGCCCCGAATCTTGGCAGGTTCCTTTTTTTCTTTCAAAATGTAAATCAATCGTGAGACAGCTGGTTAGTTGCTGATTTTCACTCCTAGCTATGCTGTTGAATATCATAGCCTTAGTTTTTTTTGTAACATCATAGCCTTAGTTTTTTTTTTTGTCACATCATAGCCTTGGTTAACAAGATTTTCCAACATATGTTGTGTTTTGTTTAATCTTGAAACCAGTGTAGAAGAGTTGCCTCTCTCCTTGGTTATTAGATATTGACTAAATGTCCTTAGGATTGAGGTATTCTTACTGCGTTGATACTTTGTAAAAGGCGAATACAATAACATAGTTTGACTTATTTTTAAACTTGGAAGATCAAGCCTGAAGCAAAGGTTGCAGGCTGGCATGTTTAACGGTGTAGGGGAAGCCATTGTAGGGACGTGGAAGCAAGAAGGTCCAGGGGGCTTTTTCCGTGGGACAGGCCCAACTCTTTGCCGTGAAGTTCCACTATACGTTGTTGGCATGGGACTGTATGCAGAGTCCAAAAAGGTAACACAACCCAGATGATTAGATGATCAAAAGGGTCATTAAAAGCCGAGATGATAGGATTGTGTGGGTTTTTGTAGATGGTGGCGCAAGCACTGGGAAGATAACTAGAGGCATGGGAGACAATAGCGGTTGGAGCGGTGTCAGGAGGCATAGTAGCAGTTGTAACAACGCCATTTGATGTGATGAAGACGAGAATGACGACTGCAAAACCAGGGAGACCGATCTCAATGTCAATGGTTGCTTTCTCGATCCGACCGCTTGGTTTGTTCAAAGGAGCAGTCCCGAGGTTCTTCTGGGTGGCTCCTCTTGGTGCCATGAACCTTGGCTATGAGCTAGCCAAGAAAGCTATGCAGAAGAACGAGTAAGTTGTAATGGCTGATCAGCTTGGTCAGAAGAAGCTTTGCTAATGGGCTTTTACTTTGCTTTTTTGGGGGGACAGGTTAAGCCAGAGATGGACTCATCATAAAACTCTGGTTCCAGAAATAGTTGGTTGTTTTGACTGTTGGGACGACTTTATAGAGTAGTGTCACATGACACTGGACAGTAACAATACTTGGTTGGACTCTTTCTCTTGAGAATTTAATCCTCACCAATCACCACATCGGTACACCTATGATTCTTGATTTCAGCGGGTATATTTCACAGAGTATGCCATGAGGGGAAAGTTTTTGCTTCAGGGAAGTCTGATGTTTTAAGCATAAGCTTTAGGTTCTTATTAAGCTTTGCCATGATTTCACGTGAAATAACCAAATGTTATAACAGTATTTGTTCTTGCATTAACGAAATGATATTTTCAGAGGAAATAACTTGATATTTTAGTCTCTGTACAAAACGAGGCACTGCAGCCGGGTGAGAATAGCATGCCTTGCTGATTATGAGATGTACATCGGATTTAAAACAACATGAGGTAGATCAGCACAGCAGATTCGACAGGGAAGCATCAGCGTTCTCATCGGCCCCACTAGACACTCCCACCGTCGATCACCACGTTCGCTGCTATTCCTTAAAAATAACTCGAATAAGCAGTCAATTGAAACTCCTTCAGAAGCTTTTGTTCTTCCACAAGAGTATGTGTCAACTAATGAGTCTACTAGAGTATGTGTCAACTAATGATCCAAATTTTACTAGAACAACAAAAAGTTTCTACCTGTTGCTTTTTACCTATTGAGTTTATTTATTTATTTTAAGATTCATATATAACCTAAGCTATGTTGTTGAGAACTCCTGTATGGATGATGATAACACAACTGGTTTGGTTTGGATTGTTTTCCACCCAGGTCTGGCGCATATGGAGGTTTCCAACCCTCTAGGCTTTTTGTAGGTTCCAGGTATAAGTGAGTTGGGTATAAGTGAGTTATGTATAAAAAATTGTACTATTCTTTTCACCTGAATGATTGCATAGATAATAATACTGTCCTAAGTTGTCAATGTAGGATTTGATGCTATCTTTACCGGGGAATATGATACTTAGGAAGCTTGGCTATGTGGATCTCTCTTAGCTCCCCACGGCTACGACTTTTTCAATGTTTAAAAATTAGGCTTACACATATATTGTTAGTCCTTATATGCTAAAATAATAAAATCAATATTGATCGCAATATAACAGATATTTTTTGTCAAAAAGATAACAGTTCTTCTTTTTTTCCGCAGCGAGAAAAAGTTCAAAAAAGGATTAATAAATTACACAGCCTTTTCTAAAAATAGATAGTTAGACCTATGTTAGCAAACTAAGCATAAATAATTACCTTGACCGATAAAAACTTAAAGTTAATATATTAGATATTAAATATCTAAGTTAATTCTTAAAAAAAACTGAAATTTAGAATTTTTTTGGAAATTATTTAAAATCTCAGCTAACCAAAAAATGATGTCTTAAACATATAAAATCAATATCAATATAAACGTGCCGAAAGAATATAAAAATATAGATATGAAACGAATTGAAGATCACAATAACTAAAAACTGAATATAACTAAACATATAGAAAAAAAGATTGGAAACATAAATAACAAAATTTACATTATACAAAGATAAACTTCTAAATCAATAATAAAAAATGAAGTAAGACGAAGGCTTACACCTAAATACAAAGACAATAGAAAACATGCAATGAAACTGAAGGTTTAATAAATTATGTAATGCACATATTTATTAAAAATGATCGAACCGTAAACCAATCAAAGATGATGTAAGGAAGACATAAAGATGTATTTCCAGTTATCACAAATATAGAATCAATTGACAACAACTTAATTATGTCCAGCGTAGGACAACATAGAAAAGTTTTCATACCTTCTAATATTATAATATATCACTATATTAGTGGCTAAACCAGTTTTATTTAGCACAAATAGTTACTTCATTCTTGGAGTTTAAGCTTTTCTATCTAATGATATTAGTAGTTTGATCCCAAAAAAGAAAACGGTCGAACTTTACATTGTAATTGGAGAAAGAAAACAAACAAAAATCAACCGAAGAGTTTTAAGGTATATGAAACAAAAATTGGAAATAGCAATTCTCTGCAATTAAAGAATAAATCAATAAAATAAAATTGTATAAAGATTTAGTAAAATAAAATCGTAATATAATTTCCATAACTGATAGTGCTCAGTTACACTACAAAGTCTAAATTTACAACATACACAGTTTTATTTACATCTTTAAACTTATTATCTAATTAAAATGATTCTAAGAAAAGTGCCAGGATGAAGATTTACGATAAAATATAATACAGAACGTTAAAAATACATTATCACTGATCACTAAAAAATCATGTTAGTTGTAATAAAAATGAAATGACAACACATTTATTAAAACCATAGAATGGCACCCAACAAGGTGTTACTGAATATACAAACTACAAAGTAAATATCCTCAACGTAAACACACATAAAAATGAGACATCATATTTGGATATATTTAAATAAGTAATTTTAAATATATTAAATTATTGATAATTTTAAAATTACTTAAAAAGAAACTAAATTATTAAAAAATAATATACAAATAAAACTAAAGCAATATTTTGTAACGTCAAAATAATAAATGAATAAAAATATATTATGTTAATAAAATATATTTTAGATTTTAAAGACTTCTAATTCATGTAATATTACAAAATTCAATTTTTTTATTACAATTAATATTTTACCATTAGATATATTAAAATAATATTCCAGATCGATATTCAATTGTTAGTTTTTAACTATTACACGTAAAAAATACTCCCTTTGTTTCAAAATACTTGATGTTTTAGGTGAATACACAAGAATTAAGGCATACTCTCTTTTCTAAAAAGTAACATTAAAAATATAAAGTAAAACTAATTCAGCCAATCATAAAAACAACTATAAAAATCATTGGTGGCACAATTTTCTGTTAAACTAAAACTAATATAAAAATATCAAAACATTAAGTATTATATTTTGAAACATTTTAAACTCTCCAAAACATCATCTATTTTGAAACGGATGGATTATTATTAAGTACGCTTTTTTTTTTTGAAAAGGGGGTTTTGTATTTAAGGACTTGATTCTTCATATTTTATTAGTTAATTGTGTTACATATAATATAGATACTTACTTCAAACTAAAAATATAAAAAAAAATTAAATTTGAAAATTAGTTATAATATAATTTAATATACAAAAATTCACATAGAAATAAAAACGATAAATGTAACAAATTTAAATATATTATCCGCGCGTAGCGCGGAAAAAGGATCTAGTTGATATAAGAATTACAAATCTCTACAATTGACGGGTTTTCAAATCTTTGTATTTGTAAATTCGTATGTTTTAACTGTGATTTGTGTTTTTGTATTTAAAAAATCCATACAAATCCAAGAAAATCACTATAAAATCAAATTCATGAATAAATTTGTACGGTGAATAACAGGTAGATTTAATTAGTATTTAGAAATCATAACACCTGATTTGAAATGTATTTACAAACCAATAACATTGGATTTCATTTAAATTTTTAAATCCACTAAAATACATTAACCAATAATAACCCTCACTAAGTATTCCATAACTAACCTTATCTTTGACAAACCATTTCCTTTCGACACCAGCAGAAGTCGAAACTTTTACCTCCTCCTCCTTCTGAAATGTCAAAACATTTCAAACGAACCCATGATTAAACAAACTCACTCAACGGAAATCGAAGGGATATAGAATCATGTAAAATCAGGACTCACCGGAAGTTTTGCTGGGAAACTACGATCAAAAGCGTTGGTGTTGAGATTCAGAGATATGTCGAGAGAAGAAGAACAGTCCATTATAAAATAAATATTAATAATTGTTATAATTAAAGACACAGACCAAAAGAAGTAGTTGGTGCTTTCTTTGGTCGCAAGTTGGTGGTCTGAGTGGATGGGTAATGGCTTCTTTTTATAATACAAAAAACTAGTAAGAGTGTCTGTGAGGTTTTGGATTTGTTAGGGAGGAAAGTCGTTGGAAAGTGACGATCAATCTTAAAAGCTGTCTTCGATAAAGTCCAGAAGACATTAAAGAATTTCGGGAAAAAAAGACATACAGCTCACTGTCTTTAGAATTACAGTGATTGGCTAAATCAATGGGTTTACTACTATACAAAAATATTGTGTACTGAGTGATCAATCCTTGTTTCGTGTGTTCTACGTTTATGTATACAGTTTACTTTTTTTTTTCAAATTAAATTATAATGCATTATATATTATGCTTCGTTAATTACGAATTCTTTGGAATGTAGAATAAGAATCCTTTTAGTAAAATGTATTCCTTAAAGATTTTCACGTGGTTAAACTCGTAAGCTATAATAATCAGATCATAAAAATAAACAAAATATTTGATGGTAAGAGTGTGTAAATATTTAATAAAGAAGTGAACTCTTTGTAAATATTAAAATATAAATATTTAACAAATTAGTGAACCCTTTCTAGATATCAAAAGTTAAATATTTAACAAATATGTGAGTTCTTTCTAAATATTAAAATTTAAGTTTATAGTTAGCAAAAAAAAAATGATAAAAAGGCGCAAATAACATAAGTCGGTAAAATACCTGAGAAATCGAATTATAAGACATATCAAACATACCGTCCAAAGACTTATCAAGTATAAGTCTCAATCCAAACCACCTCAAATAAATCAATGATAACAATTTGTTATAACTTATGAGAAAAATATCAAATAAAAACAAGCAAGTAAAGAAGAATCAACAATATCGGCGGTAGTGCCCCATGCCGAAGAAAAATTTGTACGTCATAGAAAAATTTCAATATGGTCAGATCCGTGTTTCCTCTAATTAATATTCTGTTCAGTTTGCTGAAAATTATTTAATATTGCTCTCCCAGATCCATAGTGGGCATATAAGAATTACGAACGCTCCCTTGACTTGCTTGACCTATTGACTCTGATTCGGAGGTAATTCTTTTATCTATTCTATCTTTCGTTTATTAACATAAGTAAATAAACAAAAGTAAGGAAAAATCTGGTAAGATGTATTTATTGCAATAACTGTTTGTCCTAGCTGTAGAGATTATAATTAAGGCCTATATTTAATCCACTAATTCATACTTCTTTCATATTAAGTGTCGTTGTAAAAAAATTTATGTTACAAATTAAATATCGTTTTCGACTTTCAATACAAAATTTATTAATTTTACTCAGTAATTTATTTTTTTATTAGTTGAAATATAGTTAGATGTATAGATAATTATGTTTTATATAGAAAATATACAAATTAATTATTTTATTAATCTATGTGTACAAATCCAAAACGACAATTAATATGAAACAAATAGAATACTTTATTTCTTTAGTATACACGTCAATAATTATATTAACATAGATGTTTGACATTAAAACACATATAGCTGAACCTTATAATTCGGTCCTAATTAATACAAATGTTTACGATGGAAAATATGAGATTTGTCAAATTTAATTTAAATTTAGTTGAGTCATGGAATTTCGTTTTAATTTAAATTGGGAATGAATAAATCAATATAAATATTGATATATTACTTTTTATTTATTTGTCTGGACCTTATTTATGCATTAATATTTTTGGCGCTTGACTTGGAAAATTAAAATAATATTCATATATTTTCTCTGTTTTCTAAAGTATCAATTTGACACATTCTACCTGAATTAAAAAATTATAAAATATATTAATATGTTAATGTATAATAGCTAAATAAAAATAATTTAATAAAAAATTATTAAGTATTCAGAAAGATTAAAAATTAATATGTGAAGTCACACTAAAAATTATAAAATGACATATTTAGGGGTTGATTGGTAGAGGCTGTAGGTTTGGATTTTTTGCTTTAAGATTTAAGCCGTAGATTTTGTGGCTTTAAATTTTTTTGCTGTAGGTTTATTTCAAAGTTTTAAAAGCACTAAACCTAAAGCTGTAGAAAAATTGATTTCTAGAGCCATTATATTTTCCTTTAAAGATTTTAGACTCTAGATTTAATTTTTATTAATAAAGCTTGATTGTTTTGATTTTATTGTTCTAGAAAGAAATATGGTTGTGTAGAGCACTCATAGCCAACACCAATCACCCCCTTAAAAAAAATAGAATGATATCTTTAAAACAGAAAATTAATAGTTAAATAGTGAATGGTTCTGATATTAATATTTAGACTAATCATAATTAAAAAAAATATTTAACAATAAATAGATTAATTATAACTTTCTATGTATTAGTTCATTGTTTTTTTAACTACCATGTCAGTTACTCCATTCATTTCAAAATAGATGATGTTTTAGAGAGTTTTTATTGTTTCAAAATAGATGATGTTTTTATATATCAATGCACTTTTTCACTTTATCAAAAGCTAGGTAACCAATATTTTGTAGTCTGTTTTGTGATTGGTTGAATAATTTTTAGTTATATTTTAATGATATTTTTAAGATAAAAACAAGTTTTTTAATAGTTGTGCATAATCTTAAAACTTATGTATTTTGAAACAGATGGAGTATTTATTTATTTCTTCATTTTACTTATCAACAGCATTCATTATATATTTTCAAAAGACCATTATTATAATACATAGTAGACAATAAACCAGAAAAGAAATTGAAAAATCAATTGGAGGAGGATGATACAGAAACGTGGAAATTTAGCAGGCGCTAGAGACAAATAGGAGGACCCACACGGGAGAAAGGGCAACAAAATCTTGACCGGACTCGACCGCGACTTCCAACTTAAGAAGGGTTTACTTATGGTGTGAACAACTGGCCATCTAGGGCGGCTCCGACACCGACCTGTTTTTTTTTTTCTTTTCCTTCATTTTTTATTTCGTTCAAAAATCTTGTCGTTCATTTTTATCCAAGTTAATAATATAGTGTCATCTTAATCATCCCGTTTCTTTCAGACAGTAGGGTTGTTCCATAACATTATTGGAAACTGGTAATTATGAGTTTTGATTTTACTGCCCTAGCCTGACAAGACGGAAGGAATTTTTTTTTTTCCCGTCTGAATTTTATTGATGAAATGAAAACATACAAAGTAACGTCCAACAGTCGGCGAAAACGATTAACATCCCCGGAACCATAGTCCATACAAGGGAGACTCAAGCCCAAACAAAAGGTAACACAAAGAAACACTAGACCAATCACTTAGATAAAACTACACTTCTAAATCCAAATCCGTAGACAAACCTTAAGAAGGTGAATAGCAGCAAGTCGACCAATCATAGAATTGCCGGCACTCTTGCCAAGAACCAACCAAGCAAAAGAGAGAATAAGCGATGCAGTGGCCAACACAACAACACAAGACCAAACATACCTGAACCCTCAGTTCACGGTACCAAGCCAGAACCAAAACACCTATCACAAACCTTCAAAACAAGAGGAAACCAACACCTAATACTAAAGCCCCCTCCTCCAGCGAACCTTCATCGGGAATCCTAAAGCTCTATCCTCCTTATACTACTTTCCTGAAGCCACCAAGGAATGAGAAAATCATAAGAATAATCGGAACACACATTTATTAAAAGGCCGCGAGAAGGACTCCTTCAAGACTGAGAGATGGAGAAGTGACAAGAACCCTGAAGCTTCTGAAGAACAATAGGCTTGTTCTGCTCACCACACTCAACCACGCCACCAACACACCATCACTTACACCATTGCTGAAATCAGAGAGATGACAAACGCCAAACCACCAAAAGGCCTATCTCATCAGGACGAAACAGAGGAGAATAGTGACTTCTCGACAAACACCAGAAAACCACCATACCAAGAGAACATCCCAAAAGATGAGCCTCAAAACCAGACAAACCAGATCTGAAGACTCCAAAACACACTCCGCAAGTCCTCCCTCCTCTACCTCAAACCTGAACCAGATCGGAAAGAAGCCTAAAACCACCATAGAGCGACGACTAAACAGAGCTGAAACACTGCGAAGGAGGGTCACCACCATTACAGAGAGACCGTCGCATGATTCGGCTTTGATAGAAGACAAACGGAAAGAAAACTACAAGGAGAAACAAACAAAGTAAGGAGGGCACAGCTCCGGTGCTATGAGAGCCACCAGAGCTGGATAAAACTTTCAGATCTAGATCTACTTTCTTCGGCGGAGCTGTCTCTTAGTCAGTTCTCACTTGACGGAAGGAATTTTACATTAGAACTATTCGAATAAGTATATTTCTCTTTTTCCTTCGACCGTTGTAAATTACTTTCTTCTCCGAATCGAGTATTCAGATGCATGATATGACCCAACGGTTCCAAGTAGAACCCAATAAGTTTATGGGTACATATGTTTGTTAACTGTTTTCGTGTTATGAGAATTCGATGCGTCATGCAGGTCGATGAATAAACTCGATGCAATCTTTGATGAATTGAATACATGTTTTTAGGATCTATATATCGTGATTTCTTATTTTACAAAAGATTACTTGCATTGCAAAAAAAACCACGTGTTTCAAGCACTTGTTTCAAGCTTATATTTCTACTACTTAGGTACATGCTCTTTTTGAATAATCATGGGTGTCGTTACTTTGGTACACAAAATGATGATTTTAGTATCGTGTTACGAGAGAAATAGTGGTATGTAGTTGAGAAGTTTGATAGCATTATGATGGGGAGAATGAATTATAAAGTTCAATGTAAGATTTTACAAAGTATTATAAACCAGTTTTGGACACAACATATGAATATTTGTATTAGTTTCTAATTTTTAAGAAATTACAGTAAAAATTCTATAAATTAATAATGTTGGGACTATGATATTTTTTTAATTTATAGAGTTATTAATTTACAAAAAAAAGTTTCTTTTTTTTAGATTTTTTATTTTCTCTATTTTTATCTATTAAATATGAAAATAATTGATTTTACATATATACATTAATTTAATTTTAGAAAATTAGACTTTTATATTATTTTATTATATTATTTGGTGTATATTTTTATGTTTCATAAAATTCAAATATGGTCTCAGATATATTTTTATATTATTTGGCCTCACGAATGAGGAATGGATGATCAATTATCTTGTACATGCTTGAGCACCTAGCAACTTCAAAACAATTGTCTTTCACAATGGAACCGACTTCCAAAGATGGCATGTAATGATTAGCACATCCGGCGGGAATAAACCCCCATAAATCATGGAATCTGTAAATAATATTATTTAACAAAGAATCAAAAAATCAATTAAAAATAATTATATTAAATAAGTGTGATAAATCGAATATTAACTTACCTTTTCATCAAGGAAGAGAACCGTGATTCCCATAAACTCACTGTCTTTCTTGAAGTTCAGGGAATCCCATAAGCGAGGAGGTTAGAGGCTATGTTCTGACTACTATGACCAACACGGAGAGACTCGAAGGTTGAGTGACGGCTGCCGGGAACGCCGGTTTGAAGAACTGGAGGGGCATAGAGATATTTTCTAGAAAATCGTTAAAGCTAAGAAGAATCAATGAGTTTTATGGAGATGCAGATTGGGTTCATCAAACATGAGAATCATATATATAGGGTTTACAAAAAGGTTAGAAATCATGAACTTTTAAGATCAAGCGATTTAAGATGGGGAAATGAAGAGTTCACCGGTGAAATAAATAGATTACGAACAAACACACAGCGCAACTTTGTAACTCAGACTTGTCTAAGACAATGATGAAAATAACTCTAACTCATGTTAAACGAAGACAGTTTACAATATGAAAAAACTATAATTGTTGTTTTTTTCATATAACGTAATGAACCTCATTTAAAAATGAAACTCATAATAGACTTGTAGCCCCGACCCACAGAGAAAACCGAAGAAGCAAAGGTTTCTGACCTTCATAAATATATATTAGTTTCGGCCATCAATGTACAAAGTATACTTTAGTTTAATAGTATACATGTTGGTGTTTATAGCTCAATAACCCGGGTTCGAGCCACATGCTTGACACATTTTTCACACTTTTTAAAAGTGAGACCCACCAAAATGCTGACGTGTCGCCTCAAGAAAGAAGAAACTGTCTCATTATATTATAATATTAATTTCGGCCATCAATATACAAAGTATCATTTAGTTTAGTGGTATAAATGTTAGTGTTTGTATCTCAATAACCCGGATTCGAGTCACAGACTTGACACATTTTTCACACATTTTAAAAATGAGACCCACCAAAATGCTGACGTGTCGTCTCAAGAAAGAGGAAACTACTTCATTATATTATAAACTAGGGTCGGTCCGCCCTACGGACGGGATATTAGTTAATTGATATTCACTAAATGCTCGAGTTGAAATTTGTTTTAAGATTCAAGAATTTGGTTATCTGTTATGTGTTACTTATTAGTATGCGGTGGTATAGTTGTTTTTCGATTATTCTTGCTTTGGTATTGTATCAAATTAACTAATTTTCCAACTCAAAATTATAAATGTACAAATGTGGATTTGTGATAAAGTTTGATGACAATACTGTTTTTTTTTAATTCTTATTCATAGTGGAGTGTGCATGTGTCAAAAAGAGGCCTATATCAACTTTTATGTTTTTGCGTATGGATTTTAAATATATATTATTTTGTATAATGCATATTTGCTCTACAACATTTGCTTGTAGACTAAAAAAACTGTTTTCTATATTTTTAAAAGAGAAAATATTTAGTCTAGAATATAACATGGACATATGTATTTACTATATATAGAAGTTGGATGTTATTTTAAAATGACATATGTATAGAGGTTTTTCAACCATTATTTTACTGGCACAAAATATTTATAACTGCAAATACATTCTTTTAAAAGTAAAACTAATAAAAACGTGTACAACAAATGTATTTTGATATATATTATATGCATCAAGTTATAAAGGTTGGAAACATTGCAAAACTGTTTGGAGCAACTTCACGATCTTCATCTTGACGTCAGTTCAGTGCCGGCCCTGGTCACAAGCAGAAGAAGCATGGACTTCCAGCCAACACGATAATAAGTATTTTCGCGGACACATATTTATAAAAAGTGATTTTAGCCTAGTGGTTTTATGAGAAATTACCAGTGCTGGAGGTGCTGGGTTCAATTACCCCTGACCGCTTTTTTCTTTATTTCGGCCCCAAATATAAAATGGGACACGTGTCACTCCCATAACGCACAACTTGATGATATGGCATCACAGGGGAGAGGCGAACATATTTTTTTATATATATAGATTGTTTCAAAATTAATTTATTTTACATTTTCAGTGCACTGTTTAATAGTATATTGTAAACTTAAAAAACAAATTTATTGAAATTATATTGATTAAAACTTATGGAAAATAGTTAATTTCAGTAGTAATCAAAGTTTTATATATTTTTAGTTGTGTTGAAATTCCATAACATATGTTTTTCTGAATCAGGGAGGGAGTATCAAACAAAATTCACACTGAATCGGTCAAATAATTATGTTCAAGGTTTGTATAATTTGGCGCTGACGGTAGAGTTTGTATAGATTTAATGTTAATTTAGCGGATTCATAATTTTTGAAAATTTAATCGACTAGTATAAAACAAGTGGATAATACTCACCATAAGTTAACTAATGGGCTAAAAAAAAGGGAGTCTTTTTTTAAAACCAGAAAAAAAAATTCATGCCAGCGACTAAAACAACCTCTGTGATATGCAAAATTCGGATTTTTTTTTGGGCAAAATTCGGATTTTCTTATCACAAAATACAATGAGAAGTTATATATGGAATTATTGCTCACACTCTATCGTAATTAATTATTGAAATACGGACCAGCTTTCTTTAGCAACTGAATTAATGTTAGATCGAAATGCAAATTAAACGTCCAATTCGTAGAAATCCAAGTATTCGTACCATTTAAAACATCCGAACGATTGAATGTTCCGTTTTCTAGTATAAAGTATAAAGTATAAAGTATAAACCTACTAGTATAAGAATCCTTACGAAAGCAAAACCTCTCGCCTATTACCCTTTTCTTTTAAACTGGACCTAAATTTCTTAGTCTTTTTATACACATTGTTAAATTGATCTTAAGAAAGTGATGTCGCTGCCAGTTGACGACCAACAAAGATATTTGGTCACGCTGGATATTGTTAACAATCCATAAACATTAATAAGATTGTTGCTGGTGAATAAAATAGTTAGGGCTCGTAGAAAAATTAATTAAATACTCCTAGTGTTTGTGAAAAAACTATTTGCATAACTCCCAGTGTAATGTTCACTACAAAGAAAACATCGGCATACTGAGGGAAAAAATTGTCGGTATGTCGTCGGAATAACGCTATTCCGAGGACATACCGACGAAAACAGTCCTCGGAAAAATCTCCTCGGAAATTCATATTTCCTCGAAATTCTGTCGGAAATTTCCCTCGATCCCTCGGAAAATTCCAAGGAACTTCGGTCCCTCCGAAAATTCCGAAGAACTTATGTCCCTCGGAAAATTCCGAGGAACTTATGTCCCTCGGAATTTTTCGAGGAACTGCATTCCCTCGGAATTTTTCGAGGAACTGCATTCCCTCGGAATTTCGAAAAAATTTATTTTTTTAAAAAAAATTAAAATTTTTGAAATTTAAATTCGAAAATTTAAAATTAAAATTAAAATTGAATAAAACATAAAACATTAAAACATAATAGATAATATTCAAAGTTAAATAAAACATTCCGAGTTTTTGGTAAAAAAAAAAAAACTACGGGTCTTGAATGTTCGGGAACACCTCGTTCGGGTACATCCTCTTCATCATCTCCATCATCTGCTCGTGCAGCCTCTTCTGGGTCTCATAGCCCGCCTGTTGAGCTGCCATCTGGGTCTCCAACGCAGATATCCGATCATCCTTATCCTTCACCTGAGCCGTAAGAACTTCTGGATCAACATATGGCGGTGGTGCAGAAGAAGGAGCAGCTGACCGGGAGCGACGACCCAAACCGACCAAACGTCCCTTCTTCTTTGGAACCGACTGAAATATAAATAACCAAATTTAGATAACATAAATTGATGATAAAATAAAAATCAAGAAATAAATAAATTGAACTTTTAAAAAAAAAAAAACTTACCGATTCAATGATTTCGTTGATTCGAACCCGGGACAAGTTGGTCGAAGCCGTCGAATCGTCATCATCGGTTTGAAGCTGAGACACTTCGTCATACACCTGAGTTTGGACCAGGTCGACCACGTCCCTCACAAGACCATCATCAATCTGGCCGGTCTTCTTGTTGGTATACGCCCTTTTCATTAGGACGAGATCATCAACCGGCTCGCCCTCATTTTCTTCCGCCTTGAAAAAAATAAATTAAACAAACATTAGAAATTTGAAAAAATGCACAAAAAATAAAATTCTGAAACTTAAATAATTGAAGAAAAAGCGGTTGAACTTACCATGCGATATGCGAGAGTGGCAATAGATTGAGCACCCAAGTTATGCTTGTAGATGCCCTTCCCTTTACGGTCGCTCCTGCGGTTGTTGGAGTTGGTGGAAGAAGTTTCTTTCGTCTCTTCCTTATCCCAATGCGCACACAACTCCTTCCAGACCGTGTCGTTCATCGACTTTGGGACCTTTTAATTTTAAAAAAAAAGTTTAATAATTTAAAAAATAGTTTAATAAATTAAACATTGTTAATAAATTAAAAACTGCCTTGTTTACTTCCCACTTCTTCTTCCACTCGTACATCTGCTTCTCATAGTTGTCCATAACTTTATGGACAAAATGGTGATAGATAGAGAGCGTATCATCGGAATTCCAGTTGAATTCTTGCTGAAATAGTTTAAAAATAGTTTTTAAGCACAAAAATATAAAATAGTTTAATAATTACAAAAAAAGTTTTAATAAATAAAAAATAGTTTAATAATTAAAAAATAGTTTTAATAATATTTAAAATGTTTAATAAATATAGAAAATAGTTTAATAATCACAAAAAATAGTTTTAATATATAAAAAATATAAGTAAAAAATTTGAATACTTACCGCAAACTGACGAAACCACAGATGCTGCTTCTCGGGAGGGAAATCAGTGAAAGTCGGATGTCCCTTGTCGAGGGCCGAGTACATCATACGGTTGATCCATGCGCTGATCCCGTTCCCGGATCGGTTGAACCTAATAAAAAGAACAAATTATTAATAATCAATCAAATTTTAAGGAAAAAAATAAAAGTTTAATTACCATGTTTGACCATGTCTATGTGGATACTCAGTGAGATAGGGAAGATGGTCACGACCGGGCTGTCGAACCAACTGCGCAATACTCATCACTCCCGGAGGACCCAGAGGAGCAGGAGCGGGTGCAGCAGCGGGAGCGGGAGCCACAGGAGCGGGTAATGGAGAGGGAGATGTATGGTAGGAGCTGTGGGGCGAAACGGATTCCTGAACATGGCTGGACGAACCCCGAGACTGGCTCCCCATACCACCCCGGCTACGACGCTGACGAGGCCGGATCTGATCATCATTAGACCTGTAAATTAAAAAAAAACATATTTAAAAAATTAGTTCTAATAATTTTAATTAAAAAAAAAACAGTTTAAATAAAAAATAGTTAAAAAAATAGTTTTTAATCAGAAAAATATAAATAGTTTAATAATTAACAAAAAAAGTTTTAATAAATAAAAAATAGTTTAAAAATTAAAAAAATAGTTTTAATAAATCCCAAAAACAGTTTAATAATTACAAAAAAATAGTTTTAAAAATATTTAAAATGTTTAATAATTACAAAAAATAGTTTTCATAATATTAAAAATGTTTAATAAATATAGAAATTTATATTTTATATATAAAATACATAAAACGTTTTATAACCACAAAAAAATGATTTTAAATATTATATATATGATGCAGAACAAACACCAGCATCATAAATCGTACTCGAACGTCTCCTCTTCTGAGTTGTGAATGCATATCCTCGAGTACAAAATCTTGGATATGACTTCACAACAAAGTTTGGTCCAACGACCATCTCGTGTATCCAATCGTCAAATATTTCACCTCTGGCCAAACCAGTACTCACATAAGTAAACATCCATCCACCAAATTCTCTCTGCTTCATTTCTTCTAGTTCGTCCTCTGTGGCATATCTATATTCGAACCGCTTTTCTGCCATGAAAATTCTCTCATATTGAAGAACATCTTCGCAGTTGGTGAGTAAATATGTTTGCAAATGACTGCGCTCCTGATCAGTAAGTCGACGGTCCTTTGGTTTTCCGCTAAGTCGTCCAACGTCTGTGAAAATGTCTGAAACCTTCCAATGATATGTTGCCCGTTCGCCTCTATCATCATGTCGAGCAGGTCTTCTGTTTTTGGTCTGAACTTCTGCTGGAAAGTAGTACTCGGCAAAGTTTGAAGTTTCTTCATTGATCATCTGTGCGACTATAGAACCTTCCACCCTACTTAAATTTTTCACCATCTTCTTCAAATGGAACATATACCGCTCATACAGATACATCCATCTATACTGCACAGGACCACCAAGTTCGAATTCTCTTACCAGGTGAATAACAAGATGCTTCATAACATCAAAAAAATGAGGGATGAAATATCTTCTCAAGGTTGCACTGAATCACGGCTATGTTAGTCTTGAAATTTTCAATACCTTCAAGAGTCACTGATCTCGTGCATAAATCGCGGAAGAAACTACTTATCCCTGCAATTGCTTCATGAACATTTCGTGGTAATAGTTCCTTGAAGGCAAACAGAAGGAGGCGCTGCATCATTACATGGCAATCGTGGCTTTTCAAGCCAGTAAACTTTCCTTCCTTTCTGTCGATACAGTTACGCAAATTAGATGCGTAACCGTCTGGAAATTCCACATCGTTTGAAATCCAATCAAAGAACGCATCCTTTCCCGCTGCATCAAGTCGGTATATGGGAAAAGGAGCCCTACCATTCTCATCAACATGAAGTTCTGAACGAGCACATATATCGACTAAATCCAGTCTTGACTTCAAATTATCCTTTGTTTTACCTTGAACATTAAGGATCGTGTTCATGAGATTGTCAAAAAAGTTATTCTCAATATGCATGACATCTAAATTATGCCTTAGTAGATGATCCTCCCAGTATGGCAGATCCCAAAAAATACTTCTTTTGTGCCAGTTATGTAGGTCTCCAACACCATCTACCGAAAAACGCTCATGTCCACCGACGTCTGGCGTCTTTTCTGCACCAAAATTTCTAAGTTGTGTCTTCAAATCTTTCCCACGAATTTCCGGAGGTGGACTGTCAAACACCCTCTTGTTCTTCGTAAACAAATTCCTACTTCTACGATATGGATGATCTGGTGGTAGAAATCTCATGTGACAGTCAAACCAACACGTTTTCCTTCCGTGTTTTAGTTGGAAAGCATCAGTGTTATCTTGACAATATGGACATGATAGCCTTCCAAACGTTGTCCATCCAGATAACATACCATATGCTGGAAAATCACTTATTATCCACATTAGTACTGCCCGCATTTGAAAGTTTTCTTTATACGAAACATCGTATGTTTCAGCACCTTGAGCCCATAGTTGTTGCAACTCATATATTAGTGGCTGAAGAAACACATCAAGTGATCTCTTAGGATGCTCTGGTCCGGGAACGAGAATCGAGAGAAACAAAAACTATCGTCGCAAGCACAAGTTTGGGGGTAGGTTGTATGGTGTAAGAATGACTGGCCATAGAGAATACTGTCTTCCACTCTTGCCAAACGGGCTGAAACCATCAGTACATAATCCAAGGTAGACATTTCTTCTGTCATACGCAAAGTCGGGATACTTTGATTGGAAATGCTTCCACGCTTTTGCATCTGAAGGATGTCTGATCTCACCATCTGTTGAGTGCTCCGCATGCCATCTCATTGGTTGCGCTGTGCGTTCAGACAGATACAGCCTCTGCAACCTTTCCGTCAAAGGCAAATACCACATCCTTTTATATGGCACTGGAACTCTTCCACTCGTATCTTTATAACGAGGCTTCCCACAAAATTTGCATGAAACCCGCTGTTCATCCGCCCTCCAATAAATCATGCAGTTGTCTCTGCATACATCTATTACCTGATACGATAAACCAAGACCAGCTACGAGTTTCTGAACCTCGTAGTATGAGCCAGGAGCTACATTATCTTCGGGTAGAATACCTTTTACATAATCAGCAATCGCATCCACACAGTCTTCAGCCAAATTATAATCCGTCTTAATGCCCATCAATCTTGTAGCAGATGATAAAGCTGAATGACCATCTCTGCAACCTTCGTACAATGGTTGCTTTCCAGCATCCAACATATCATAAAATCTCCTAGCTTTGGCATTGGGTAAATCTTCCCCTCTAAAATGATCATTTACCATCTGCTTAGTACCTACACCATAATCTACATCCGTTCTAATTGGTTCTTCTAATCTAACCGCTGGCTGAGGTTCGCTAGTACTACCATGTTCATAATCAGTTTCCCCATGATGATACCAAATTTTGTAACTTCGTGTAAACCCACTCAAATATAGATGAGTTCAAACATCCCACTCTTTAATAACCTTTTTATTTTTACAATTAGAGCAAGGACATCTTAACATACATGTTTTTGCTTCCGGTTGTCGGTGAACTAACCCCATGAATTCGGTTATACCTCGTTGGTATTCTTCCGTAAGCAATCTCGTGTTCGGATTCAAATGAGGTCGATCGATCCAAGAATGAAAATAATTTGAAGAAGACATGTTTTTTATGAATCAAATTCGTGTGTAAAGAGAGTGAGAGGGAGGATGAAGATATGGAGTGAATGAAGAGGAAGAGGGGTGCTTGTATTTATAGTTGAAATCCTGCCGACAGACCGAGGAAATTCCGACGGAATTCCGATGCCAACGGCTAATTCGTCGGAATTTCTTCGGAATTTTTAAAATCCCCCAACGGCTCTCCAACGGCTCTCTAACGTCTATAATATTTCCTCGGAATTCATCGGTTTTTTCCGAGGAATACAATTTTCCTCGGTATTCCATAAGAATATTCCGACGGAATGAAATTTCCTCGGAATTCCGTCGGTATATTCCGAGGAAATTCCGAGGATACCAAATTTTGTGTTTCCTCGGAATTTCCTCGGAAATTCCTCGGTATATTCCGAAGAATTCATTTTCCGTTGGGACGTCCGTCAGAATACCGCTGTTTTCTTGTAGTGGTTATTAGATATCAGCGTCGGTTGATCTTGGATCTAGAGAACATTAGGATTTGGTCCGATCCTCCCAATTAACTATAAAACTCTAATTAATAAAACAAAAATTTAAATAAAAGTATAAGTAACAAAATATTTATTGAAAGACAAAAAACATAAATTAGTTTTTGAAAAATAAGAATTAACAAATAAAAACAAGCCTTTTATTAACCAATAAAATAAATTTCTAAAATATATGGGTCTTTCGTGGCTGGAAAAAAAATCAGATAGTTGTAGACTTGTAGTTTATTGATCCTAGGTGGAGTAATAAGACCATCTTTAAGTCATCGTCCAAAACTTCTCCTCGGATAATTCTACATGACGACGTCCCCATGATGACATCATTACTTTGCATATATATGCATGATGCAATTCAATAACCTTACGTGTATTTTATTTGTCTTTAGTTTCTGGAAATTTGCTCTGATCCAGTAGTGTTACGTCTAACGAAATAATATAAAATGCCAAAAACGGAGAAAGAAAACTTTAAATGATTTCAAACCTCCTGAAATCATAATTTTCAAACTAACTTTCACGTTTTAGAATTTTGAGCCTTTTCTTTTGTATATGGGAGACTACTCAAAGTTGATATCAAGAAAATTATTTAAATCTCATATAGGATTTAGACACGTGTTTATCTGAATACAATTCATTTAATCGGGTTAACTGCAATACTTTTTTTTTTTGAAAAAGTTTAACTGCAATACTTTACTTGTCCAACTTCTAAACAGAACAAAAATATTGGATTTTGGGAGTTGTTATGACAGATTTAGATTATTTACTTATTTATTTACGTGCATTTGAATAAACGGGAGAGTAGTGCACAGATTCTGAAAGACATATGGAATTAGTGGAGGAAGGATCATTAATTATAACCATTCCAAAAATAGTTGCTATTAGTTTGTACGAAATAAGCTATCGATTGACTCGAAGAAGCTCACAGCCATCACATGTGAATATAATAGGTAATACTATATTTGAGAAACACTTTAAGTTGATAAAGAGTCAAGCTAAGTAATACTTCAAACAGAACCAACTGGAATAATAATGTATTTTTAGTTGAAGATTTCTTGAAATATCATTGCGGATTTCAACCCCAAAAAAAAAAAATCCCATAGAAAATAGAACAGTTAGCGATGTGCTAGTAAGTATAACCAGAGATTAGCAATATTGTTTTTGTTTTATGTTAATTAGTAAGTATAGCTAGAGTCTAGTTGAGTAGTTGTTCTGTTCCAATTCATGGGACTTTTAGCCAAAAATAATAGTCCATGCACGTGTATTTTCTGAATGGTGGTTAAGCATTCACGATTCAGCAGCCTCGTACGCAAGTTACCCCTACGTCATCCTGTATGCATCACGCATGCATACGCTTTTGTCCTTTCTTTTTCTTTATCAAAAATTTAAATGACTTGCGTCGTGGAATTGTTGAAAAGTAATGATTTTAAAATTGTGGGAGATGACCTAACATTTCCTTCAAAACAATAAAACATTTATTAAAACTTTGAAACAAAACAAAACATACAATACAATCTTTGTAAAAGTGGTGTAAGGAGACACTCCGATACTAGGTCACAATCTTGTGACAACAAGACCGAACAGTAACAAACGGAAACGAGTAGTCCTCAAACAAACCAAATCAAATAAAAAAAACATACTGAAATTCTCTCTGAACAAAGATCTAATAAAAAGTCACATCATAGATATACTAATAGAGGTATAGGTAACATCGAAACCACCAAAATTAAATAGAAATGAAGAACACAACAGTTTCGCCACCAAACTATCGTAGTACATGTCCATCGTTCTTGCTCCGCCTTGAAGCTTTAAGAGCAAAAATAAGAGCCTTCTTCAGTCTTGTGGTCTTTTAATTTGCAGTTTTTTTTTTGTATTTGTAAAACTAACATCTCTTCTTCCACGGGATGAGTCTTGCCCTATTATCACAAGAGAATGAAACAGTGCTCACAAATTAACACTCTCGAGTAGCTTCATCGTCCCTTTGGTCGTTTTTCTTTTTTACCCTTAGTGCTTCTTTGTTTTATATTTGTCCATGTAGTGGGAACGGTGCAGATAAAATATGAAAAAAACTTGGGTTCACCCCTTATGGTGAATTCTCTAATTCACCTCATCCTTCTACACCAATTAAAGTGCCACGTAAGATTAATAAAAAAAGGAAATAAAATTATAAAAAAAGAAAACAGATGAAAAAAAAAAACGTCGCCTTGTAACAAGAAGAGAACGTGATCTTTTGACTCATCTTTTAGGTTTTCAGCTTCACATCAATTCCCAATTCACATATGAAGAAGATAATGTGATATTTGATTACTAATCCTACGACATATTGATATATCTCATCATCAATTCCCAATATATTATCATGAAATAAATCCTAAACTAAACCCTTAGATTCTAAATCCAAACCAGACTCTAAATTTAAATTTAAGATTTAAATTTAGAATCTAGAGTTTGGTTTACGGTTTGGGTTTAGGGTTTAAGATTTGGGTTTAGGATATAGGATTTGGATTTAGTGTCTAGAGTTTGGGTTTACAATTTAGAGTATATGGTTTGGGTTTATGGTTTAGGTTTAAGATTTACGGTTTGGGTTTAGGGTCTAGGACTTGAGTTTAGGGTATAGAGTTTAGGTTTACAGTCTAGTTTTTGGGTTTAGCGTATATAATTTGGGTTTAGGATCTAAGATTAGGGTTTAGGGTATAGAGTTTGGGTTTAGGGGTTTGGATTTAGGTTTAAAATTTAGGATATATGGTTTAGAATTTAAGATTTAGGGTTTAGCTGGAAGTTAGCGTCGTTAAAATTAGCGTTTTTATTTTTTGTAGCTATATTTTATTTTATTTATTATTTTTAATTAATAATCTATGTGTGGTGTGAAGGGGTGAGGTGAATTTAAAGGTTCAGCCCAGGGTGAACCTAAGTTCTGTTCGATAAAATATTACTATTAGCCGACACCGTTTCACTTTTATGCAAACGATGTCGTTTCGTTTTATTGTAACTCTTACTCAATTCGTCTGCTTCTGGGTTATCCAGGAACCACCAACTAATCCGTCCTTCGTTTCGCGTGAGACAACGGTAAGAATCGATATTGAAACTGGGCATGTACGTTTTATCTGTGCACAGAGGGATTGCATGTTTGATCTTAATTAGTTTCTAAGCGATTTGGTTGTGGATAGTGTTGTTACTCTCTCAATTTTGATCTATGGATCTTTGTTTTAGATGTAAAGTTATGTCAATGCTGAAAAGTTTCAAACTTTGACAATAATAAGTATGTTTCTTCTTTTTGCCTTGTTTTTAAACTCAGGAGGAGCATGAACGTTGAGCTCGTGTTATAACTCTTAGGGGCAAAACAACACTGAGAAGTGATGAAGATTGCTATTGAAGGGTGTATGCATGGAGACCTTGACAGTGTGTACAAGACAATCCAACACCATGAACAGGTCCACAACACTAAAGTTGATCTCCTCCTCTGCTGCGGCGATTTCCAGGTTAACTCTATGAATAGTATTTGTTATCCATGGAAGTTTCTTAGTGTTGAAAATTGTCTCTAGGCTGTGAGAAATGAGAAAGACATGGATAGCCTTAGCGTACCTATAAAATACAGAGAGATGAAGTCCTTCTGGAAGTACTACTCCGGCCAAGAAGTTGCCCCGGTTCCCACCATTTTCGTCGGCGGGAATCACGAAGCTTCAAACTACTTGTGGGAGTTGTAAGTTGTTTACTAACCTTTTACTCCGTCTTGACTAGGATTCTGAAGCTGAAAAATGTGTTCTTGATGATGACTACTGGTTGGCTGTTGCTCTAGGTACTATGGTGGTTGGGCTGCCACCAATATCTACTTTTTAGGTTATGCCGGGGTTGTGAAGTTCGGTAATCTTCGTATTGGAGGCCTTTCTGGTATTTATAATGGCCGAGATTACTGTTCAGGTTAGTCTCTCAGACAGGAGCCATAGTCCAGTTCTTTAAATAGAAAAAAACGGATTTATGAGTTGTTTTTCTATTGTGAGTAGGACACTATGAGCGGCCGCCATATAACAGGAACACTATTAGATCAGTCTATCATGTTCGTGAGTATGATGTCCAGAAGTTGATGCAACTTGAAGAGCCGCTTGATATATTCCTCTCACACGACTGGCCTGTTGGAATCACTGATTATGGAGACTCAAAAGCCTTACTTTCAAGAAGAGGTAAATAGTGATAAATTTATTCTGAAAATGTTTCTGCTTCTTCGTTTTGGTTTTGAGATGATTGGAACTAATTGGACCAAATCTGTTACAGATCCAGGCTAGAACTCTTGGAAGTAAACCAGCGGCTCTACTGCTAGAAAAACTGAAGCCACGGTATTGGTTTTCAGCTCACTTACACTGCAAATTCGCTGCTTCTGTTCAACACAAGAGCGATGGATCTGTGACAAAGTTTCTTGCCTTGGATAAATGCGGTCCAGGGAAAAAATTTCTACAGGTTCTTCATCTCTTCTCTCTCCACCTTCTTTTCAAGCAAAGGATATCTTATAACTTCTTATGATGTTCGTTAGATCATTGAAATCGAGTCAGAGCCTGGACTTTTTGAAGTCCTATACGACGAAGAATGGCTAGCAGTAACACGAATGTTCAATTCTGTTTTCCCACTAACAGAGAGACGTGCAAATTTCAGGTATACCACTTACTAAGACATGTTTATATCTCTCCCATTCATCTTTTTACTCACGTATTGTTTTTGCGGAAATAGCTCTGCGTCAATGAATATACAAGAGAGCCGCGAGTGTGTGAGAAAAAAGCTAGAGGAAAGGCAATTTAAACCTTTTGAGTTTGTAAGGACAGTCCCTGCACATAACCCTTCACAGCGTATCTTTGATTCCATGCCTGGTAAGTTAAATGCGCTGGATATGTTAGAGGATTATGTACAAAAAAATAATTGGTTAACATGTTTTATCTTGTGGAATTGTGTAGATATCCCGCAGAATCCTCAGACTCTGTCTTTGTTAGAGCTCCTTGGTCTTCCATATCTCCTTGATTCTTCACCAGTAACAGGGGAAAGAACCGCGATCCCTGCTTCACCGGCTCCTCCATCAGGTAAAGATTATGGCTTTCTTGATATATTCTGTGAAAGTTGTTCATTGACTCATTCTATCTGATTGTAATGAAACTGTATCAAGCACCAATGAAAGATATACCTTTAGTGCAAATATCAAGAAATGAAACATGTATGGTTGTGTATTGCAGACTTTCAAACGTATGATAGTGAAGAAATTCCAATCGATGATATTGATGATTTGGAAGAGATAGCAGAAGCAAAAGCCGACGACCCTACAAGAGAATAGGCATTAATCATATCTTCATTCCAATGGTCAGAATCTTTCTCTTGGTAATTTATGCTTGCTTAATCGTCAATCTTGGAATTAGTGGGTATTTTGTGATTAGAAAACGAGGTTTTTGTTCCTACAAATGAATCATAAAATGTCTAACATATGCAGTTAGTTATGTTCAACCACCATTTTTTCGAGAAAGCTGAGCACTTTTGTCTTTCTTCCTGAAGTACATTGGCTTGGGAAGTTACTATCCGAGGAGGGTGATGGAAGAAGCTGCACGAGGAAGAGAAACTCCAAAAGGCAAAATCTTCTTGGTGTGGAAGAGAAAGAGTATGCTTATGAGACCATTGAGGAGTTGATCGATGTGATGAAAGTTGTCCCGTTCGAACCATGAGCAAGAATGAAACCTGATTTTTTTTTTTTTTTTGGTTATTAGTTATATTTTGTCTGTAGTCTTTTTCACTAGATTTGGAGTTTTGGTTGCTTCTAAATTTTATAGCACAATTTAGCTTACTAACCTTTTCACTAAATTTCTCTAACTAGAGAGTATCTTCAACTCTTTTTTTATATTTGAAGTATACTTCTACTTCTTATGTGATCAAAGAAAATAAATAATTCCAAAATTTAAGCTTCATATTGAAGATGTGCTGACTCGAATAACATGGCAGCACAAAAATTAAATAATTTACACTTTGGCTTATGGGTACTCTGTAAGGTTATTTTGATGCATCGCAAAGCGGTAAGGCTAACCGTAGATCCTAATCTGCATGAAAGACACGTGTCATGATCCTAGTGAAATGGCGGTCTGATTCATCCTAGCTTCGTTTCACGGTAAAGTGGGGGTATAAAAGAAGCAACGAAGAAGAAGAAGGGAATAATAATAACCATCTTTTTAGGCCCACGAGGTACCTCCTTAGCTTATGGATCTATAAATATCATTTAGTTACCGACAAAAATCATTATTGTTAGTACAGATTTTTTTATATAAGAGATTTAATTAGATTAACCAGATTTAAAAAAAGGGGCTTACCTTTTTGTTTCGTCGTCTCCAGTTTAACCATCTGTCATTTATTGATTTCGTTAGATTAACCATCTGTCATTTATTGATTTCGTTTCGTCGTCTCCAGTTTGTCAAACGAAGAAAGGACAGAGCGATTGGTGGATCCCTAGCTAATTTTGAAAACTTCCTCTGGTAAGCTCTAACAACAACTCTTTCTCCTCATTTTCTCTCTCGATCTGCTGATCTCGTGCTTGCTCAATCCATTTATTCACATTAGTTTTTGGCTTTATAGTTAAGCAGGTCATTTTGTTAAATTTTGATCCGGTGAGCATTTGGTGATAGATTCTGTGTATTGACTTGTTTTCCGACGTCGTTTTAGGTGTTTGATTCGCGGAAGAAGGGAGTTTGAGCAGCTTCAACAGTTGAATTTCGATTGAGAAGAGGTGTTTGGGAGGTGGTACTATGGGATATCTGAATTCAGTGTTGACATCTTCGAGCCAGGTTCACGCCGACGATGGACCTGTTAGCGGCGGCGGCCTCAGGTTCACTTTCAGGATTACAAAAGATGAGAAGATATGATAGATTTACTTAGAAATTGGAATTATAAGATGTCTGATTATATATGTTAAGGCGTTACCATCGTTCCTAGACTACTTAAAGTCAACCTTATGTCTTCTTTCATTATCGCTTATAAATTGTTTTTTTTCTTTTCATATATGAAGGCTTTGACCGTAATTGTTTTTTTTTCTTTTAAATATCTTCTTGTTATGTGCAGTCAGAACGGGAAGTTCAGCTATGGATACGCAAGCTCTCCTGGTAAAAGATCTTCCATGGAGGACTTCTATGAGACTCGAATCGATGGCGTTCATGGGGAGATCGTTGGTCTTTTTGGTGTCTTTGATGGTACTATCCATCGTCTCTCCCTCCCTCTCCAGTACCACTTTAAAGTTTCTAATATCATGTAGGAACGTATATTGTAAATTGGAAATCGTTGGTCTTTTTGGTGTCTTTGATGGAACCATAACTCGTTGATATCTACTGAACTAGTAACTATGATATTGTTTACTTACCTTTTTACATGGTAAGGTGCTCTAAAGAGGTCAATTTAGTGATGCAGCTGATATTTTATGTGCAGGACATGGAGGTGCACGTGCTGCTGAGTATGTGAAGCAAAATCTATTCAGTAATCTGATCAGGCATCCAAAGTTCATCTCTGACACTACTGCAGCAATAGGTTTGTTTTTTCTCTTTTTAATCTTGTCAACTAGATGATTCGTTAATTAGAGATCCCCCAGCAAGGTGCCTTGTTTACCCTTCCGATTTTTTTTAATTTGCTTGCTTCTTATTTCAGCTGATGCATACAACCAAACGGACTCGGAGTTTCTTAAATCAGAAAATAGTCAGAACAGAGATGCTGGTTCTACGGCCTCAACAGCCATCTTAGTTGGTGACCGTTTACTTGTTGCAAATGTAGGGGACTCTAGAGCCGTCATATGCAGAGGTGGCAATGGTAATGATTTTTTTCCAAATCTTTGTATCTTTTTCTTGAGGGAGGGCTCAAGTGGAGATTAGAATACGTTTGTAGGTGATAGCACTCTTGTAGATGAAACTTGCAGTTTGTCGTAAACAATGCATCGTGTAGGAGGAAGTTGTGAATGTTCGTCATGTTGTCTTGTCTAGTAATAATATAGTATATTTCTTTTTTTTTGGTTTGTCAAAGCTATTGCTGTATCCCGAGATCACAAGCCTGATCAAAGTGATGAGCGCCAACGAATTGAAGACGCGGGAGGATTTGTCATGTGGGCTGGTGAGAAAACCTTTAATGAAAATCTTACTTCTTACATGCTTTTATATGTCTACTTAATTGGTGTTGTGCTAAAAGGAACATGGAGAGTTGGAGGAGTTCTTGCTGTTTCTCGTGCATTTGGCGATAGATTATTGAAGCAGTATGTCGTTGCTGATCCGGAGATACAGGTATTGGCTTTGTACCATAATCTCCTAGCGACCCTTTGCTACTAATAACTTATCTTGTGTGAATAAACTCAACTGTGGGGGCAAAGGAGTGACTATTTGTGTTATTTCATGCCCACATTGTATACTATTTTATAATGACTTCACCTATCCTGTCTTCGTTCACTCATGAACATATATGAAAATTTCAGGAGGAAAAAGTTGATAGCTCTCTGGAGTTTCTCATTCTTGCGAGTGATGGTCTCTGGGATGTTGTATCTAACGAGGTAGGAAGTACCGTTTGCTTTCTGTCCTAACCTTTCAAAAAATCGACTTGAAAACCAATCTCTGTTCAAATCTTGTCTTATCCTTCAGGAAGCCGTGGGCATGGTCAAGTTGATAGAAGATCCCGAGGAAGGTGCAAAGAGACTGATGACCGAAGCTTACCAAAGAGGAAGTGCAGACAACATAACTTGTGTCGTTGTACGTTTCTTCTCAGACCAGACAGGAGCAGTAGGTACCAGCAGCAACAGTATCCCAATCGATCACGGTATTATACCAGACAGAAGCTCCAGTGACCCATCAACCTAGTTCTAACATTGGTGACGTACCTTTGGGTTTCTCAGTTTCAAAATTTACTCAAAAGAAACAACTGGATCTGGAAGGTTATATATTGTTTTAAAAAGATCGAGAATATATATAGACAAAACTCTTTTGCACGAACGTTGTTTTTCTTGTCTCGTGTCACTTTTGTTGTTGTTATACATTGGTTACTTGGCTATGTAAAGAAACATATCTGTGGATTTGAGTTTCATCTCCAAAATGGATTTGCAACATTGGTATAAGTGAACTATTATTATTCCAATAAAGATTATCTCTGCATAATAGAACTAGAAAATGAATTGTATGTTATAAAAATGCATATACTTAGAATAGGGTAAAGCAAAAGTTGGAACTGCACATAACAACACTCATCATGTCTCTCCCAGTCCCATCTTTTGTCCCAACAGGGCAAGCTGCTCAATGAGCTCACTTCCGGTAAGTATCTCAGTGGCTCCATATATAACATTCTTAATAGATATACCCGAGTATATTGAGCTGTTTCGAACTCCCCCAGGTTGGGTTCTCTCCAACGAATGATCTCATATATATTGACAAACATGAATATTACTTCTAAGTAATTATTTTGCATTTCTAAGACTTTTGGCTGCTAATTATAATTTACTTTGATTAGTTTATGTTGTGAACAAACGCAAATCAACTTTGAAGAAAGTAAAAGAAAGATAATATAAAACGAACTGAGGCAAATACCCGCTTAAGATTTTTTATTATTATGTCAATGAATAATTTTATAAATTCTTAGACTCGTATTTATAACAGCCTTAAAACCCGATTTTTTTTTCTCTACAGAAATACATACTTATCTAGAAAAAATAGATTTCATAAACCGAAAGGCATACCGATGCAACAGTTTATGTTGTAAAAGCAGACCATAAAATTTGTACCATTACGTAATGAGATGAGTTGTTCACACCTACAAAAATGAGGAAATTATGACAAGTTCATTACTGGATCAGCATATAAAACTTGAACTTGAAAGTACAAGTGAATGTAAACGTGACAACAACAACTACCAAAATGTTGCAAACTAGTTGGTCAAAATGACAGATATATGAGATAACAATGATATATGTGAGATTGTATTCTATTTGGAATTGGAAGGAGAATAATGGAGTCCCCGCTTGTTAATTATTTTAACTTATAGTCTTATAGAGCTTGGACTAGACGGCAAGCAAGAAAGTCAACACATTTCTTCAACCCCAAGAAAACAAACAGAGAAAGTTAAACAAGTTAAAAGAGTATAGATCTTTATATTCTCGTATCTAATTGCATTACTATTCCCAAGTACAAGAAGAAGATGTCCGGCTGGTCGGAGTTGCCACCGGAGATCATCCACATGATCTCTCTGCGTATTGACAACCCTTTCGATCTGATCCATTTTCGATCGGTATGTTCATGGTGGCGATCTTGTAGTCTTCAAACATTCCGACCAATTCCATCACTTAGATGTCCTCTTCCCCCAGATGCTGGTGGTTGCGGAGATGATTGCCATATCTTGAGGAGCCGTGTTTATCTTGTCACATCTCTTTCTCACGATCCTCCCCGATTCTGGTAATTAAATTTCTCCCACAACAGTTTTGATCCATATATATGTTGGTCGTTTTTGTTTCCTTTTTGAATTGATTCTTGAATTTTAACTAATGTGTTAGAAATTTCACATCCTTCTATATTTTGACTTGTGACAATGAGTGGATTGGCCATGTCACTTATTGATTACTCAATGTCCATCATTTTCGGTGTTGAATATATCAATCATTAACCTAGAAAATATCCCAATATAGTATTAACTTCTGTTAGATCAGCCAAGACTAACTTCTTGTCGGACCGATTTTGGTCTAAATCGATCAAACCTTATTTGATTGGTCCTATCGATTTTGGTTCGTGGGGAAAGGTGTGTTCGACCTTTGATACCATGTTAATTCTCATGGACTTTTATCTCAAAACCAGTTACTCAAAGTCTCATCATGGATATGGAATATTTTTCACAAAACGGATATATTTAGCCTTGCCCTACTTGAGAAAAATATAAGATCTAAGATGAAAATTTGTTCCTCGTAGGCTGTTTAAACTACAAGAAGAGGAGAATGGAGCACTTGCTCTGCAATCTTTGCTCAATAGAAGAACCTCCTCCGAATGGGGAGTTTCATATCCAAGCCTGTTAATTGACTTGCTCAACTCTCAAGTCGTTGAGCTAGTTCAAGAACATGTCGCTTGTTACACCTATTGGTGCGATCTATTTGATGGTCCTGCTGGTAGTTATAAATGTGAACAGCCTATCGGTTTTATGCGGTTAGACGGAGAGAACAAGGAATTCATGGCTTTGGGAAGGCTGTCTTTCCAAGGTCTTGGCATGTATAGGTCATTTGAGGATCGTTGGACCGAGATCGAGACAACATCTGGTCCTTTTCCAGATGGGATTACTTGGTTTAACGGACAATTTTATGTCATTGATACTGCTGGAGTCACGAAAGTGGTCAAGCCAATTCTAGAGGTGAGTTCGTTTCGTCGGTCAAGGCCTTGCAATAAGACAAGGAAACGTTGGGTAAGGGGGAACATAACTTCTCTAAAGTTACTAAATCGAATTTCTAACGTATTGACGTGTATATAATGTGTATACGTTCAACAGTTTGTCAAGGCTGAGGATAAACTCCTACTAGTAGAGATGTGCACTCGTAACTTAGAAGAGTATCGGAGACCACATCTTCTAGCGGAAAAAGGATGGTTCGAAGTATCAGAGTTAAATGAGGAGAGAAACGATTGGATTCAAATGGAAGATGTTGGTGGTCGAGTCTTGTTCTTGGACGACCATTTCTCATTGTCTTGCTTGCCTAATCAGGTCCCTGGTTTCAAACCAAACTCTATAATCTTCAAAGGTGTGCTTGGATACTATGGACATCAAGTGTTTGAATTCGGTGAGCAAGGCTTTATACTTCTTGGAGATATTCCTGAGTATACTCAGCTTTTCCCATCTCCCTCATGGATAGTTTCCAACGTATGACTGATTCATCACAAAACATAATTTGAAAAAAAAAAACGAAAATGCTTGCTTGTATCATCACCTTTCAAACCCCAAAACAATTGTTTGCTTGGAAACAAAATTACGCTTTTTCCAAAAAGATATGTATGTGAACTATATATGTCCAATTGTCCTTGTATAAGATTGTATTCATTTATATCTTTCGGCATATGGTTCATGCTTGGGTAAGACCATGATTAAGTCGGATTCTTAGAACCGTTTTTCAATTTTTAACTAAGAAAAACTAAGAATCATCTTTTAAATAAGAGGATATAAAAGCCGGTTTATAGCCGAAAAATGTAAAAAAAAATATATCTCATGCTCTAATAATTTACGTTGACCTCGACTTTATAATAATTTAATAAAATTTTAGTCGTACAAAAATCATTAAAAAACGAATTGATAGTCTAGCCTCGGGGATGTCAAGGAGAGAATGGGCTTAGTTTAATCATATAGGCCCATTAGGCCTTATTGGAGACCTTTCTCAGCTGTTTAAACCAACCGGTGGCGATAGCTTCGAGTCGACTCAGTCGGAGGTTTAGGGTAGAGTTCCAACGGCGACTCAGTAGTCGTCTCTCGATCCCTTTACCTCGTCTCAGCTCAATTCGCTGCTTTTATCACGGTGGTGAGAGAGATGAATCACGGCCAACAATCTGGCGAGGCGAAGCATGAAGATGATCCTGCTCTTACAGAGTTCCTTGGGTCTCTCATGGATTACACTCCTACTGTAAAGTTTCAACCTTTCCGGCTTTTCGTTGATTGGGCCTTGCTGGGTATTGATTGGGTTTATGGATTTGTTAAATTTTGTTTCAGATTCCTGATGATCTAGTGGAGCACTACTTGGCTAAGAGTGGGTTTCAGTGCCCTGACGTACGATTGTAGGTATCAGTTGATGTTCTGGTGTTGAGTTTTAAAAGTGGTTTACAAGTAGTTTGATCAGATGTTCTAGGTTTGTCATTTCTAGTTGAGGAAAAAGATTTGCACTTTGATTCTATTTGTACATCAAATAGTATGCAACTAATAGCAGATTAGTTGATATTGGGTTTTAGAATGGTTTACCAGCAGTTTGATCTAGGATCATCTCAGATGTTCTAGGTTTGCCACTTGTAGACTTCTTCTGCGATATACTACTTTCCATGTTTGGAGTTTTGTTTGCCATTTAGAACTACTTTTTTGATTACCAGTGGAAAAGATTGACACTTTGATTGTTGATATGTGAAGATGCACGGAAGAATGAGAGAGTTCATGTTTGTTTTCCTAGACTTGCATTGTGATTTTGAGCTGTTGGGTTTATATTTTCTGCGGAAATGGTATGATTAAGAACTGCTTGTTTGATTAAAAAGATTGACACTTAGATTATATGTGAAGATCAGCATCAGATTGTATGCTGGAAGAATGAGGGAGAGTTAATGTTTGTTTCTTTCGAGTTTCGACTTGATTGGGTTTTATCCACTTTTGTAATCTTTTTCTGTATGTATCCTTGCTAGTTTGTGGTGATGTTTTTGTCAAATGGTTTGACAGAATAAGGCTAGTTTCTGTGGCTACACAAAAGTTTGTTGCAGATGTTGCCAGCGACGCCCTTCAGTAAGTTTTCATTCGCTTCTCAGTAAACTTGTATACCCATTTTCCTATTTGATTTGGACAAAAGGAAGCAGCCTGTTCTGCGTAAATGAGATAAAAATATGTAAACTATAATTTCATAAAATTATTTATTGCATAATTTCATTTTGTAAACTATAAACAGGCACTGCAAGGCTAGACCAGCACCAGTTGTGAAAGAGAAAAAACAGCAAAAGGTAACCTCGCTCACTTTCGTTTTTGGATTGTGCGGCAATAAATAGTATTGATATTTTTCTCTTGGATCATATCGTGAGTATTTTACTTTATTGAAACAGGATAAACGTTTAATATTGACAATGGAAGACCTTTCCAAAGCTTTGCGTGAGGTAAATGCTTCTCTTAAGTTCATGCTTTTAGTGGTGGTTTTGACCCACATAAGAAATTTAGATGCTTTTTGATTCTAGACAAGCTGCAAGTGAGGCGCCTGACAATTTCTCTAGATACAAATGGCACAGAGCTAATTTACTATCACATGACCAATATAAAAAAGGTTTAGAAGCATGCCTAGGTAGTTTTGATATTTTGGATTGCAGTAGTAATAGTATAGGCAGATACGTAACGTTTTTTCGCTCTCATATTTACTACTAAGTGGGAACCTAACCAAATGAATAAACTTGGTTTGGCAGTATGGTGTGAACGTGAAGCATCCAGAATATTTTGCTGATAGCCCTTCCACCGGAATTGATCCTGCGACAAGGGAGGAATAGAAACCAAACAGGAAGTCTCGACCATATTTTGCCTAGTAAGAATGATTATGTGTGAGAGATCCGTGATTCGATGTTGTGTTTCCGTGAAAACAAAACTCACTCTCTCTTCCTATTCACATGTATATTCTTTTTTGTTGTTTGTTTCTTGACTCGTCTCTCTCCTTGATAAATAAGATTTCTGAGTTCTTGGTATTATAATACGCTGCTAACAACAATCCCTCTTTGTAACCACTCTCTCTCTCCCTAGTCAAATGTGTAACAATTACTTGGAAATCTCAGTAGATAACTTTGGAATTATCACCCAAAAGGATCTCTCTCTGTTTTATTGGTGAACCGAATTTTACTTGACTTTTCCTTAACTTTGCAACAGAAAAAAACAAAGTTCTACTGCTTTTTTGCTTTTTACTATTCATTCACGTTGCCTCGATAGCCATTGAGGAAGACAAGAAAGTCTGAATACACTAAGCTTTTCTATAAAGTGATTGAAAACACCTTTTCTTTTCCTATCTTCCCAGGAAAAAGTTTCAAAGAATCCTCTTCAGTTTCTTTGAATTGTTTGAGATGGTGAATCCACCACTTCAGTCTCCGACCAATCCGCATTTCTTCCAGCCTCTGCTTCCTGGTTTCGACACTCACTTAGTACAGTCTCTCTGTTTCTCCTCTATTTGTGTCCCCTCTTTTAGACTCAGTTCTGATTAACTTTGCCGTTTGTGGTTTGCAGACAATACCTGTTGCCTTCTTCTCAAAGCACATACAAGGAAAAACCATGAAAAAAACAGTGAAACTAAGATCATACACTTCAGACAGAACTTGGGAAGTGAAAATAGACGGCCGGAGACTCACCAGAGGGTGGAAAGACTTCGCCAAAGCACATGACCTTCGAATAGGCGACATCATTATCTTCAAACACGAAGGAGACATGACGTTTAGTGTCACTCCTTTCGGTCCTAGCTGTTGTGAGATTCAATATACACAGTCTCACATCATCAAGAAAGAAGCTGACACTGATGATGATGACGAAGATGACAATGAGCGTCAGTACAAGATTAGTAAGCTTGAATCCAAGTTTGAGGATACAATTCTTGAAATGTTTTTGACATGAAAATGAAACTGTGTCTTATGTTTCAGGAAATGGTCTAAAACCCAAAACAGAGCCAATATCTTCCTACTCATTTGACTATTGTTTTGTATCAGAAGTCACTGCTTCAAATCTAAAACTAGACACACTTGTGAGTACTTACATTCTGTTTCTTCTAGTTTGCAAGTATAAACCATGTTCATGATTGATATACTTGGGTGGGTTTGCAGTATCTTCCTGTGGGAGCTAGGAGTTCAAGTGCTTTGAACAAACGATGCCACGAGATGATACTAGTGAATAAAGAGGGAAACTCATGGACTGCAAGTTTGAAATTTAGAGAGTCAGGCGGAATGTATTACATCAGAAGAGGTTGGAGAAGGTTCTGTCTTGATAACAGACGAAAAGTAGGAGACTTATTTGTGTTTAATCTGGTCGGAGATGGAAAAACTACTCCAATGATGTGTGTTTGTCCTGAAGAAGAGTGTTCTGAACTAGTGAGCAAACACTTGAGCAGAGGGAGACGGAGTAGAAAGACAAAGAAGCGTTCTAAATGGGTAGCTTCATCGTCTTCAAGGCGAAACCGATTCCTCACAATCACTCTTACACGTTACAACTTCATAAGCTCCAAACTTGTAAGCAATGTCACTTCTGATTTACGC